>NC_041383.1:32074587-32122428 GCF_002162155.2 Triticum dicoccoides
TGTACCAACACACATGAGTATCGGCGCGGCCGATCATCTCGTAATAACCGACGATCATAGAAGGAAGGCTGCAGAGATGAGATGCACTATAGAACAACTCCTAGAAACTTTTATAGAGCAGGAACTAAAATGGAAATATGCCCGTGGAAAACCTTTGGTCAAGCCTGAGGAGGTCAAGAAGCTCTCAAGGAGAATATATGAATTGCATGAATGGTACATGAAAATTGCCAACACTACCAATCGAGGTCCCTCATGGTGAGAGTCAAGCCAGAGCATTACTATCATGAGAATGCTCTGTATGTTGAGTTTACAGAACTGTTTCAGTTATCCAATCAAGACGCACTCGACAAATCTATCGTCAGTTGCTATTGTCTTTAAGTGATTTCTTTCTGTAATTTATGTCTTAAGCTAGCTGTAGTGTTCCTCGATTATTACCTGCAATTATCCTCATCATATTCTTTTGTGTGGTATTATGAAGAATGAAGATCTATGAAATGAAAAAAGCTGGACGCCATGGCATTGGGTTCATTGACCCAAATACCATTAATCAAGAGACATGGTCACATGAATTATATCAAAAATAAACAGAGAAAAGCTTGCTAGAGTTCTTGAAGTGCCTATATACCAATCGAGATATACTACTTCCTTACAACTTCGGGTGAGTCACACTGTCTTGTACTACAAATTTTATTTTTGCTTATTAGCTAGATGTTAATAAGTGTATAGGGTTTAGGGTAGTTGATAAGTGTTATGCACATGCCCGCTTAATTTATACATGCAATGTGTGTGTATGCAGTTTCCACTGGATCTTGTTAATCATTCCAGTTGACGAAGCAAAAGTTGAAGTACCGGACTCGCTACTTAAACAAGTTACTGAGTATGAAATCATGAAGAGGATGGTCAACAGGTAATTTCAGTAATTATCGAACTATATGTCGGCCTCTTTAGTTCGTCATTTCCTGATATCAACTAATTAATAACTCATTTATTTATTTTCTTTGTCGGCGGCCAGGGCTTGGGAAAAATACATCAAAATGGTTCCAGGCCAATGGAAACAAAAGTTGTTTTGGTATTGACCCAAGGTAATTAATTAAGTACTATTAAATAGCTACCATATCTTTAATTCTAGTTTCAATACCATTAATTATCATGCTTGATTAATTATTATTTGATTGAATTCTATTCTCGTAAAGGCCATGAAGCAGGCGTATGAGAATGATTTATGTGCATACTACGTTTGCGAGAACATTCGCATGATGACGTTCGAAAGGAGCATATCTGATAGACAACTATGGGTACGTTTGCCTGAACACTATTCACAATTTTTACATCATTATCGATATCTAATATATATACACATAACTAATACATGCATATTGATCTCCTTTAAAGTTCAGTGAGATGCGGGATAAGCTCCTACCAACGGATCATGTATGAGCAATTCAAAAAGAAATAGCGGGATTTTTGCTCGACCAGATCATAGATTCCAAAGGAGAATTCCATTACCCGCTACCACAGTAATGCCTCCATGTAGGAGAAATTGTATATACCAAATTGTACATATACATGTGTATGTGTGAATAGTGCTGCGAGACATTCTATTTATATATATGCATAACGTGTATAATATGTAGTATCGTAAAATACCAGCAAATGAAAAATAATTAAATGGAAAATACAAAATTAAAGGGAAAATAATCATAAACCCAAAACCCTCTAAACCTTTTAGTACCGGTTGGTGTTACCAACTGGGACTAAAGGTCTCCCAGCCCCTGGCGCGGGCTCGTGCTACGTGGTGGCCCTTTAGTGGCGGTTCATGTTGAATTTGGACTAAAGAGGAGGGGGAGGGGACCTTTAGTCCCACCCTTTAGTGCCGGTTACAGAACCGACACTAAAGGGCCTTACAAACCGGTGCTATAGCCCGGTTTTGCACTAGTGATATGTATGTGTGCAATTGTTATGTTATTGCCTTTGAGCAAGTAAACTTTTCACTTGTTTATTACGGGATGTCAGATCATGGTTTCACTACTAGGGAAAACCTTATACATAGAAGTTTATCAGTAGCGCGGTTTAAAAATGGGCGCTACTGCTAATTAGTAGTAGCGAGGGGTATAAAAACCGCGCTACTACTAAGTTGATAGTAGTAGCGAGGGGTATAAACCCGCGCTGCTACTAAATAGTCTCCAACAATTACCCCGGGATAGGCCATAGTAGTAGCGAGGGGTATAAAACCGGCGCTACTATTAAGTAAGTAGTAGTAGCTTAGGTAAGACCCCCATGCTACTACTAAGCGTGTCCACCCCGGCCCGAGCCACACTCCCACCCCACCAACCATCCCACACCACCCATCCCCCGTTTGTCTCAAAAAAAACCACGCAGCCCGATCCAGATCCCCAACCTCCTCCCCTCTTCCAATCCACTCGCCGCCGGCCTCCCTTCCACCTCCTCTCCTCCATCCGTCCGCTCCCATGCCCCTGCCGCGTGCGCCACGCCGGCGGCCGCGCGCCCGCCGCTCCCCATCTCGCGCCGCTGCCCGCCCCCGCCCCCCTCCGCCGTGCATGTGCCCGCCCGCTGCGGCGCCAGCTCCTCCTCCGCTACGGCATGCCGCTGCACCGCGGCCTCCTCCCCCGCGGCATCGGCGTCGGCGTGGGACTGGACCCGCTGGAGCCGGCACTTCGCGGAGGTGGACCAGGCCGAGAGCTACGCGTCTGTCCCCGCAGGCGTCACGCCAACGACCGGACCGAACCAACGCGCCTCCTCCTCCTCCACCGCCGCGGCGCGCCTCCTGCGCCGCCTTCTCTCCCACTCGCCCCCGGCGCCGGCGCTCTCCCCTCTCCCTGGACCCCTCGTCGCGCTCCTATCGCTCCTCCTCTCCTCCAGGTACCAAAAAGGGAACCCCCTCCTCGTTTCAGTTATCGCATTACTGAACTTGTGGTTTTAGCCTGCTTAGTTATATTTGTGTTGCGATTTGTGATGCAGCTCGCACTCCGTGGCCACGCTGAGCTGCGAGGTGGTGGGAGCGGCGGCGCTGCAGTCCATGGAGGCCGGCGAGGCGCCGGCGTCCGACGGTGGGGTCGCCAGTGGCTTGGCGCGGGCGTTGGGGAGTGGCAGCCAGTGCGTTGCCGAGGCTGCTTGCTGTGATGGATCTGTTTGGCGTCCCCGGTTGGCAGGGAACGTCTCTCGGGCTCCCCTGTTCTGCCCAGGCTATTGTGAGCATCCTACCTGCTGTTCTAGGTTAAAGCATATTATAGCTTGTTGTTTGTCTGATTGCTATGAATAGTCTCCCAGAGATTCAGTGAATTTTTGGAGTTAAATTGTATATCCTTGAATTTTTCTTGTGTTCATGCACTAGCTTGTTTTCCTACTGAAGATTCTGAATATGTGAAAGTGTGAATAAACTTCAGGTGGATGAAAACCAACCTTTATCTTCACAAGAGCAAGTTAAGCTATGTGTACATTAAGCCACCACAGTTTTTGGTATCAAATCATCAAATAATTTTTGCCATGTGATTATGTAACTTTGCATTTTACCGACTACATCTAGAACTAGGTTAGCATGACAGTCTGTTGTAATTGGTGAAAGATATACTCTTTGTTGTACGAACCGATGCCGTAGTACGGTTCGTCGGTTCGTCCTCTGTCTCCCCTGCTACTCGGTGGTCTCCGCGTCTGTAATGCGTCTCCTCGATTAGGCCACATCTGTGGCTGCGGGGTGGTGGCGATCTACGATTCGGCACGCGGCGGGGTCATCTGGGGGCTGTTCATGTTTAGGTCTGGATTTGCCTGGCAAAATTTTAAGAGCTCGTCGGCTCGATTTGAATTGGACCAGCATTTCGCCTGAGACTAGTTCATCTTTGTTTATCACATACTGCCCTTAGAAATGTTCTCTGATGCCATCTTCCGGCGCAAATTTCCATGCAGTTCCCTGTATCGAGTTAGGCAATTCATGCTCATCGGGTTGCTGGTCTGCACCGAGCCACCGAGATGCCATGCCGTCTCTAGATATGAAACTTATGGCGATTGCTGATCCTGTTGACTTAGGGTTAGGTGCTCTTCGGGAGCTCTGTTAAGTCTTGTTGACGGTCCTGTTTCTCTTGCACAATTTTTTGTCTAATATTTAAATGTTTGCAGTTGCAGGACTTCGTGTGCTCTTATTCACCAGTGCCGTCTAAGATGGTGTCCTTTGAGATGAATGACCTTAAGAGTACGCACCTGGCACAATTCGTGTCAACTTGTCTTGTATGTTTCATTTATCTGGAACAATAATAACTTGCGCTAGGCACTAGAAGTTGAACTGGTCTAGGTTTGCTTATCCCAATCGGCTATGATACATCAGAGGTTTATTATGTTTGTTTCTACAACTGTGTAGGTACGATATTAGATTGTGCATTACCCTGACCCTACCCTGGCAGTTTAGCGCCATATAGCTATTTGCTATTGAGCTGGACCAGTATATGCGTTCTAATATAACTATTCTCTGCACTTTTCACTACTGGGAAATAGCTTATAGCTTCAATTGTGCATTACAGCTTAAATAAGAATCTCTGGAAAAAAATGTTGCACATTGGCATCTACATGTACCACATTTTTTTCGTGCCATTCTTATGAAGAATCTGAAGTTTCTGAACCTTTGTTTGTAATGGTGTAGGGTTCTGGTAGCGACGATGACAGTCATCGAGAGGTTCATGGACTGGACGGTGTCGTGGCTGCCGATGTACAGAGAAGCGAAGCTGCTGCTCGTTCTCTACCTCTATCACCCCAGCACACGGGTAAGCAGTCGACCAGACACCCCGAGCCCGAGAGATGATCAACATTCAGATATACTTGATTCGATATGTGGCCAATTCTAAATCTGAATCTTAATGATGTTTGGGTTTCAGAGTGCGGGGAGCGGGGCACGTGTACGATGGCTTCCTCCGTCCGCTGGTGGCGAGGAACAAGGACGACATCGACCGGTCCAGTTGGAGCTGAGGGCTATCCAATGTGTTTCGTCGCAGCTGCAGGCCGCGAGATCAGGCCGGGCAGGCGCCGCACATTGACGAGTGGTCCAATTTTCAGATCGGGCCATAACAACTTACGTAGGTAGTTGCTTATGTAAATGTGTGATAGAATGGAATTATACATGAGTTGCTGCTACAAGGAGGAACGTAGTTGCTTATGTAACTGTGCGATAGAATGAAATTATACATGAGTTGTTGCTACAACGAGGAACTGGAGAAGACATGACAACTGTGTGATAGAATGAATTTGGTTGATTTTTTTTAATTCCTAACAAGTTAGTAGTGGCCTGGGGATAAAATGGCGCGCTACTAGTATTTAGGATACTAGTAGCGTTGGGACTATAGACACGCTACTACTATTTCATTAGTAGTAGCGCGGTTCATGATAGCAGTAGCGCGGATTGAACCCTCGCTGCTACTAACAAAGTTAGTAATAGCACGGGTTCAACCCATACTACTACTAACTTTTAGCTGTAGCGCGATACTAGTAACGTGAGTACCCGCGCTACTAGTAGCCATTTTACCCGCGCTGCTAGTAGCCTTTTCCCTAGTAGTGTTCAATGGATAGATATGTGCTGTGTATACACTGATTTTGGATGCATGCCGAGGTATGATGTGGATCATGGTGATTGGATCATTTATAGATACATTTTATCATTGTTAATTACACCATGCGAATTCTTGTCCCATTTTCCTGACAGCCTACCATGTAAGGAAAATGTATGTTTTCCTGTCGGCTGGCCGCAAGGAAATATTTGTTTCTAAATCTGACGGATCAAACTTTTTCCTGGTTGTGGCCGACGGGAATAACCGTCAGGAAAATAATTCCTGTCAGTTTACCGCCAGGTATTAGTGGATTTGCCTGTCATTCTATTCTTGGCGAGTATTGCCTGTCGGCTGCCGACATAAAATAGTTTCCTGACGATAATCAGTACATTCCTGTGGGTTTCCAGCCGTCTGGAAAAGTGCAGTTTCTGGTAGTGTCGTGCCCAGGAGCATGTCGAGGAGCCGGTTCCAATAATATCCTGCTTAGTTGACAAATAGTGCCCATTCTTTTTGCATGATGCTTCGTAATATGTCATTTAATACCTTGCTAAATAATAGTAACTAGCAGGGTCACTCGCGCATTTGCGCGGCTAGATTTTTAATCAAATCGTATATTTGTTTCTTTTATCTTCCATAGTGGTTTTCAAATCTTTATATCGAATATTGGCTTTGTAATGATGTTTGTGACATTCAATGGTATATATCTAATCGTAAAAGAACTGTGTTCATGTCAGGAATAAAAAAAGAACTTCTCACCTACACACAACATGAAACAACTTATATAGAATAGCTTACCATTTAGTTATTTCCTTGTCGAAAACTGATATTTCATGTGAAATTACAATATTAGGATGTGATTAATTTTTGAAAAAATATAAAAAAATTCCTACAATGCAGGACTCAACAAATATGCTTTGGATATTGTTTTAAATATCCTGTCAAGCTACATTCGGTATTACATCAGATTGTAATTTAACTTTTCAAATCCAATTTTCCTTTTTCTGCCTAAACAATTTTTTCTTCTGTTTTTGCATAGTACACACTTTGTATAGTCTTATGTATATGTACTATACTTAGATATCCATTTTTTCTCGCCCAAAGACGTGGCTATCTCTACTGGTGACCACTAATTCCTGCAAATCCATCCGCAAGTATTTGTTTAGCTGCTATCATTATCTTCCTCTACTCTTAGACCCCGCACCGTTGCATATATAAGAACCATAAACGTTACTTTCTCCAGGATATTTATCGTAGAAATATGTTCAATACTTCTCCATATTTCAAGCTTACATTAGATATGCACACATGGAAAATTCATATGATTGTTCCTCCGGTTCAGTATTTGATTTTCTTGTGTAAACCTCACTTTAATATCCCTATTACTATAATATCTCGGTTTTCCATCGCAGTTTAGGTTAAGGTTTGTTTGGCATTACAGTAGATTATTCAATTAAATTTGTGCGACAAAAAACGCTGTAGTCGAATTGTGTGTCTTGAGAAAACATTATTAAATTTAGACATTTATTCATGGAATATATTAGTTTTCTGTAAGGACCTTGGTAATGACACTGACATCTACAACATAACATACAAAATTGTAACTTCATACTAATTTTCAGATTTTCCTTGGATTTTCTTCTTACAATTCTCACTCAGTGCGTATTTATTTTTTACTATATATGACTTTCCGGGGAACTTCCGAATGAACAGTGATGGCTCGTAATTAACCATGTGTCATCACCCATCACATACTTCATCATTGGTCGTGTTTCAATTGTGTTCTCTGCTCTCACGAATCCATCTCTTGATCTATTCTTGCGACTATCTAAATCATTGTACCCATCTCTATATATTCAATTTTATTGTTAAAATATTTTATTACACATTACTCTTGTCATAGCTCTTTTTTCTTATCACTTCTGTATCATTCTTCTCGACTGAAAATATATATGAATGATAATTTAGACATTGTCTCGGTCTCTAGCATGCATCTTTGACTATGTTTTTATACACATATGCTGGTAGAAAATTGCAAACTTCTATACTATGAATAAATTTGATGCTAACTTGCGATGAAGATTAACATTTTATAAGATACATTAATCTATCTAGCACCAGTGTCACACAGTCAATTTCTTTTATCTTCAGCATTTTTTATGACATACCTTCTTCTATTTAGAATCTTTGTTGGCATCAGTTTTTCCCCGCAAAAAATGCAATCAGTTTCTTTTACTTTTAGCATATGTACTTAACAGCTGAGGTGCCAGTGATAAAGTAAAATTATTTTTATTTAGTATTTGGTGGATCCTCTGTTTTTATAGGTATGAATATCGGTGCCTCCATATAGCGTTTTGCTGATATATCTGGAAGTGTGATGCATGGCTCCTAGTCCGAATGTCAGTTCTTTTTTTAACTGGACATTCCTTTTTGACTATACGTGACTGAATCGTATTCCAGTTGAACTTTCTTTTCATGTACGTGATGTGATGGAGTACATCCGCTAGGCTTGCCGATGGAAGGTGGCGTATGAAGTATGAACATGTGATTTGCCTATGAGTTGGCCTTGCCGTTCGCCGTGTGGACTCTGTATGTCTTTACGCCGCCATCAACTTGAGGTCAAGAAATCACTGCCGTTCATTTGACTATGTGATTTGCCTATGAGTTGGCGTTGCCGCTCGCCGTGTGGACTCTGTATGTCTTTACGCCGCCAGCAACTTGAGGTCAACAAATCACTGCCGTTCATTTATCTTAACCTTGTAATTTTTAATCTCCTCCGTTCATTTTCTATCGTTTTAATAATATAATAGATAGATAATTTCCCTAAACACGACTAATTATTTTAACTTTTATAGTGTTAGTAAAACAATAAGAATAAGTTTTTCAAACATGTGTAGATACTCAAACAATCATACACCTCTGTACTATATATAAATTTGTGACTTGATAATTTTGTGCCCATTGTCTGTGCACAAAAAATCAACGGATTATAATCACTTGCAGGTATTTTCATTGGTTGCTCAATGTTCAAAATGATAAATATAAAGATCTTTTGTGTCAGTGGTAGTACGGTTTTGCATTTCTCTTATTTTGTATATGTACACAGTTTAGTTTCCCACAGAAACTTTGAGAGGGCAATTGACTGTGAGCTAGCGACCCAACCTGTGGTTGGATGGATTGGATGGTTAGAGGAACAATGGTATCCCAGCCCACCAGGATTCTAGTCCTGGTGCTCGCATTATTTCTGAATTTATTTCAGGATTTCCGCCGATGCACTTTACAGTGGGAGGCTACGTTCCGACGAGGCGTCTACGGTGACTTCGTAAATCTCAAAATGATATGCCGGCTCAATCTTTCGAAGGTGCTCATAGGGGTAGGGTGTGCATGTGTGCACTCATAGTGGTGAGCGTATGCGCGTATGTATGAGCGCTTGAGTCTGTACTATGTTAAAAAAATTGACTGTTAACTAATTAATTATGCACAATTGGAGATTAGTTGGCTCTTTAAACATCACCCATGCATGTGTGCCTCGTGATATAGCAGCGTCAGATTAATATATTATAAGCATACGATGCCTGTCAAGTAATTATGCTTTAGCTATGAGCAGTTGCCTAATTAACGTCCCCATCTTCTGAAATAATATAATTATTTGTTGACGTATGATCTGGTAGAGGGATCGGCTTCATATGTATGTATCACCTAACGTGACGTTTTCTAGAGTATTCAGGTTAACTCTTCTATTGTCGTTGATTAGTTGTAGTGTTTAATTAATTATGCGCAATCAGGGAGCAGTTGGTTCTTGAACGTCACTCATTTGGACAATACTTATTGTTTATATAGGTAGCTTTAATTAGGAGATATTTTGACAATGCAAATCGCTTAGTTTGTCGTACTGTTTGGAGAGTTTGGAATAACTATCCTTCCTTTTTTGTCTGATAGCCTATCAGCTCGACACGATCGACACATGTACGATTATGTAGAAGCTTGCAAATAAGTTATGTACAACCGCAGGGAGTAGTTGGCTCTTAGACATGATCCAAACTATATTAGAGTCTCATGTAATAGTGTCCCTAACAATATGTAAATATGGGGTAATACTTCTTTGTTATACTTCGGTTTTTCTTCTTCGTTATACTTTTTTTTTGTACTTTCACTATTTTTAGTTTTTTTCTTTGTTCTTTATACATTTTTCTTGATTTTCTTCGCTTCTTCGCTTTTCTTTTTGCTTCTTTGTCGGTTTTTATTTGTTTTCCCTTTTTCACGTGTCTACTTTTTTCTCAGTATACAGTGTACATTTTTAGTGCAAACATGAAAAAAAAATTGATACATGTTCGACATTATCCGAATACACGGAAGCAGTTTCCAAAATATGCGTTGGTACAATTTGCAGTAGCAATAATTTTCGTTTAAACTATGCGGACATTCTTTAACATTGTATAAACATTTTCTAAATTTAATGACATTTTCTTGAAACATGAGAACCTTTCTTTTAAATGTCACATCACATTTTTTATATTGCAATATACATTTTTTGAACCACGAAAACATTTTCATTCTATAATTTTTCTAAAAATGTCACAAACTTTTTTTCGAACATGAGATTATTTCTTGAAAATGTCACATACAGTTTTAAGTGGAAATAAACATTTTTCTATCCTACATGGACATATTTTGACGTTCATAAAAAAATGTCGTGAACATTTTTAAACCATGAGAACATTTCTTTAAAATGTTACATACATATTTTAATGGTAGAAACATTCCTTTTTACATACACGTATTTTAAATTTAAAATACATTTGTCTGAATCGCATGAACATTTTTCTACTGTAGCAAACTTTTTTTAAACTATCAACCATTTAAAAGGTGTGTTAAATACTTTTTGTACTATGTTAAGAAAAATATTTTCCCAATTCTTAAAAAAGTAAATTTATGTTTTAGAAATGTATTCATTTAAAATAAAAATAAAAAAGTGAAAAAGTGAAAAAGAGAAATAGTGTGACATCATTGTGATGTGATTGTAACCTCAACATCACCAAACCAGACCTCTGTTGGGACGGACCATCACCGGCTCCTCTAGGCACCCGGCGCGAGGCTGACTTCTGCCTCACTATATGCGAGGCATAGTTGCGCCAACTCCCTCGTCCGTGTCAGCACCCTATGATCGATTTTTTTACTCTCGTATATGGCTTTTCCAACCCTTCGTCCTACCGTAGATCCCATTCTCGGCTCCCCTTCCTCCGATACACATGCAAACGCGCGCGCACACACACGCGCGCACGCGACACCTATCAAGTCCTTATATCTATGCAGCCAAGGAGCGCACCCTACGCCCTACTAATCCTATCTTCCGAGATGGCCAATCGACATGACAATGCTGGAACCAGCCACCAACACAAAAATGTTTGCACTGATCAATGCTCCTAGTGCAATAATGTTTCAAAAGTTTTCTGTAGTAATTATTTGTGATCAAATCTTGCCATTGCCATTATGCTTGAAATGTGTAGGCTATAGCACAGTTGCAATAGATTATAAATGCAAACCATACTTACGGGTTTGCAGCATTCGCCAGGGTTTAATTCCTAAATTCGACCAGACAAGTTTTTGTTCTTTGCTTCATCATTACAGTAAGCATTTTGAGTGCTACTTTTGTGTTTGTACATCATCTTTTATTGTGTCCGTTAACACATGTCTTTTATTATGTCCATTAACACATGCTAGGAGTCATGAAATACAATTTTATTTAGTACTCCCTCTGTAAACTAATGTAAGGATGTCTTATATTAGTGTACACAGGTAGTACATTGTTGCTTGGAAATTATATGGTGTGTTAAAGCGGTGCATCAGGGTGAATTTCTCTCCAGTTCCGCCCCTGCAATTGGAGATTAGTTGGCTCTTAAAATCATCCATTCATCTGTGAGTCGTTATATATATATAATTATTTGTTGACGTACGTCTAGTAGAGGGATCGGCTTCATATGTATGTATCACGTAACGTGGCATTGTTTAGAGTATTCAGGCTAACTCTTCTATTGTCGTGACAGGCGGTCAATTTAATACGATTGCCATATGATTAGTTGTAGTGTTTAATTAATTATGCGCAATCAGGGAGCAGTTGGCTTTTGAATGTCACCCATTTGGACAATACGTATTGTTTATATAGGTAGCTTTAATTAGAATATATTATGAAAATACAAATCACTTAGCTTGTCGTACTGTTTAGAAAAAAAAAGGAAGAACAAGTATAATGATTGTCGTACTATACATGTTGTTTACACCAAGACTAGCGTCTGCCATGCAATGCTACTGTCTGCCATGCAGGTGGTTTCTATAGTTTTACTTCCTGCCCTTAGAGCATCTCTAGCAGACCCTGTATAACACGTGAACCCGCATAATTTCGGTGAGTATATGGGCCCGACCCAAATTTCTGGTCAGAACAGAGCCCGTATACTCGTCTGGCCCGTATTTTTTTTACCACGGCCCGCAAAACTTACCCCCGAAGCCGTATAACTACGGATTTGCGGGGCAGGTACAGGTCGAAACTCTATCCCCCCGCAGCCGCCCGCCGCCGTGTTTCCGTGCGATTCCCCACTCCCTCCGTCGCATTTCTTGCCGCCGGTGAGCCCACTTCCGCCTCCAGCCGCCATGTGGGGCGGTATGTAGAGCTCCTGCGGGGGCGACGACCCTGAGCTCTTGCGGTGTGTCCGCGCGAAAGGCGCGAGGAAGCGCGCGGCGAGGAAGTGGACCAACAAAGGCCTCGAGCCATCGGCAAGGCTCCTCCGTTGCAAGACGGAGCAGACGACCGTCGGCATGGGCGGACGCCCTCCTCGGTCGCGGGCTCTTCCTCTGCCGGGTGGCTCACCTCGGCCGCGGGGGAGGGGGGCCTTCCGGCGCGGCTGAAAGAACATGCGGTGCCCTCATGTTTGGTTTTGGCAATTAATGACAATCTCTATGGACTAATGGTTGCCTTGAGTTATATTTGAAGGATTTATCCATAGGTTTTTCTTGGAGTCCATTTGTTGGTTTCAAGGAGAGTTTGTGATGACCAAGGTGCTATTCAAGGAATTACCTAAAGATTTTTCATGTGAGAGCCTGATCAAGACTAAGTCAAAGAGTGAATCAAGTTTATCAACACATAAAGCATAGAAGATGTACCGAGAGGGATCAAGTGATCCCATGGTATGGTTGCAGTGTGCACGTTCAAGTGATGCATCACGAAGAGGTCAAGTGCTTGAAGATTGCCGTCCATTGTGGTGACAATGGACTTGTGAAGATATGCCGAAGAGTGGCTCACCCATAGTGGAGTATGGGGGAGCAATCTACTAGTCTTCACCGAGCCAACGCAATCAAGAAATGTGGTCCAACTTGAGGAAGTCAAGATCGTCTACATCTAGCTCAAGTGGACTTTGTGCAAGGCAAAGTTTTGGCCTTGATAGCTTCTTTATTTTACCGGTCTCATGGTGGTAGTTTGGAGACTGGGTTATAGGATCGATTACCGTACTATCAAGGGGGGCTCTCAAGTGAGTAGCTTCATAGTATCGTTCGTAGAGAGCTCAAATCATTGCATGCTTGCATCATCTTTCTTGGTTCTTGTTTGGTTTTCTCCTTGTGAGATTTGGAGCTTATGGTCATCTTCTTGACAAGCTCGAGATCATCAAAAACGGAGTTCACATGCTTCTTCTATTGCTTTTTCGGTGTAGGAGGTTTTACTGGTCTTATTTGACGAAGGGTTCTCACCATTTTCTTGTGAACCTTTTATAATTTCCTTCTTATTGGTATTTCTATCAAGATTGTGTTAGTCCTTCTCGCTAGCTTTCCAAAAAACTTGGTTTCATTGAATTCGGAGTCCGTTTGCAGGAGTTGTGTTAGTTTTGGTGACCTTAAAAAGGCCGCAGTGATACTACCACTCACGGGAGCGGTACTACCGCTTGGAGGCGATGGAATTTTTTACTACCACTCTTGGGAGTGGTACTACCGCTTGTAGCGGTACTACCGCGGCTACTTTTGTGGCTACTTCCATTCCGGACCAAAAACTCGTCATAAGTCCAGTGGTGGTAGGGACGGATGTATTTTTTTAGTACCCCTCGCAAGCAGTAGTACCGCTACCCTTAGCGGTAGTACAGCTACCCCTAGCGGTAGTACCGTGAGGACGAGCGGTAGTACCGCTCCGGAGGTTCTACCGGCCTTTTGCCTCCTCGTTATTGTTTTTCAAAGGGCTTCCACCGCGCTAGCGGTAGTACCGCTCCCATGAGCGGTAGTACCGCTCTGTGCGGGCTGTGAGCATAACAGTTGGATTTTTCCTCACCTAAAAAGGGGTCTTCTTCCCCAATGAACCTTATCCTTTGAGCTCGTGTTCTTCCCCCATTATTGACCTTCTTCGAGCTTGCTATCTCTCAATCCCTCCATGGATTCTTGCTAGTTTTGGGGGGAAAAGAGAGAGGAGATCTAGATCCACATTTGCACCAATCACTTTCTCCTCTATATGAGGGGAACCCCTTGGATCTAGATCTTGGAGTTCTTGGTGTTCTCCTTCTTGTTCTTCCTCTCATTTTCTTCCCTAGCATTAGTTGCTTTGGTGGGATTTGGGAGAGAAGGACTTGAGCACTCTGTGTGCCCTTGCCATTGCATTTGGTGCATTGGTTTGAGTTCTCCACGGTGATACGTGGAAGTTGCAAGTTGAGAAGCTTATTACTCTTGGTTGCTTGGTACCCTTGAGCTTGTTCCTCTTGGGTGCTTGGGCACCCTAGACGGTTGGTGGTGTTGGAAGATCAATCATTGTGGTGTAAAGCTCCGGGCATGCGCCGGGGTCTCCAATAAGGTTGTGGAGATCGCGACGAGAAATTTGACGGGTACCGGTGACCGCCCCAAGGGTTCCAAAGTGTACGAGCTCGGTGACCACCCCCAAGGGTTTCCATTTGTATGGATTCTGTGACCGCCCTCAAGGGTCCCTTAGTGGAATCATGACATCTTGCATTGTGCGAGGGCGTGAGGAGATTACGGTGGCTCTAGTGGCTTCTTGGGGAGCATTGTGCCTCCACACCGCTCCAAACGGAGATTAGCATCCGGAAGGGTGTGAACTTTGGGATACATCATCGTCTCCGTGTGCCTCGATTATCGCTTACCCGAGCCCTTTACTTATGCACTTTACTTTGTGATAGCCATATTGTTTCTTGTCATCTATCTTGCTATCACTTAGTTGTTTATCTTGCTTAGCATAAGTTGTTGGTGCACATATGTGAGCCTAGTTGTTGTAGGTTTTGTGCTTGACAAATTAACCGCTAGGTTTATTCCGCATTTGTTCAAGCCTAAACTGTAATTATTTTAAAGTGCATATTCACCACCCCTCTAGGTGACATCCTCAATCTTTCAATTGGTATCAGAGCCTCGTCTCTCTTTGACAGGCTTAACCGCCTAGAGAGTAAAGATGTCGACTAGGGGATTAGGATTCTCTGACACTCTTAGTTTCGATGGCACAAATTTTGATATTTGGGTAATTCACATGCTTAATCTCTTTAGGGTCATGGACCCAAATTTAGAGCGAATTGTAGATATGGTTTTTTCTTCTTCAAAGGATCCCCACAGATTATCTTTAGAGGATGAGATATACTCTTATCTCAATGCTCAATCTTCTAATGTGCTTTCCGATGCTTTGGTCAATGTAGTTATATTTCAACTCATGCCATTCCGGGATGCTCATGAGTTGTGGACAAAGCTTCAAGATAAATATGGTGTGTCCAAGATTTGTCGGGATGATTGTTCTCCCTCCACCTTCGGCCATGTTGCCTTCTCAACTTATTCTACTTCACCTACATGTGGATTGCCACAAGGTAATGCTATGGTGAGTAGTGTTGGTCATTGCAATGTTGATAGTGTGCTAATCGTTGATGACTCTTCATCTCTATCTTATTGCAATGCTCGATATTTGGACTTTAACACTTTGTGCACCTTACATGTTTCACATGCTTGTGTTGATAGTCCATGCATATCATGTAGAAATTGCTTGACTAAATCTCATGATGATATACTTGCTATATCTTGTTGCCATGATAAAAATGCATGTATTTCCTCGAGTTGTTGTGCTAACAATGTAGAGGAAACCCAACACTCCATGGACAAGATGTGATCTTAAACGATGCTTCAAGGGATCCTACATCATCATCTATTGATTTTTTGCTTTATGGCTAAGGCTTCAAAGGTATCTCCTACTTTGAACCCCAATATGTCTCTTGATGATGATCACTGGTACAGCAAGGTGCTATACAAATGGTTTTTAACCCCTTTCTACGACAGCATTTGGAACAGTCACCTAGTGAGTGACTGCGATAGGGGGTCCTTCCCACACAACCCAGAAATCGTCGGGGATATGCCCTCCTGGCACACACGCTCGACAAATCGTGTGCGACCGGCGAGCGAGCAAATATGGTTATACGTAAAGTAGTGCTAAAAAAATTCAATTATACATTCAAAATCGTTTCCGGTCGTAACTACATCCCACACAGTCAGTCCCCGCGAAACGTTTATGTTCGTATATACATCCCACACAGTCGCTGCAAAGAAAACGTTTCAGTTCGTAGGTACATTACACAGAATTTTTCCCGTTAAATCGTTTGTGATAGCGTTTCCATCGCACACAATATTAATAATTTTATCATTTGCGTTATTGAATGTATCACACACGGTGCGTAGAAGAAACTGTGTGGCAAAGGCTGTCCATCACACACCGTTTTTATGCGGTAAACGTTTAAGAAAGGTGGCCTAATGCAAACAGTTTTAAAGAGAATGTCGTGTGTGATTGTTCATCGCTCCAACACGGTTTATTCCACTGTATGCGTTGCCTTAGGTCATCGCCCACGGTATTTTCTCAATAACCGTTTGCAATAGCAAAAACCAATTAGCATGCTAATTGTCCTATTATTAATAATCCATTTATTAATCTAATTGACATTCATATTAAACACATAATATATTTCATTCCCATATTAAGGAAGCAGGATTTCATAATTGAAATACATCAGAGTACAACATGATATAGCTTCGGCACTCAGATACCCCATTACACAACTGCACCAGCACCAAGTTTCACATGCAACATCTAGAACCTTTCAAAATTAGCATCATAGACGGTACATAGACAGACGCATCTCATCGGGAAAACTGCTGAAGCGAAAGGCGAATATAGAGCCTTCATTGATGATGAAGGTCTTTGCAACTTTAGGCCAGCGCCTGTGGATGATTGACCGTCCATCCTTCGTCCTCTTCAAGAACACTTGAATATTGAACCATGGGTGTTGTACGAAAACCTTCCTCGCCTCCTGACCATAGAGGTGGTTTGAGAGGTAATCATCAGTGAACTGCTTTGGAAAGGCCTGAAAACAAGGATGTCAATAAATATCTTCTCTATATTAGAAATGGGGCAAAGGAATAAAAAAGGCAAGGTATAATAGTTAGTACCATCTTGTAGTGAACTAATGTCTTCTTCATTATGCAGACAAAGATCTTATTTTTTTGTCACTAATTTTTTTATCCTAACAATCTTTCTGTGTTTCTTGACTTGATTGATATTCCTGGACAACTCATTTCCCCATATGCAAAAATGGTCGAATAGTGGGTCAAAACCACTGACAGCAGGACCTACATGTGCAAGGACAAACTGTTAAAAACCTAAATATTAGAATGGTTCCTCCAAATGCACAATAATGTGCTATTAGACAACGAACCATGCACGTGCTAACCTTGATTGTAAACCTCAGTGCTTCCCATTGTTTCTCTGCAACACATATAAGGTAGATAGTCATCAGGTCAAGTAAGGGTTCACATGCTATCAATAAAATATGTTGATGAAAAATAAGCACATTGCAGATTCATCATACTAATTCAAGCCACATGGAAAACCTGTTTATCCAAACCAAGCATGATTAAGAACTAGGAAATATAACACTTGTATATGTTTCTCATGTATTAAGTGCAACCTAATTCAATTTATTCCACACATGCACAACAATACAAAATTCCACCCAGGACTATTGGACATCACATTGCAGAATTGAACCAATCATTTAACTAAACGCGACAACAGATGAACCAAACATTAACTGAGAACCACATTGCACAATATAACATACTCCTAATAGAAGATCAGAAAGTTAACCGAACCAAGCATGCTTAACAACTTGGAAATATAGCAATTGTATTTGTTTCTCATGTATTTAGTACAGCCAAATTAGAATTACTTCTCACATGGTATACAATAACAGAATGCACCCACAACTATTGAACATCGCATTGCAGAATTGAACCAAACAGTTAACTAAACACCACAACACAAATGAACCAAACGTTAACTAAGCACCACGTTGCACAATGTATAACCAAACCAAGAATGCTTGACAACTTAGAAATATAGCAATTGTATTCGTTTCTCATGTATTTTGTAAAGATAAATTCGATTTATTTCTCACATGGAAGACAATACAAAATTGCAATCTGAAGAATTGAACATCACATTTGCAGAATTGAACCAAATAGTTACCTGAAGATACAACTAATTAACCAAACAATTAATAAGTGAGCACCACACTGCAGGACATATATAACATATAGACAGGAGCAACAGATTGCATGGTAAAATTAGATAGCACAATTCACTAGAATTTGTTAAGGAAAGGCATGAGCAGCACACACAACGGGTAAAGGGAGCATGCTTAACCGGCGTAGCTAGCAAATGGCAAGGTGCTCCTCCAAGATCTGGGGGTTGGCACGAATGGTAGCCATCGCGATCTCATCCGCGCGTGCAACCACGATTTGCTTCTCTGCTACGAAATGCTCCTTGAGCTCTTGGTTATACTCCGTGCACCATGGCTTAGGGTGGCGATTATTTGGTGGAGGGGTTGGTGATTTGGGTGGAAGGTGTCATGCTGGCGGTCGGGGCATGTGGGATGTGGAAGGAGGAGGAGGATGGGGGCCTGGTGTGGATTACCTGCCTGGATAGACGAGGCTGAGCAGCATGAAGGAGGGTCGCCGGTGAGGGGGGCGGCGCTGCAAGCAAGGAGTGAACGTTTCAACTTGGAAAGGAAGGCAGAAACAGGGGAAATGTGGCTTTTGTCCAGGGGGAGGTAGACATTTTCGTGAAAGCCGAAAATTTAGAATCGCTTCAACAAAAAAACTGGCACACAAAGTGTCATCAGACACGGTCCCTTATTCAGAACTATGTATGATATGTGAACATCACAAACGATTCGGATAGCTTAACCCGTGTGTGATGAGTTTGAATGTCAAAATTTTTGGTTCCAATTTCCTTGGTTACAGTGCTCATCCACGTCATTGCATTATTTGGGTACACAAAGGAGACTACAACACACCCACACTTCTTAATCGAGCAAGTTCAGCAATTAAACAGAGCTAGCTGGCCTAAACATCACTCTAACAAATTAAAGTTCGGTGCTCTTAATTAAACAAAACAAAGAGAACTACTACGGCTGGTTCTCGTCAATCTCCGACGCCTCCTCCATGTCCAGCTCGCGCCCGACGATCTCCTGGGGAGGGACCTCCATGGCATCCATCACACCATATTCGGCAAGCATCTCAGCATCCGTGTCCGCCATCTCTTTGGAAAAGGCCGCCACGAGCTGGGCATGGGCGGCCGCGATCTGGGCTTGGATGGGCTTCATCGTCGCAAGATATGCGGCGGAGGAACGGACGGCTGCTCGAACGCTCTCGGCGATTGCCAACTCTTCGGCCATGGGTTGCCGACCGTTGTTGGAGAAGTTTCGTTCGATCTATGCCATGAGCGCCGCGAGCTGGATATGGGCGACCTCGACATGGTCGTGGGCGGCCTCCATCAGGACTAAGCCGCCGCTATGGAACGGACTGCTACTGTGCCGCTCTCGCCAGTTGCTATCCCCGAGGCAGATGTTGCTTCCGCCACCTGAGAAGCAACAGCGGCCGTTTGGGCTGCCTTGGTCGTCCGGTCGCAGATTGCGGCCACGCTCATGCCCCTTATTAGCACGCGCATGGCGGCTGCGGCCGCGCTCTCACCGGAGTGGGCCGCCGAAGTTGCCCTCACGACGCAAGTCCACGTCCCCATCTTTCACCGGCGATGATTTAATAGTTAAATGATATTCGGGGAGCGAGCTAGTGTGCTTGACACGCCGGCCGTGGACTATAGCCGACACACCTTGTCGCGTAAGCCATAGGCGTACTATACACCGACGATGCTCCAGGATATTTTGTACTGCATCTCACATGGTTGATGATAATAAACTATGTGGGATCTACTTGATTTTTCATTTTGATTTGAATTACATAATGGGATCACAACGGCATTGGACGGTGTTTGAATTGCTAGACCTTTTATCTGAAGTGAACTTGCAACTATATGTGTGTCATAAAAAATTGGAATTATTCAGGGTTCGTTTGGAAATTTTACACATTAAATTGGTTTTCTAGCCATTTCAGGTGCAAATTCAAAATTGAAGCACATGCTATAGTCCATAAAAACGGGATGCAAAATCAAATGTTTGTCCTTGGTTGCAAGCTTAGGTCACATGCAAGAAATGAGAGTGAATGTCAAACACCTTGACACTGTCGCTCAGCCGCTAACATTGAGATACATGCTTTTAACATTCTAGTAAATCGAAAACTCGTCTGAAATTCATGAAACTTGACATGATATCATGGATCGGCATCGACATTTCGTGGTAAAAATATTGTCCCATTTGGGGCAGGTGTGGGTATAAGCTTCTCGCGAACCAGAGCTTCTCTCACAACAAGCCTGGTGGTTTCAGTAGGGTACGTGCCACCTTGGGGGATGATGTCTACGCCACAACCTTCTTCTTGTAGACGTTGTTGGGCCTCCAAGTGCAGAGGTTTGTAGGACAACATCAAATTTCCCTCAAGTGGATGACCTAAGGTTTATCAATCCATGGGAGGCGTATGTTGAAGATAGTCTCTCTCAAGCAACCCTGCAACCAAACAATAAAGAGTCTCTTGTGTCCCCAACACACACAATACAATGGTAAATTGTATAGGTGCACTAGTTCGGCGAAGAGATGGTGATACAAGTGCAATATGGATGGTAGATATAGGTATTTGTACTCTGAAAATATAAAAACAGCAAGGTAGCAAGCGATAAAACTGAGCGTAAACGCTATTGCAATGCTAGGAAACAAGGCCTAGGGTTCATACTTTCACTAGTGCAGGTTCTCTCAACAATAATAATATAATTGGATCATATAACTATCCCTCAACACGCAACAAAGACTCACTCCAAAGACACTAATAGCGGAGAACAAACAAAGAGATTATTGTAGGGTACGAAACCATCTCAAAGTTATCCTTTCTGGTCGATCTATTCAAGATTCCGTAGTAAAATAACATGAAGCTATTCTTTCTGTTCGATCTATCATAGAGTTCATACTAGAATAACACCTTAAGACACATATCAACCAAAACCCTAATGTCACCTAGATACTCCAATGTCACCTCAAGTATCCATGGGTATGATTATACGATATGCATCACACAGTCTGAGATTCATCTATTCAACCAACACAAAGAACTTCAAAGAGTTCCCCAAAGTTTCTACCGGAGAGTCAAGACGAAAATATGTGCCAACCCCTATGAATAAGTTCACGAGGTCACGGAACTCGCAAGTTGATCACCAAAACATACATCAAGTGGATCACGTGATATCCCATTGTCACCACAGATAAGCACATGGAAGACATACATCAAGTGTTATCAAATCCATAAAGACTCAATCCGATAAGATAACTTCAAAGGGAAAACTCAATCCATTACAAGAGAGTGGAGGGGGAGAAACATCATAAGATCTAACTACAATAGCAAAGCTCGCGATACATCAAGATCGTGCCAAATCAAGAACACGAGAGAGAGAGAGAGAGAGAGAGAGAGAGAGAGAGGGAGAGAGAGATCAAACACATAGCTACTGGTACATACCCTCAGCCCCGAGGGTGAACTACTCCCTCCTCGTCATGGAGAGCGCCCGGATGACGAAGATGGCCACCGGTGAGTGATCCCCCCCTTCGGCAGGGTGCCAAAACAGGGTCCCGATTGGGTTTTGGTGGCCAGAGAGGCTTGCGGCGGCGGAACTCCTGATCTATTTTGCTCCTGGATGTTTTCGGAGTATATGGGTATATATAGGAGAAAGAAGTAGGTCGGTGGAGCTGCGAGGGGCCCACGAGGGTGGGGGCGCGCCTAGGGGGGCAGGAGCGCCTCCCTGCCTCGTGGCCTCCTCATTTCTTTCTTGACGTCCACTCTAAGTCCTGTGGATCACGTTTGTCCCAAAAATCACTCTCCCGAAGGTTTCATTCCGTTTGGACTCCGTTTGATATTCCTTTTCTATGAAACACTGAAATAGGCAAAAAAACAACAATTTGGACTAGGCCTCCGGTTAATAGGTTAGTCCCCCAAATAATATAAAAGTGTATAATAAAGCCCATTAAACATCCAAAACAGATAATATAATAGCATGAATACTTGATAAATTATAGATACGTTGGAGACGTATCAGCATCCCCAAGCTAAATTCCTGCTCGTCCTCGAGTTGGTAAATGATAAAAGAAATAATTTATGACGTGAATGCTGGCAGGTGCACAAGTTTGATCAATGATAATTTCAATCACCTTTTCTAGCATCATTATATGTCATAACAATAGCTCATCTCATAAAACTTCTCATGATAAAGTAACAAGCTATTCACATGTTAAAGCATAAACCATAAACTTTCTTGAAAACTAGCAAACTATGTTCTCAGTCATCAAACAATTGCAATTCATCTTATTTTTAGAAAAGGGTCTGTGTGAGAGCTTTGATTTAGAAAATCCCACATACTCAACTATCATATAATCTTCCATGATTGCTACCGCTCAAAGCATATTTTTAGAACAAATAGCATCCATCGAACACAAAGAAAGATAGGGGCTTAATGATTCGCCTCCCAACTTACTTATCATATAGATGATTGTCAACAATAATAATTCATGATCAAATATATTTGAATGGCCATATATGCTTAGATCTTTCCCCATCACATGATGCTTGCCAACTAAAGAATAGGTTGGAATGAGAAGGAATACTACTGACTCTTGCATAAAAGTAAAAGATAGGCCCTTCGCAGAGGGAATCAGGGATTTGCAGAGGTGCCAGAGCTCGAAGCTTTAAAATAGAGATGAAAATAATTTTGAGAGGTATGCTTTCATTGTCAACATAACAACCAAGATTTCCCAATATCTTGCATACTAGATACATTATAGGAGGTTCCCAAACAGAAAGGTAAAGATTTTACTCCCCATCCACCAACAATCACACTCCATGGCTTGTCCGAAACAACGGGTGCCGTCCAACAATAAATAATCCCGGGGGAGTTTTTTTAAATTATTTGCAATTTTGTATTTGATCTTTTGATCGTAGGACTGGGCATCCCAGTTACCAGCCACTTTCTCGTGAATGATGAGCGGAGTACACTCATCGTGAGAATAACCCACCTAGCATAGAAGATACTGACAACCCCTAGTCGCCACATGAGCGATTCGGGCATACAAAACAGATTATTATTTGAAGGTTTAGAGTTTGGCACATGAAAATTTACTTGGAACGGAAGGTAAATACCGCATAGAGGTGGATATGGTGGACACTCATGGAAGAAACTTGGTTCGAGGATTTTGGATGCACAAGCAGTATTCCTGCTTACTACAGAAATTTTGGCTAGCAAAGGATTCTAAATAGCAAGCACCACATGTTAGAGGATCCATAACAATATAATTTCTATACAAATATACCAAGCATAACTCATTATGTTTTCTTCCTTGTCCATCTTCAACTAATTTGCTCAGGTTTGAAAATAATTAATGGGGCTCACAATCATAGAAGATGTCCAAGATATTATATTTATATGTGAAATCTCTCTTCCTTCAATATTCTTTCATGAATTATTCAAGTGGCCAATACAATGTTTGCTAACCTTCAATAAATTTACCACCTCTACTTATATGTGAAGTCATTACTCCCCATGGGATAAGCATATGAAACATATATAATTTCAGATTTATTATATTCAACTCATTCAACCATTTACTCGTAGGATATAAGTGAAGCACGCGAGTAAATGATAAACTACTCTAAAAAGATATAAGTGAAGATCAATGAGTAGTCAAACAATTATGTAGCTATGTGAAGACTCTCTCTCATTTAAGAATTTCAGATCTTGGGTATTATTTGAACAGCAAGCAAAAGAAAATAAAACGACATTTCAAGGATAGCACTCATCATGTGAAGAAGCAAAAACTTAGGCTCAACCGATACTAGCCGATAATTGTAGAAGAAGAAAGGTGGGATGCCTACCGGGGAATCACCAAGATTAGGTGCTTGAGACTTCTTAGAATATTATCTTGGGGGGCCTTGGGCATCCCCAAGCTTGAGCTTTTGGGTCTCCTGAATTCCTCTCATATCACGTTTTTGCAACAGCGGTAAACTTTCTGTTTTGAAACAACAACATGTATATTTGCAAAATAAGCATGGTAACGGCTATCCTTGACATTTTTATTGAAAATAGAGATTCAAAACATTATTCTAAATAACAGAAAGCAAATAAAAAAAATGACGCTCCAAGCAAAACACATATCATGTGGTGAATAAAAATATAGCTCCAAGTAAAGTTACCGATGAACAAAGATGAAAGAGGGTATGCCTTCTGGAGCATCCCCAAGCTTAGGATCTTGGTTGTCCTTGAATATTACCTTGGGGTGCCTTGGGCATCCGCAAGCTTATGATCTTGCCACTCCTTATTCCATAGTCCATCAAAACTGCACCCAAAACTTGAAAACTTCACAACACAAAACTCAACAGAAAATCTCATAAGCTTCGCTAGTATAAAAAAATAAAACCACCACTTAGGTACTGTTGTGAACTCATTATAAATTCATATTGGTGTAATATATACTTTATTCCAACTTCTCTATGGTAGATTTATCAAAATAAGCAAACAACATAATGAAAACAGAATCTGTCAAAATAAGCAAACAACATAATGAAAACAGAATCTGTCAAAAACAGAAAAAACTGTAGTAATATGTATCAAACGTATACTTCTGAACTCCAACAATTCTGAAATAAATTGGTGGACCGTAGGAATTTGTCTATTAATCATCTGCAACAAGAATCAACCTAAAATCATTCTCCAGTAAAAAAGGGCAGCTAATCTCGTGAGCGGTAAAGTTTATGTTTTTTTACAACAAGATCATAAAGACTTCACCCAAGTCTTCCCAAAGGTTCTACTTGGCACAAACACTAATTAAAATATTAAACCACATCTAACCAGAGTCTAGATATATTTTTTATTAATAAACAGGAACAAAAATAAAATTGGGTTGCCTCCCAACAAGCGCTATCGTTTAACGCCCCTAGCTAGGCATTATGATTTCAATGATGCTCACGTAAAAGATAAGAATTAAAACATAAAGGGAGCATAATGAATAACATGACTAGCACATTTAAGTCTAACCCACTTCATATTCATAGGGATTTTGTGAGAAAACAACTTATGGGAACAATAATCAACTAGCATAGGAAGGCAAAACAAGCATAACTTCAAGATTTTAAGCACATAGAGAGAAAACTTGATATTATTGCAATTCCTACAAGCATATGTTGCTCCCTCATAATAATTTTCAGTAGCATCATGAATGAATTCAACAATATAACCATCACATAAAGCATTCTTTTCATGATCTACAAGCATAGAATTTTTATTTCTCTCCACATAAGTAAAAATTTTCACATTCGGAATAGTGGGAGTATCATAAGAAACTCGAATACTATAAATTGTTTCCACATTGAAAGAATAAAGTTCAGAAAAGGGTAATCATAATCATGACAAGTTTTATAAATATAATCATCACTACTTTTTATAGCATACGTACGATCACAATAATTATCATAAGTAGCAACTTTGTTCTCATCATAATCGATTGAAACCTCTTAGAAGATAGTAGAATCTTCACTAAATAAAGTCAGGACCTCTCCAAATCCACTTTCATATTTATCACAATAAGATTCAACATCCTCCAAAATAGTGGGATCATTACTTCCTAAAGTTGACACTCTTCCAAACCCACTTTCATCAATATAATCATCATAAGTAGGAGGCATTTTATCATCATAATAAATTTGCTCATCAAAACTTGGGAGGCTAAAAATATCATCTTCATTAAACATCGCATCCCCAAGCTTGGGACAAACATTAATTGCAGCAAATATATTCTCAATCATGTCATTGTCATCAAACATAGCATCCCCAAGCTTGGGCCTTTTCCTATCATAAGCATAATCACTCTCATCATTAATAGTATGGATAGCACCAATAGTATAGCAATTATCATCATCACAATGAGTAATAGGAGCAACATCATTTGGGAGGGATACCTTTCTACCTTTGCTTCTCCGTCTTTTCTTTTTCTTCTTCACATATTGTGTGGGTTTAACCCTCTTTTTTGAGCTCCTTATTAATGAGATTGGTTGAATAGAAAGCTCCTCCTCATTACCTGATTCATCATAAGAAATAATAGGAGGTTATTGGGAAGTCTCTTCCCTTTCATTAGTATTCTCTTCATCTTCTAATTGTTTTCTTTTCTTTATGTAATTGGCAGTATAAGGATTTTTAATGCAATTCACCGCACAATACATAAAAATTTCTTCTAGATCAAAATCAAGAACTTTATCAAGGACAAATTCTAGAAGATCCTTAGTTATACATTTCATTTCTTCATAACCCACTAGCAAACTAAGTTCATTATGATGTGCAAGGGAAATCAAGTCATCACAATTTTTGGACATGATTTGATCATGAAATAATTTGCACTGGATATTTAAATGGCCACGTTCGTTGCAAAGTTCACAAGGATGGCTAAGAAAATTTAAATTTTCAGCACAAACATCTAGCCTTTCTTGCAACCATTTAGTTTCTAAATATTTATGCCTCTTGCAAAATCTATCTTCCCTATTTGGTGTGTACTTGCAAAATCTATGCACTCCACAAAAGTTGACATGCTTATAAGAGACATTTTCATCATGACTAGTGCAATCATCGTTAGTACTATGGATATTCAAAGAGTTCATACTAAGAACATTGCAATCATGCTCATCATTCAAAGATTTAGTGCCAAACATTTTAATGCATTCTTCTTCTAGCATTTTGGCACAATTATCGGAATCCTTATTTTCATGAAAGACATTAAAAAGATGAAGCATATGAGGCACCCTCAATTCCATTTTTTAGGTTTCTTTTATAGACCAAACTAGTGATAAAACAAGAAACAAAAATATTTGATTGCAAGATCTAAAGATATACCTTCAAGCACTCACCTCCCCTGCAACGGCGCCAGAAAAGAGCTTGATGTCTATTACACAACTTTCTTCTTGTAGACATTGTTGGGCCTCCAAGTGCAGAGGTTTGTAGGACAGCAACAAATTTCCCTCAAGTGGATGACCTAAGGTTTATCAAACCGTGGGAGTCGTAGATTGAAGATGGTCTCTCTCAAGCAACCCTGCAACCAGATAACAAAGAGTCTCTTGTGTCCCCAACACACCCAATACAATGGTAAACTGTATAGGTGCACTAGTCCGGCGAAGAGATGTTGATACAAGTGCAATATGGATGGCAGATATAGGTATTTGTAATATGAAAATATAAAAACAGAAAGGTAGCAAGCAATAAGCGTGAGGGTAAACGGTATTGCAATGATAGGAAACAAGGCCTAGGGTTCATACTTTCACTAGTGCAAGTTCTCTCAACAATAATAACATAATTGGATCATATAACTATCCCTCAACATGCAACAAAGAGTCACTCCAAAGTCACTAATAGCGGAGAACAAACGAACAGATTACTGTAGGGTACGAAACCACCTCAAAATTATCCTTTCTGATTGATCTATTCAAGAGTCCGTAGTAAAATAACATGAAGCTATTCTTTCAGTTCGATCTATCATAAAGTTCGTACTAGAATACCACCTTAAGACACAAATCAACCAAAACCCTAATGTCACATAGATACTCCAATGTCACCTCAAGTATCCGTGGGTATGATTGTATGATATGCATCACACAATCTCATATTCATCTATTCAACCAACACAAAGAACTTCAAAGAGTGCCCCAAAGTTTCTACCGGAGTGTCAAGACGAAAATGTGTGCCAACCGCTATGCATAGTTCACGAGGTCACGGAACTCGCAAGTTGATCACCAAAACATACATCAAGTGGATAATGTGATATCCCATTGTCACCACAGATAAGCACATGCAAGACATACGTCAAGTGTTCCCAAATCCTTAAAGACTCAATGCGATAAGATAACTTCAAAGGAAAAACTCAATCCATTACAAGAGAGTAGAGGGGGAGAAACGTCATAAGATCCAACTAAAATAGCAAAGCTCGCGATACATCAAGATCGTGCCAAATCAAGAACACGAGAGAGAGAGATCAAACACATAGCTACTGGTACATACCCTCAGCCCCGAGGGTGAACTACTCCCTCCTCGTCATGGAGAGCGTCGGGATGATGAAGATGGCCACCGGTGAGGGACCCCCCCCCCCTCCGGCAGGGTGCCGGAACAGGGTCCTGATTGGTTTTTGGTGGCTACGAAGGCTTGCGGCGGCGGACCTCCCGATCTATCGTGCTCCTGGATGTTTTCGGAGTATTGTTGGGGAATGTAGTAATTTCAAAAAAATTCCTACGCACACGCAAGATCATGGTGATGCATAGCAACGAGAGGGGAGAGTGTTGTCCACGTACCCTCGTAGACCGAAAGCGGAAGCGTTGGAACAACGCGGTTGATGTATTCGTACGTCTTCACGGCCCGACCGATCAAGCACAGAAACTACGACACCTCCGAGTTTTAGCACACGTTCAGCTCGATGACGATCCCCGTACTCCGATCCAGCAGAATGTGGGGGAAGAGTTCCGTCAGCACGACGGCGTGGTGACGATCTTGATGTTCTACCGTTGCAGGGCTTCGCCTAAGCACCGCTACAATATTATCGAGGAGGACTATGGTGGAGGGGGGCACCGCACACGGCTAAGAGATCAAGAGATCAATTGTTGTTGTGTCTAGAGGTGCCCCCCTGCCCCCGTATATAAAGGAGTGGAGGAGGGGGAGAGGGCCGACCCCTATGGCGCGCCCTGGAGGAGTCCTACTCCCACCGGGAGTAGGATTCCTCCCCTTCCATGTAGTAAGAGTAGGAGACAAGGAAGGGGGAGAGGGAAGAGAAGGAAGGGGGGGGGGGGGCGCACCTCCCCTCCCCCTAGTCCAATTCGGACATATCATTAGGGGGCACGTGGCCTGCCTCTCTCTCTCCCCTAAAGCCCAATAAGGCCCATATACTTCTTCCCCCGTATTCCCGTAACTCCCCGGTACTCCGAAAAATACCCGAACCACTCGGAACCTTTCCGATGTCCGAATATAGTCGTCCAATATATCGATCTTTACATCTCAACCATTTCAAGACTCCTCGTCATGTCGCCGATCTCATCCGGGAATCTGAACTCCTTCGGTACATCAAAACTCATAAACTCATAATAAAACTATCATCGAAACCTTAAGCGTGCAGACCCTACGGGTTTGAGAACTATGTAGACATGACCGAAACACGTTTCAGGTCAATAACCAATAGCGGAACCTGGATGCTCATATTGGCTCCCACATATTCTACGAAGATCTTTGTCGGTCAAACCGCATAACAACATACGTTGTTCCCTTTGTCATCAGCATGTTACTTGCCCGAGATTTGATCGTCAGTATCTCAATACCTAGTTCAATATCATTACCGGCAAGTCTCTTTACTCATTATGTAATGCATCATCCTGCAACGAACACATTAGTCACATTGCTTGCAAGGCTTATAATGATGTGCATTACCGAGAGGGCCCAGAGATACCTCTCCGACAATCGGAGTGACACATCCTAATCTCAAAATACGCCAACTCAACATGTACCTTTGGAGACACCTATAGAGCTCCTTTATAATCATCCAATTATGTTGTGACGTTTGGTAGCACACAAAGTGTTCCTCCGGTAAATGGGAGTTGCATAATCTCATAGTCATAGGAACATGTATAAGTCATGAAGAAAGCAATAGCAACATACTAAACGATCAAGTGCTAAGCTAACGGAATGGGTCAAGTCAATCACATCATTCTCCTAATGATGTGATCCCGTTAATCAAATAACAACTCATGTCTATGGTTAGGAAACTTAACCATCTTTGATTAATGAGCTAGTCAAGTAGAGGCATACTAGTGACACTATGTTTGTCTATGTATTCACACATGTATTATGTTTCTGGTTAATACAATTCTAGCATGAATAATAACCATTTATCATGATATAAGGAAATAAATAATAACTTTATTATTGCCTCTAGGGCATATTTCCTTCAGTCTCCCACTTGCACTAGAGTCAGTAATCTAGTTCACATCACCATGTGATTTACCACCAATATTCACATCTGTATGTGATTAATGCCCATGGTTCACATCATCATGTGATCAACACCCAAAAGGGTTTACTAGAGTCAATAATCTAGTTCACATCGCTATGTGATTAACATCCAAAGAGTACTAAGGTATGATCATGTTTTGCTTGTGAGAGAAGTTTAGTCAACGGGTCTGTCACATTTAGAGCCGTACGTATTTTGCAAATATTCTATGTCTACAATGCTCTGCACGGAGCTACTCTAGCTAATTGCTCCCACTTTCAATATGTATCCAGATTAAGACTTAGAGTCATCTGGATCGGTGTAAAAGCTTGCACCGATGTTACCCTTTACGATGGGCTCTTTTATCACCTCCATAATCGAGAAATATTTCCTTAGTCCTCACTAAGGATATTCTTGACCGCTGTCTAGTGATCTACTCTTAGATCAAAATTGTACTCCCTTGATAAACTCAGAGCAAGGTATGCAATAGGTCTGGTACACAACATAGCATACTTTATAGAACCTATGACTGAGGCATAGGGAAAGACTTTTCATTCTCTTTCTATTTTCTGCCATGGTCATGTTTTGAGTCTTACTCAACTTCACACCTTGCAACACAAGCAAAGAACTCCTTCTTTGACTGTTCCATTTTGAATTACTTCAAAATCTTATCAAGGTATGTATTCATTGAAAAATCTTATCAAGCGTCTTGATCTATCTCTATAGATCTTGATGCTCAATGTGTAAGCAGCTTGACTGAGGTATTTCTTTGAAAAACTCCTTTCAAACACTCCTTTATGCTTTCCAGAAAATTCTACATCATTTCCGATCAATATGTCATTCACATATACTTATCAGAAAGGCTGTAGTGCTCCCACTCACTTTCTTGTAAATATAGGCCTTTCGAAAAGTCTGTATAAAACTATATGCTTTGATCAACTCATCAAAGCGTATATTCCAACTCCGAGATGCCTGCACCAGTCCATTGATGGATCGCTGGAGCTTGCACATTTTGCTAGCACCGTTAGGATTGACAAAACCTTCTGGTTGCATCATATACAACTCTAAATCCATTAAGGAATGCAGTTTTGACATCCATTTGCCAGATTTCATAAAATGTGGCAATTGCTAACATGATTCGGACAGACTTAAGCATCGATACGTGTGAGAAAATCTCATCGTATTCAACACCTTGAACTTGTCGAAAACCTTTCGCAACAAGTCGAGCTTAGTAGATAGTAACACTACTATCAGTGTCCGTCTTCCTCTTGAAGATCCATTTATTTAACATGGCTTGCTGATCATTGAGCAAGTCAACCAAAGTCTATACTTTGTTCTCATACATGGATCATATCTCAGATTTTATGGCCTCAAGCCATTTCACGGAATCTGGACTCATCATCGCTTCCTCATAGTTTGTAGGTTCATCATGGTCTAGTAACATGACTTTTAGAACATGATTACCGTACCACTCTAGTGCAGATCTTACTCTGCAAGACCTACGAGGTTCTGTAGTAACTTAATCTGAAGTTTCATGATCATCATCATTAGCTTCCTCACTAATTGGTGCAGGAATCACTGGAACTGATTTCTGTGATGAACTACTTTCCAATTAGGGAGTAGGTATAGTTACCTCATCAAGTTCTACTTTCCTCCCACTCACTTCTTTCGAGAGAAACTTCTTCTCTAGAAAGTATCCATTCTTAGCAACGAATCTTGCTTTTGGATCTGTGATAGAAGGTGTACCCAACAGTTTCCTTTGGGTATCCTATGAAGACACATTTCTCCAATTTGGGTTCAAGCTTATCGGGTTGAAATTTTTACATAAGCATCATAGCCGCAAACTTTTATGAAACGACAACTTTGGTTTCTTGCCAAACCACAGTTCATAAGGCGTCGTCTCAACGGATTTTGATGGTGCCCTATTTAAAGTGAATGCAGCTGTCTCTAATGCATAACCCCAAAATGATAGTGGTAACTCGGTAAGAGACATCATAGATTGCACTATATCCAATAAAGTACGGTTATGACGTTCGGACACACCATTAAGCTGTGTTGTTCCAGGTGACATGAGTTTGTGAAACTATTCCACATTGTTTTAATTGAAGACCAAACTCGTAACTCAAATATTTGTCTCCGCGATCAAATCACAGAAACTTTGTTTTCTTGTTACGATGATTCTCCACTTCACTTTAAAATTCTTTGAACTTTTCAAATGTTTCAGACTTGTGTTTTATTAAGTAGATATACTCATATCTTCTCAAATCATCTTGTGAAGGTCTAAAAATAACGATACCCGCCACGAGCATCAATACTCATTGGACCGCATACATCAGTATGTATTATTTCCAACAAGTCAGTAGCTCATTCCATTGTTCCAGGGAACGGAGTTTTAGTCATCTTGCCCAAAAGGCACGGTTTGCAAGCATCAAATAATTCATAACCAAGTGATTCCAAAATTCCATCTTAATGGAGTTTCTTCATGCGCTTTACACCGATATGACCCAAACGGCAGTGCCACAAATAAGTTGCAATATCATTATCAACTTTGCAATTTTTGGCATCAATATTATGAATATGTGTATCACTACGACCGAGATCCAACAAACTATTTTTGTTGGGTGTATGACCATCGAAGGTTTTATTCAAGTAAACAGAACAACAATTATTCTCTTGACTTTAAGTGAATAACGGTATTGGAATAAATATGATCAAATCATATTTATGCTCAATGCAAACACAAAATAACATTTATTTTGGTTTAACACTAATCCCGAAATTATAGGGTGTGTGCGATGATGATCATATCAATCTTGGAACCACTTCCAACACACATCATCATTTCACCCTCAACTAGTCTCTATTTATTCTGTAACTCCTGTTTCGAGTTACTAATATTAGCAACCGAACAAGTATCAAATACTCAGGGGCTACTATAAACACTAGTAAGGTACACATCAATAACATGTATATCAAATATACCCTTGTTCACTTTGCCATCCTTCTTGTCCACCAAATATTCAGGGCATTTCTGCTTCCAGTGACCATTTCCTTTGAAGTGTAAGCACTCAGTTTTAGGCTTTGGTCCAGCTTTGGGCTTCTTCGCGGGAGTGACAACTTGCTTGTCATTCTACTTGAAGATCCCTTTCTTTCCCTTTGCCATTTTCTTGAAACTAGTGGTCTTGTCAATCATCAACACTTGATGCTCTTTCTTGATTTCTACCTTCATCGATTTCAGCATCACGAAGAGCTCGGGAATCGTTTTCGTCATCCCTTGCATTATAGTTCATCACGAAGTTCCAGTAACTTGGTGATGGTGACTAGAGAACTCTGCCAATCACTATCTTATCTGGAAGATTAACTCCCACTTGATTCAAGAGATTGTAGTACTCAGACAATCTAAGTACTTGCTCACTAGTTGAGCAATTCTCCTCCATCTTTTAGGCAAAGTATTTGTCAGAGGTCTCATACCTCTTGACACGGGCATGAGTCTGAAATACCAATTTCATCTCTTGAAACATCTTATATGTTCCATGATGTTTCAAAAACGTTTTTGCAGTCCCGGTTCTAAGCCATAAAGCATGGCGCACAAAACTATCAAGTAGTCATCATATTGAGCTAGGCAAACGTTCATAACGTCTGCATATGCTCCTGCAATAGGTTTGTCACCCAGCGGTGCATAAAGGACATAATTCTTGTGTGCAGCAATGAGGATAAACCTCAGATCACGGACCTAATCCGCATCATTGCTACTAATATCTTTCAACATAGTTTTTCTCAGCAACAACGCGAGCTATTGATCTACAACATAATTTGCAAAATACTACCAGGACTAAGTTCATGATAAATTTAAGTTCAATTAATCATATTACTTAAGAACTCCCACTTAGACAGACATCTCTCTAGTCATCTAAGTGATCATGTGATCCAAATCAACTAAACCATGTCCGATCATCACGTGAGATGGAGTAGTTTTCAATGGTGAACATCACTATTTTGATCATATCTACTATATAATTCACGTTCGACCTTTCGGTCTCCGTGTTCCGAGGCCATATCTGTATATGCTAGGTTCGTCAAGTTTAACCTGAGTATTCCGCACGTGCAACGGTTTTGCACCCGTTGTATTTGAACGTAGAGCCTATCACACCCGATCATTACGTGGTGTCTCAGCACGAAGCACTTTCGCAACGGTGCATACTCAGGGAGAACATTTCTTGATAATTAGTGAGAGATCATCTTAAAATGCTACCGTCAATCAAAGCAAGATAAGATGCATTAAGGATAAACATCACATGCAATCAATATAAGTGATATGATATGGCCATCATCATCTTGTGCTTGTGATCTCCATCTCCGAAGCACCGTCGTGATCACCATGATCACTGGCGCGACACCTTGATCTCCATCGTAGCATCGTTGTCGTTTCGTCATCTATTGCTTCTACGACTATCGCTACCGCTTAGTGATAAAGTAAAGCAGTTACAGGGCGTTTGCATTTCATACAATAAAGCGACAACCATATGGCTCCTGCCATTTGCCGATAACTTTGGTTACAAAACATGATCATCTCATACAATAAAATATAGCATCACGTCTTGACCATATCACATCACAACATGCCCTGCAAAAACAAGTTAGACGTCCTCTACTTTGTTGTTGCAAGTTTTACGTGGCTGCTACGGGCTGAGCAAGAACCGTTCTTACCTACGCATCAAAACCACAACGATAGTTCGTCAAGTTAGTGTTGTTTTAACCTTCTCAAGGACCGGGCGTAGCCACACTCGATTCAACTAAAGTTGGAGAAACTGACACCCGCCAGCCACCTGTGTGCAAAGCACGTCGGTAGAACCAGTCTCGCGTAAGCGTACGCGTAATGTCGGTCTGGGCCGCTTCATCCAACAATACCGCCGAACCAAAGTATGACATGCTGGTAAGCAGTATGACTTGTATCGCCCACAACTCACTTGTGTTCTACTCGTGCATATAACATCAACGCATAAAACCTAGGCTCTGATGCCACTGTTGGGGAACGTAGTAATTTCAAAAATTTCCTACGCACACGCAAGATCATGGTGATGCATAGCAACGAGAGGGGATAGTGTTGTCCACGTACCCTCGTAGTCCGAAAGCAGAAGCGTTAGAACAACGCAGTTGATGTAGTTGTACGTCTTCATGGCCCGACCGATCAAGCACCAAAACTACGGCAGCTCCGAGTATTAGCACACATTCAGCTCGATGACGATCCCCATACCCCGATCCAGCAGAATGTCGGGGAAGAGTACCGTCAGCACGACGGCGTGGTGACGATCTTGATGTTCTACCGTTGCAGGGCTTCGCCTAAGCACCGCTACAATATTATCGAGGAGGACTATGTTGGAGGGGGGCATCGCACACGGCTAAGAGATCAAGAGATCAATTGTTGTTGTGTCCAGAGGTGCCCCCTTCCCCCGTATATAAAGGAGTGGAGGAGGGGGAGAGGGCCAGCCCCTATGGCGCGCCCTGGAGGAGTCCTAATCCCACCGGCCGGGAGTAGGATTCCTCCCCTTCCATGTAGTAGGAGTAGGAGAGAAGGAAGGGGGAGAGGGAAGAGAAGGAAGGAGGGGGCGCCGCCCCTTCCCCTAGTCCAATTCGGACTAGTCATTGGGGGGAGGGGGCGCGGCCTGCCTCTCTCTCTCCCTTAAAGCCCAATAAGGCCCATATACTTCTTCCCCCGTATTCCCGTAACTCCCCTGTACTCTGAAAAATACACAAACCACTCGCAACCTTTCCGATGTCCGAATATAGTCGTCCAATATAACGATCTTTACGTCTCGACCATTTCGAGACTCCTCGTCATGTCCCCGATCTCATCCGGGACTCCGAACTCCTTCGGTACATCAAAACTCATAAACTCATAATAAAACTGTCATCGAAACCTTAAGCATGCGGACCCTACGGGTTCGAGAACTATGTAGACATGACCGAAACACATTTCCGGTTAATAACCAATAGTGGAACCTGGATGCTCATATTGCCTCCCACATATTCTACGAAGATCTTTATCGGTCAAACCGCATACCAACATACGTTGTTCCCTTTGTCATGGGCATGTTATTTGCCCGAGATTTGATCGTCAGTATCTCAATACCTAGTTCAATCTCGTAACCGGCAAGTCACTTTACTCGTTACATAATGCATCATCCCGCAACTAACTCATTAGTCACATTGCTTGCAAGGCTTATAATGATGGGCATTACCGAGAGGGCCCAGAGATACCTCTCCGACAATCGGAGTGACAAATCCTAATCTCGAAATACGCCAACTCAACATGTACCTTCGGAGACACCTGTAGGGCTCCTTTATAATCACCAAGTTACGTTGTGATGTTTGGTAGCACACAAAGTGGTCCTCCGATAAATGGGAGTTGCATAATCTCATAGTCATAGGAACATGTATAAGTCATGAAGAAAGCAATAGCAACATACTAAAAGATCAAGTGCTAAGCTAATGGAATGGGTCAAGTCAACCACATCATTCTCCTAATGATGTGATCCCGTTAATCAAATAACAACTGATGTCTATGGTTAGGAAACTTAACCATCTTTGATTAACGAGCTAGTCAAGTAGAGGCATACTAGTGACACTATGTTTGTCTATGTATTCACACATGTATTATGTTTCCGGTTAATATAATTCTAGCATGAATAAAGAACATTTATCATGATATAAGTAAGAAAATAATAACTTTATTATTTCCTCTAGGGCATATTGCCTTGAAGTATATGGGTATATATAGGAGGAAGAAGTAGGTCGGTGGAGCTGTGAGGGGCCCACGAGGGTCGGGGCGCGCCTCCCTGCCTCGTGGCTTCCTCACTTCTTTCTTGACGTCCACTCCAAGTCCTCTGGATCACGTTTGTTCCAAAAATCACTCTCCCAAAGGTTTCATTCCGTTTGAACTCTGTTTGATATTCTTTTTCTGCGAAACACTGAAGTAGGCAAAAAAATAGCAATTTGGACTGGGCCTCCAGTTAATAGGTTAGTCCCAGAAATAATATAAAAGAGTATAATAAAGACCATTAAACATCCAAAACAGATAATATAATAGCATGAATACTTCATAAATTATAGATATGTTGGAGATGTATCAGGGGACGAAACGATATATGTTGCCTCTTCTTACTTTCAAAATGTTTCTCGTGTCAACATAGAACAACACGAGTGTGGTGTGTCAATTTTTGGGATTTTTCAAGGTTCGCTTGGACATTTGTGTACATTAACTGTGTTTTCTATGCATTCATGTGAATAATTCAAATTTGAACTACATGCACATGCTCTAATGCATATAAATTAGTTGAAAATTCAAATCTGTGTCCTTGGTTGCATGCTTAGGTCTCATGCAAGAAATGTGAATGAATGTCAAACACCCAGCCACCGTCACTCGGTCGCAAACATTGAGATACCTGCTTTTTAAATTCTAGTAAATCCAAAACTCATCTGAAATTCATGAAACTTGGCATGCTATCATGGAGCGGCAACAACATGCCGTTGTAATTTTTTTGTCCCATTTGGGGCAGGTTTGGGGATATGCTTCTCACAAACCAGAGGTTCTCACAACAAGCCTGATTGTTTCGGTAGGGAACGTCCCACCTTTGGGGAGGAAACGATATCCATTTCCTCTTATTGATTTCAAAAAAATTCTCGTGTCAACATAGAACAACAGGAGTGTTGTGTCAATTTTTGGGATTTTTTGGGGTTTGTTCAATGCATTTATGTGCATAATTCAAATTTGAACTACATGCACATGCTCTAATGCATATAAATTGGTCGAAAATTCAAATATGTGTCATTGGTTTCATGCTTAGGTCCCATGCAAGAAATGGGAATGAATGTCAAACACCCTACCACCTTCACTCGGCCGCAAACATTGAGATTCCTGGTTTTCAAATTCTAGTAAATCCAAAACTCGTCTGAAATTCATGAAACTTGGCAAGCTATCATGGAGCGGCATCAGCCTGCCGTACTAAAATTTTCTCCCAGTTGGGGCAGGTTTGGGTATAAGCTTGTCACAAACTAGAGCTTCTCACACCAAGCCTGATGGTTTCGGTAGGGAACGTACCACCTTTGGGGACGAAATGATATAAGCTGCCTCTTATTGCTTTCAAAAAATTTCTAGTGTCAACATAGAACAAAAAAAGTGTTGTGTCAATTTTTGGTATTTTTCGGGGTTCGTTTGGACATTTTTATGCATTAATTGAGTTTTTGATGCATTTATGTGCATAATTATAATTTGAACTACATGCACATGCTCTAATGCATATAAATTGGTTGAAAATTCAAATATGTGTCCTTGGTTGCACGCTTAGGTCCCATGCAAGAAATGAGAGTGAATGTCAAACACCATGCCACCCTCACTCAGCAACAAACATTGAGATTCTTGGTTTTTAAATTCTAGTAAATCTTAAACTCGTCTGAAGTTCATGAAATTTGGCATGCTATCATGGAGCGGCATCAACATGTCGTGGTAATTTTTTTATCCCATTTTGGGCAGGTTTCAGTATAAGCTTCACACAAACCAGAGCTTCTCACAACAAGCCTGATGGTTCTGGTAGGGAACGTCCCACCTTCGGGGACGAAAAGGTATCCGCTGCCTCTTATTGCTTCCAAAATTTTCTAGTGTCAATATAGGACAACAGGAGTGTTGTTTTAAATTTTACAATTTTTCGGGGTTCATTTGGACATTTTTATACATTAACTAGGTTTTCTAGGCATTTTATGTGCATAATTCAAATTTGAAGTACATGCACATGCTCCAGTGCAAATAAATTGGTTGAAAAATCAAATCTTTGTCCTTGGGTGCATGCTTAGGTCCCATGCAAGAAATGGGAATGAATTTGAAACACCAGGGCACTATTGATTGCCGACAAAATGTTGAGATGCTTTGTTTTTAAATTCTAACAATTCCAAAACTTTTCTGAAATTCATAAAACTTGGCATGCTATCATGGAATGGCACCCGACATGCTCTAGTATTTTTCTTGTCCATTTTGAGAGAAGAAGCACTCGAATAACATCCAACAAAGGCATTTTCAAACAAATAGCTGCCACTCTAACATCGCAAACGTTTGTATAATTCAAATCGTTTGTGTTATGTTAACCATTCAAGTGACGCCACGTGTCTTGGTTTTAATGGCTATAGAAGGTGTCGTGCGGACAACTACTTTACTGAACGGGAGGCGTGCGAGCGCAGTCCGGTGTGCAGGCTGACCGAGAGGCGTGCAAGCTGTCCTCCAATGCACAGGCTTGCCGTGAAGCATGCGAGCTGTACGCTGCGCAGGTTCGCTGGGAATCGAGCCCTTTGACTTCCATGGCCACCCGCCTTCCTCTCGATTAATGGCGCCCGAGGCGCTGCTTAATACAGGCAGCCTTACTATTTGCCTCCCATTCCCTCCCCTCCGCGGACCTCCACCAACGCCATGGCACAGAAGGATCATCTGCCACTAGTCTTCAAGTTTGGTTAAGTCGACTCCGAGCCAGAGGAGATAGAAAATAAGGAGGAATGGGGCCTCATGGATATGGCCCAGAACGAGCTGGCCGCGGTTTTTGCTGCCCCCGATCCCTTCCCAGCTCCCAACCCCCCCTTCTGCGCCAGCGACCATCCCCGTAGCATTGACGGGCTAGTCGCCGAGCACTATCCCAGAGTTGGAAGCTGCGGGTGTCACCGAGGTCTCCGCGGACTCGCTCGAGCTCGTGTACATGCTAGCTCCAGCGCCCGTGCCCGTGCCCGTGCATGCCCCTCCACCCACCGCGACACCGGTCCCTGTGCGTTTGGATGCATCCGCCACGCCTGTGCTCGTGTGCGTGCCCCCCTTAGCGGCATGGGACGCCGTCGTCGACCGCTACCTCTCAGTGCCGCCAGCTATCGTCCTCCCATGCCCCGCCCGTCGATCGCGCGACTACATGATGTTTGATTTATAAGTGAAGAACATTCTATGCTGCCTTGAAGATTTCAACAACGGCATCCCGGAGGACGACAACGACAAGGACGGCATGGCACGCCGCCTCCGCCGCCATCGACCGCCTCCGCCACCATCAAAAATAGTTTTTTTGGGTTTAATATTGTATCTCGATCGCAAACATTTTATTTAGAACACCCGTATGTAAACAGACAGCTTCCCCAGGAAGCCAACGGAAAATTTGCCGAGAACGATTTGTGCAGCTCTTGATCGCAAACGTTTTAGATAGAACACCCATATGCAAAGCGAGATCAGGATTTGTGCATCTCTTCAACGCAAACGATTGTTTTGGATGACCCGTGTGCAACCACTTACAAACAATTTGGTAAGATTTGCATCTGTCATATTGGGTATGTTGCCATTTGTCAAACTTGAAAGATTGACATTTGCTGATCTAGTAGCATTGCCATTTGCAACCTTGTAACACTGTGATTTGTAAAAATATGCAGCTAAAAATCACTAGCAGTACCTAATTTTTGCAACTAAAATTCAGTAATTAAGCATAAATTTCATTCATAGGTTAAGCAGTCGTGCTTAATTTATACAAACAGTTCAACACGAAAGTTGAACCGACCAAACTTTTCCCCAATTGTTGCCAACCACGTACTGAAATAGCTAGTTCTACTTTATATATACAAGCTAATTTTAAGTACGTTGTACAGTTCCACCACAACTATAGTCAGATGAACTGAACAAAATAGTCCCTAAATACTACTCCCTCTGTCCCATAATATAAGAACGTTTTACAAGCTATGTTAGCTTGAAAAACATTCTTATATTATGGGACATAGGGAGTACTACGGAGGGGCTTTGTACTACTTCCGGCAGATTCTCCTCTGCCGAGCGCGCTCAGTAAGAGGCAGAGAAGGAGGAGCCTACCGACTAGCTGGACAACTACAATACGGTGCATGCCGCTGCTACAACTTCAGCGATGCTCACCTAGAACGCCCTCTGCCGCTCCAAACGACCCGTCTCGAAGCGGTGGTTGTCCTCATAGATTTCCTGATTCCTCGCCTCTGAGGCGGCGTGTGCCGCGGCCACGATGGCGGTAAGGCTCTTTGCATCCTCGACGAGGTTCTCCTCCTCCTCCCGCAGGAACTTGGTGTAGCGCCCAAGGTCGCTAACGCTCGTGCTGGCATCCACCTCCGCCTCCCGCCTTCGGGCGGTGGTGGCAGAGCGGGTGATGACCCCAGCGGTCGATGGTGGGCTGCCTGCCACAGCGGCCGACGATGGGGTGGCGGCCACGACCACCACCTCCCGCCTTCAGGCCATGGAGGCGAAGCAGGTGATGGACATGATGCCCGACAGTGGGGTGGTGGCCACGACGGCACCTCCCACCTTCGGGCCGCGGCGGCGGAGCGGGTGATGGCCCTGGCTTTCGACGGTGGTGTGGCGGCAACGACAGCTGGCAACAGCTACCAATGGGCACCGGTGGGAGAGCGAGTGGTGGGTGTTTCGTGCAAACCCAACAGGGACGCCACACACACTACACTATGCCGGGGACTGCACCACCACCACGGTGTAGCCTCCCAGCTGGAGCTGTCATCTGATGACGGCGGAGTGGCTGAGCGACCACAACTGGCCGGTGCCATTGGCAATTGTGGGGGAAGCAGACGAGATAAGTTAGAGGGAGGGAGGGAGGGGGAAATACAATGCAGGACTTGCCGGTCGTGCGGGTTTTTTATAGCAGGCCGATAAGCATTGGGATTTTGGGAACCTGCAAGGTTGCGCGCGAACGGGCTCACTGGTGATTCATTGGCACCACCATTTGGCCAAAAGAATGCTCCTGTGCACTGCACAAGCTTCCTCTATAAGCCGTCTGCGGCAGCGGGGTGACAAGCAGCGGGGTGCCCTCATCCCTCCATGCGCGCTGCCAGTGTTTCGGGTCGGCGCACAATCACGCACGTTCGTGTGCATGCGTTTGCACCGGGCGCGGCTCGACAATGCAGTTACCCGCTGCAAAAACTGCCATGTGGACGCGCCAAGAATCCAGGCCGCCCGGCCCCCATTTATTCTTACGGCCATTTACCTTCATGTCTCGCGTCACACGACACAATAAGCACCTCCACGATGAAACATACAGAGAGGACATCCAGCGGTTCCAATGGCGATCCCCGTGGCTCCAATAGCGCTCCCAATGGCCGATGACGACAATAGTGGGCAGTTCACCACGCATCACGTAGTGGACACCCACGTGAGGGGGAAGGCCCTCTTGGTGGTGTACACGAATGATCCGGTGTCGGTGGAGAGCTCCATCCAAACTATGGAGCAGTTCCTTATCGAGGTCAAGTACCAAGTGGTCGGCTTCGACCTCGAATACACCATCGGTCGTGCCGGGCACAATCAGAAGGTTTCCGTCGCCCAGTTCTGCATGCGTCATGACATCCTCGTCTACAACTACCACCTGGCCACAAGGCCTTGTGAGCGTTTCTCTAGGTTTATCAACAACTCCGACTACAATTTTGCTATGGTGGACACCACCAACAATCTAAAAGCGCTCAAGGTTTCGGGCTTGAAATACCGGAATCTTGTCAACATCCAGGACCACTACAAGGTCTATGTCAGCGACGAAAACAAACTAAACTCCCTGGTTGACCTCGCCTCGGCCATCATCGACCCCTACTACATGAAGATGAAGGATGAGAGAAAGAAGGACAAGATCGCCTGGCACAATGTTTGGCATGAGAGACAGGATGAACAACACGTCAAGTATGTGGCCAAGGACGCGTACACAAGCTACGAGATGTACAGGCGGATCGTTGACATGAGGAAGTGTCTTCTTCATGACCCAGACGAGGGATCGAGCCAAAGAGCAGTAGCGGGAGCGTCGAAAGAAGTAGATGACTAGACGACCATTTCCCCTACTTTAGAATGCATGCAGTTGTTTACTGAGGTGTGTGCGAATGATCTGTGTAGTCACTTATGTAATTGGATGTTTATTTCAGTTATATATATGCATGTTATTCTTCTGTTGATAGAGCAAATCACATGGCTTATTAGCAGCAATCGTCTGTGTTATCATTGGTCTTCGCACACATTTCTGATCATGGACCTATATGCCGCATATCACACACATACTGTTCAGTTGAACCGTTTCCATTGTGTTGTGCAATAAACGTTGCAAAGAGGGATCGACAACAGCAAGGTCTATTGAGGTATTTGTTTTGTAATTTTTGACATTTTTTGTTTTTTCAACACATGTTTGTCGGTGTACTAAAGTAGGGTCTCTCCTTTGTACCCCTTACTAAGTGCACGGGTAGTCAGAGCCGCGCGCCACGGCCACACTAAGTAGGGCAGAGAAAGGAGTCAAGTCGTGGGACAGTCAAAGCAACGCCAAGACCAGAGGCTCAAGGGACAAGGAGGCGGGGTGGATCTCCCAGGCAAGATCCTTGCCAGGGCAGCCTCCGCAGCTCCGGCAGGAGCCTTGCCGGGCCAACTTGCCCGATCCTACGCCAGCAGAACGCACCACCCTTGGGCCCAAGGGTTCCAAACACTATCAAACTCATTGGAACCAGGGCTCGGGAGGCATTTCTGTGGTGGCATGTAGATCTTTGTGAAGACAAAGAGTGGAAGATAATGACCCTTGGCGAGATCCTTTTCCAAGGAAACCCACAAGACCCCCGGCAAGATCCTTGCCAGGGATTTGGACCCCTTAGGAAGTTACTCATCATAGCTTGCTCAAGAACAGCAAGAACACTCAAATAGACACCTAAAGCAGGACTAGGGTATTACGCACGTCGTGGCCCGAACCTGGGTAAACAACCTGTGTGCTTTGTCTGGCTATTGATCCCGCTCTGCCCTCGACCCCGCGCCCCGCAACCGTAGTAGGGATTCCCGTGATCCCATTGGTGTCGTTTCCACCGACATCTTTGGCGTGCCAGGTAGGGGATGCCTGTTGAGAGAATCTGTCTCAGAAGTGGATTTCCACGGCCCTTCATCGCCGTAGCTTCCAAGGAAGAAGGCGACCAAGCGAGCAGCGTCGTTGACGGGTGCGGTGAACGCCCGCACTGCGATAGAAAAGATAAGTTGCGCAAAGCTTTGAGTATTTCCTTCTTACATATAAGGTTATTCTCCTCGGAGATCTTTTTTGTCCTATATGAGAAACCTGCATGCAGTGGGGCCCTTCCATTATCGGCAACACCCTTGGTCTGTTTCGAGTCCGCTCAACAGATCGAGCGGCTGCGTCGAGAACGCCAGGGTGGCCTTCTGCTGTTGGCAACGCTCTCACTCTGTCTTGAGTCCGATCGACAGTCCAAGCGGACGCGGTGAGAATGGCAAGGTAGTTCGCGTGGCGGCAAGCATGCCCAGCCGGCTGCTAAAGGATCCGTCCTTCAAAGCGTAGCGGTTTGGGTTTACGCGCCAGCAAGCCTACCCAATAAACGTAGGGGGGACATACAAAGGGAGATTGAACAGGGAAATATCGTGCATCATATTAAAAAGTACTACCGAGTATATATTACAATAACTGTTGTTGCGGTTCTAACTAAGATAAAAATTGTCTTCGTCATGAACCTGCAGCGGCAACGAGAAACGGGATGCCTAATATGGCGCTGGCCCTCAACCCTCTGGATTCTGCCGACACGGCTGATGATGGGCTCGATGCGCTCATTGAGCACCGTGAGGTCTGCGTCGCCCCGCAAACTGTCCAGCGCGGCGTCGAAGTCAAGGTTGGGGTTCCAGTACGCCAGCTTGGTGAGGACCTTGGTCATGGCACCCCGGCAAAGCATCCGGGCTTCGTCGGGTAGGGAGCTCGCCCAGTTGGAGTGGTACCGCTCCAGGGCCCCAAGAACACCCTCAAAGAAAATGGTCAGCCTGGCGTTTGGAGTCCCGCTTGGTTCTGGGGTATACCTCACATCCGACATTCCCATGCCGGCCAACTTCTCGGTGATCCTGGTGGCGACATCGACAAGGCGGCTGATCTAGAGCTTCTCGCCGCTCACATAGTTTTTGTGGTTGACGGCGTCTTTCGCCCGTTGCTGCTTCTTCTCCGCCAGGTGCTAGGTCTTGGCCTCTGAAAGCGACTGCTCGAGGCCCTCCAGCTTGAGCTTAAGGTCCTTGATAATATTGTTGGCCGTGGAGAGCAGCTCAGCCTTGCGAAGGACTCCGGCCTGTGCCTCAACTAGAGACCCGTTGAGCGCGCCTTTCTCCTTAGACAGCTCTAGTGTTTGGTTCTTCAGGCCATCCCGCTCCGCCTCCAGCTCCTTCACCTTGTTGTCATGAGCCTACGCTCGAGCGTCAAGTGCTTCTTGATGCTTCTGCTCCATCCCTTGGGTTTGCTGCGCGACAAGCCTCTCAACCTCCTCGTCCTTGCCATGGAGCTTGGCGGCAAGTCCGCCAGAAATCCCTCTTGCTACCTCTTGAGCATGCGTTGGTTTCTCCCTTGAAGAGGAAAGGGTGATGCAGCAAAGTAGCGTAAGTATTTCCCTCAGTTTTGAGAACCAAGGTATCAATCCAGTAGGAGGCTCCTCACAAGTCCCACGCGCCTACACAAACAAACAAGAACCTCGCAACCAACATGATAAAGGGGTTGTCAATCCCTTCACGGCCACTTGTGAAAGTGAGATTTGATAGAGATAATATGATAAGATAAATACTTTTTGGTATTTTTATGATATAGATTGGAAAGTAAAAGATGCAAAAAAAACTAGATGGAAAACTTGTACAATAAAAGATAGACCCGGGGGCCATATATTTCACTAGTGGCTTCTCTCAAGATAGCATAATTATTACAGTGGGTGAACAAATTACTGTCGAGTAATTGATAGAAAAGTGCATAGTTATGAGAATATCTAGGCATGATCATGTATATAGGCATCACGTCCGTAACAAGTAGACCGACTCCTGCCTGCATCTACTACTATTACTCCACACATCGACCGACTCCTGCCTGCATCTAGAGTATTAAGATCATAAGAATAGAGTAACACATTAAGCAAGATGACATGATGTAGAGGGATAAACTCATGCAATATGATATAAACCTCATCTTTTTATCCTCGATGGCAACAATACAATACGTGCCTTGCTGCCCCTATTGTAACTGGGAAAGGACACCGCAAGATTGAACCCAAAGCTAAGCACTTCTCCCATGGCAAGTAAGATCAATCTAGTAGGCCAAACCAAACTGATAATTTGAAGAGACTTGCAAAGATAACCAATCATACATAAAAGAATTCAGAGGACATTCAAATATTTCTCATAGATAAACTTGATCATAAACCCACAATTCATCGGATCTCGACAAACACACCGCAAAAAGAGTTACATCGAATAGATCTCCGAAAAGAGGAAGGAGAACTTTATATTCAGAATCAAAGATAGAGAAGAAGCCATCTAGCTAATAACTATGGACCCGAAGGTTTGTGGTATACTACTCACAACTCATCGGAGAGGCCTTGGTGGTGATGGAGAGGCCCTCCATGGTCGATTCCCCCTCCGGAGGAGCACCGATGAATGCTCCAAGATGGGATCTCACGGATACAAAAGGTTGCGACGGTGGAAATAATTTTTCGTGGTGCTCCTTGATGGTTTCGGGGTACGTAGATATATATATGCGAAGGAAGTCGGTCAGGGGAGCCACGAGGGGCCCACGGCGAAGGGGGCCCGCCCTCCCTTACTGGGCACGCCGGCCACCCTCGTGCCCTCCTCGGCTGCTTCTTCATGTCCACTCCAAGTCTCCTGGATTGTGTTTGTTCCAAAAAGATCGCTCCCAAAGGTTTCATTCCGTTTGGACTCCGTTTGCTATTCCTTTCCTTCGATATACTGAAATACGCAAAAATTCGGGCAGGGCCTCCGGTTAGTTGGTTAGTCCCAAAAATGATATAAAAGTGTAAAGTAAAGCCCATAAACATCCAAAATAGGTAATATAATAACATCAAACAATCAAAAATTATAGATACGTTGGAGACGTATCAAGCATCTCCAAGCTTAATTCATGCTCGTCGTCGAGTAGGTAAATGATAAAAACAGAATTTTTGATGTGGAATGCTACCTAGCATATTTCTCAATGTACTTGTCTTTATTATGGCATGAATGTTCAGATCAAATGATTCAAAATAAAAGTTCATTTTGACAAAAGGATAATAATACTTCAAGCATAATAACTAAGCAACCATGTCTTCTGTCACATCCCTAGTTCTGGCCTGACCTATGCTTGCTTCCATCTGTGCATCATGTTTAAATTTTTGAAACTTGAACTGAGGAAATTTGGAAGCCTCAAAACCCTAAATAAAAGAAGGGCAAAAACCCTGAAATCTCATTCATTGTTCCAAAATGCTCCTCTTAAATGTTTGATAATTTTTGGCAAGGGTTCTGGTCCCAACCAAAATATTGAACATTTTTAAGGATTTATTTTTGGGACTTTGAATTTAAATCATTAGCTATTTGAATTTGAATTATATTCATATAATTAGAATATAATTTCAAATACCCATGAAATATTTTATGAGCTTTTGGAAAAGTCCATCTAGCAAAATAAAAATATTCAGAGGAGTTTTTGGCATTGTTTGAATTTGTTTAAATTCAAAACAATGGCAAAAGAGATTAATAAAAGAAAAACAGAACAGAAATATAAAACAGAGCATCTTACCTGGACTTACCTATCGCCCACTTACCTGGCCCAGCTCCTCCAGCGGCCCAGCCCACCACCGCCTCCTTCTCTGTCGCCTTCCTCCTCTGCCAGGAGGATGAGCACGCGGCCGGCGCGCGCGGCCACGCGCCCCGACCACCTCCTCCCTGCCTGCCTGCCTCCTTCTCCGCCTGGACGCCCCGGTGATGCCACGCGCCTCCCCGACCCCCTCTCACTTCTCCCTCG
>NC_041383.1:32122667-32130786 GCF_002162155.2 Triticum dicoccoides
CACCCCTCGCCCTGTCGATAAGCCCAGAAGAACCGCCATCGTCTCCTGCATCGTCTACGCCAGCCCGTTCGACTGCGGGAGCCCTGCATCGCCGCCCACGCCGTCTCCCTCATCCCCGGTGCCCGGAGATCGCCGCCGTAAATTCGCCGTCACAGAAGCTTCCCCGAGCTCGCCGACCCCTCCGTTCGATCCACTGTGAGCCCCTCTTCCTCTTCCCCCTTCTCTCAAGCTCGCGCTCATCCCCTAGCTTCTTTCTCCACCACGGCCGAGAGCTTCTCGCCGCCGGCCATGGCGTGGCCGTGGCCACAGCCACCGCAGCTCGTTTCCGAGCCCACCGTCGTGCTCACCGTGATCTCAGGAGTCCGTAGCACGCCCCAGCTCCTCCTGCCGTGCTCCCTAACACCGACCCCGAGCTCGCCCGAGCTCCGGCCGCCACCGAGGTTGACGCCGTGCTCAACTCCGGCCACCTCCGCTCCAGCCGCCTCCACCATTGGAAGCGCCACTCCGCCAGCTCCCCGTAGATGCTCCCCGCGCCCCAAACCATGGCCTGTAGCGCAATCCCGACGCCGACGCCGCCGCGATCTGAGGTGGCCGGCGGTTAAACGCCGGCAGCTGACGTGGCACCATCGTTAGTAGTTAATGACTCCACTAATCAACCCACACTCTCACTGACATGCGGGCCCTGCGGCCTAACTATCCGGCTAACTAAAATAGATTAGGTTTAATCTAATTGCAGTGGCCCCACGCGTCAGTTTTGACTGCGCTGACGTGGCCGTTGACTGGGCCCACACGTCAGCGGCACTAACCAGCCCCCAGTCACTGACCAGTGGACCCCACTGTCAGGTTTGACCTGGACCGCACCCCGTTGACTCGCCTACGTCATGCTGACGTAGTGCTGACGCAGTAATACATTTTATGGAATTATTTTAATTCTAAATATTCAGGAAATTCCAGAAAATTGTATAAACTTCTAAAATTCATAGAAATTCAACCGTAACTCCAAATTAAATAAATTATATATGAAAAATTATCAGAAAAATTCAAGGAATCCATCTGTACCATTTTCATGCATGTTTGAGCAATGTTTGTCCTCTGTTTTCGACAAAGCAAATAAAGGGCATTTAAATAATCATATATGGAGTTGGAGTTTGAATCATGTATTCAAACCAACTTCATTTAATCTGTTGCTAGTTGCATTAGCTCAAACCACAGCATATTGCCATGTCACATTCATGCATCATATTGTGCATTGCATTGATTGTGTTTTTCCTCAGTTACCGGTGATTGCCCCCTCTCGATAGACGTGATACCGACAATGTGACCGATGACACTGATGAAGACTCAATGTTATCTTCAGAAGTGCCAGGCAAGCAAAACCCCCTTGTTCATTCCGATAAAATACCACTCTCTCGCTCCTGCTCTCTTGTACTGCATTAGGACAACAACGACATATTTGTTACTTGCTGCGGTAGCTGAACCCCTTTATCCTTTGCATGACCTGTCATTGCCACAGTAAATAGATGAAACCCACTAGCATGAGTAGGAGTTGTTTGAGCCCTGTTGTGCCTACTCATTCATGCTTGTTTGTCATGCCTGCTACTGCTTAGAGTTGAGTCAGGTCTGATTCATCGGGGATGAATCAGAGGTGTGTGAACATGTCCTACCATTGAGAGCTAAGTGTGTGAACACGATTTGGTAAAGGTAGCGGTGTGAGGCCATGTAGGAGTACATGGTGGGTTGTCTCATTGCAGCCGTCCTCAGGAACTGAGTTCTGTGTTTGTGATCCATGAACAGTTACTACCACACATTGGGTTCCGGTAACTTGACCCCTCTCGACTTATTAATCAACATGATCTCTGTCCAGGAGTTGCAACTAGTTTCTGGTGTTTGTAGGTAGTGTTAGTAGTCTACCAAGTGGCACCCGGTACAAGTGGGCTTGGGACAGACTAGGCACAGTGGCACGGTGTACCAAGTGGCACCCGGATGGTGGGCTTGGGAACCCTGCTCACATCGTTTGGGGCCGTGAGCGACACCCCGGCCGGATCTCCTAGCGGATGGAACCCGAATAGGCGATAAACCTGGACGAGAGACTTGTTTGGTTAGTCAGGTCGTGGCCGACTCCCTCGCCCGGCTTCCGCTTGAAGGTTGCCGAGGTACATGACGTGTACAGGGCGATAAGTGGCGAAAGCGTGTGTGAAGAAGTACACCCCTGCAGGGTTATCATTATCTATTCGAATAGCCGGATTCCTCGGATATGGAAACTTGGACCCCTTGCATAGTTCATAGACAAGTGAAAGTGGATACTCTAAAATACGCAAGATAAGCGTGAGTGCTATGGATGGCGTTCTCGTTGGGAGACGGAAGCGGATCCATAGTGGTGTATTGATATGGTGAATATGTGGACTCGTGTGCGCCACCTCAAAAGAGTTACTTGCAGTCGTAGTTCAGGTTAGCCACCGAGTCAAAGCTGGCTTGCTGCAGTCAAACTCCACCATCCCCTTTGTTGATAATGGTGCATATGTAGTTAGTTCTGATGTAAGTCTTGCTGGGTACATTTGTACTCACGTTTGCCTATTTTATGTTTTGTAGAGAGACTTCAGTCTCACTAGTAGTTCCACGTGGACTTCGACGTTTAGCTTGTTACCTCAGCTACGATCTTGTGCCCTCGGCAGGATCTGGTAGATAGTCAGGCTTCTTAGCCTTTTTCATTTATAGTTGTCTGTACTCAGACATATTAAGCTTCCGCATGTGCTTTGACTTGTATGCTCTGATTGTTGGGTCATGAGACCCATGTTTGTAATATCTCGCTCCTCGGAGCCTATTGAATAAACTATTTGAGTTGTAGAGTCATGTTGTGATGCCATGTTGTATTTGCACATATCGAGCATATTGTGTGTATGTTATTGAAATGCTTGGTATGTGTGGGATCTGACAACCTAGTTGTTTATCCTTGGTAGCCTCTCTTACCGGGAAATGTCTCCTAGTGTTTCCACTGAGCCATGGTAGCTTGCTACTGCTCCGGAACACTTAGGCTGGCCGGCATGTGTCCTTCTTCGTTCCTGTGTCTGTCCCTTCGGGGAAATGTCACGCGATGAATACCGGAGTCCTGTTAGCCCGCTACAGCCCGGTTCACCGGAGTCCTGCTAGCCCAGTGCTACAGCCTGGATTCACTCGCTGATGACCGACACGTTCGATGCTGGGTCATGGATGCCTGTCCCTGTGAGTTTGTGCCACTTTGGGTTTACGACTAGCCATGTCAGCCCGGGCTCCTTATCATATGGATGCTAGCGACACTGTCATATACGTGTGCCAAAAGGCGCAAACGGTCCCGGGTAAAGGTAAGGCGACACCCGTTGGAATACCGTGCGTGAGGCCACAAAGTGATATGAGGTGTTACATGCTAGATCGATGTGGCATTGAGTTGGGGTCCTGACAGTGTTGGTATCAGAGCTTGACTGCCTGTAGAATTACCAAGCCAAACTGGTCGAAGTTGAGTCTAGAAATGCTTTAGTTATATAAGGGAATTGATTGTGGGATGGAACGTAAGGCTCTTTTTACTCCTTATACCTTATGCCTTCTGATCTGAGTCATCTTATCTTTCCTACGGGGATTAAGAACTAGGCTATCTCTTCTTTCTATCAGGATCACGTGTTACTAATCCGTAGACTTATAAGATTGTTGGATTTAAGCTTGAGTTCAGTTCCTACGACTTCTGCATGTTAATTGTTGATCTTGAAATCTTGATATGGTGCTTCTGAGTGGTTATGCCACCATTTTTGTGAATGTCTCAAATCTTTTCTGAGCATTACAGCCGTTATGCTGTCCGAGTCATCCCAGGTTTCTAAATAATCTGATGCATTTGCAAAATCCTTTCCCTCTGGTTTCGATGTTCCTTTATGCCAGCTCAATCACACTAATTGTTGAGTTGAGGTATTCTATTGCCTTGACACTTATGTTGGAGTTATTATTATGAACCTAGGTGTCTTAGGGGATCATCTAGTAGTCTAGCCATGTTTTGTGATCCTAGTGTGATGATTCTGGCCTTTATTCTCGAAAGCATTCCGTGATGCTATTTAGTAGTAGGTATTCTACCCCTGGGTTTTGAACCCGAGATTCACTCTACTTACTTCATGTTGATAGTGTTTGCTAGTTCCTTTAGGATATTAGTATCCTTTGCGATAGTCCTTGAAGTCTGTGGTATCTTCTCCTTCCAAATACCATGAACTACTTATGGCAGAAGTTCCTCGTTGAACTGAAATATCACAACAGGAGTGCTCTCGATGGGTTCTCCATTCTATATTGTGGCTCTGCCAGTTCTACCTTTCTGCATGGGCTATCCGGAAGAAATATGTTGAATTTCGTTCGACATGCTAAACCATGCATCCACAACTCAGAAAATCGTATGTTCCTTTGAGTTGTCCCTCTTTAGTTGTCTTCTGACCCTCGTCTATGAATTGATAGTCAAGAGTATGTGTTCAATCGTTCATCGATGCCTATTATTCTTGTGGTCCGTCAAGCCATTCTATTCAGGATGACTAGGAGAAACAAACTCCAGTACCCCATCCATATCTAGGATTGGGTCATGATAGTGGTGCTCCGCAGATCAAAATGCTAATTCAGCTTTTGTTCTGCTCTACCTTGGAGTATTACCATCTTTTTATCGGGAATGTTATAGGAATTGCACACCACCCTATGAACTCTTAGTACAGTGATACTTCTTGCCATCATTGTTCATTCCTCGGTTCATGTGTTATTGTAACCGGAATGTCGACAAGTGAATCGTGATGTGTGAAATCAATACTCCTAGCAACCTTGTTGCTTGGTAGTTAAAGGACAATAACTTCATTCTTAGCGTGTTGATTGTTGAATCATCACCCTAAGGTTGATCGTGCTACCTAGTCCATATTTCTGGTGCACACTTCAATCAATGAGTTAGGATTGTGCCAATCCCTCGCTCATTCGATCATCTCGTTTTTCCCTGAAAAACAGGATTGTTCCCAGGCTTAATAACATACCGGTGGTTCGTGATTTTCCGAATATCTTGTCGAAAGTATCACCAGGTTGTCACCTGACTGTTATGTTGAGCTCGTGATCAAGTTGGTTTATTCCTGTAAACCACCTTTTCTCCAAGAACTCGTGTTGGATACCTCTGAGCTAGTTGGTTAAGATAAACGACAACTTGGAGAGTTGGAAGATAAAAGCTTACCTAACTTAGTTCATTTCAAAGGGATATCCTGGTATTGGTGTGTTTTCAAGAAAGATGATATCTTCATCGGTTGGTCCCTGTGATCAGTTGCTGGACCTATTGTCTTATCAAACCTTTGATTTGAGTGTGGGCTATCGTCAAATCAAGTCAGAACCAACGATGCTCGTAATGTTGTCTTACTCGTGGTTTTCCTCGAGCATACACCATTATATTCTTTGGTCTGACCAATGCTATCACCGTGTTCACTTAACTATGGAAATCCTCTTACATGGAAACCTGGATGAATTGTTGTGGAGTCCATTAACAACATCCTTATCTCCTCCATGATTCTGTTCAACATTAAGCTAGTGTTGGAAACTTGTGTAAGCATTTTCTTCATGTCCCGTTCATGAAGTGTATGTTGGATGAAAGAAGTTACTTCCTTTGATTCACGTGCATTTGATGTAAGTTGCCGCCGTGAAATCGAGAGAGTTTGTTTTTGCTCCTCTGGAATCATCCCAAGTTGGTCATGCATATGTGCGAAGTATTCTATGGTTTGGTAGGTTGGCCGCCTCCATTCTATATGTGTTCCTAGCACACCAAGCCACTGATTGACTTGTTCTAGGTAAAGAAGTCTAATTTAAGTGCACAAGACTTCGATATCCTCGATGATGGTTTCCCCCCTGAACTCGGTAGTGTTTTATTATAAGACTACCATGTCTTCATGTTTGTCTGTGACAGCGTGTTCACACGTGTGTAGCAGAACCAGCTCATGTTTTGGAGCTTGCTATCGTAGTTCATTTCCCGAGAATCTCGCAACGTCATCTCGTCGATTTATGTTGCAAACTTTCATTTTTCTTCCTAGACTCGATGAGTCTGAAATATCCTGACACCAACCAGATCTGAATCTCAGGCAGATATGATGGTTGGAACATTTCCCAAGAACTATAATACTGGTCCCTTGATAACCGGTAAAGTGGATGTCATGGCCAACACACCCAACCGGAAGACCTATTATTGTAGTATCTTGATTGAAGAAGTTGGCCACCTCCCCATAGGGATTTCGTAGGATTTACTCCCTAGTTGCCCTTATGATTTTTGTGTTCCGAAGTCCGACCTTTTACTTGATGTTCTAGATATCAAACCATTTCTATGAATGGGTTACACTAGCACATCAAGGAGAACATTAGAAGCGGAGTGCTAAATGTCTCTCGGTCGATCATCCAGATTTCGTCCCCTTGGCCTCGCTAAGGTGAAATCTGAGAAAGTGTTATCTTCCTTTGCAACTTCATCGTCCATCGCTATTCATCATGGTAGTATGTTGTGCTGCCAGGATCCTTGACACAGATATTGGTAAAATCTTGATGATTATGGAAATGCTCAAGTTCTTGAGAGCACGCACAAGTGCTACGTGTTATCATCGGCACTAACTGGGTTTGCTCTCAGCTTCCTCGGTTATACTATAACTTTTCAAACAGTGAATTCACTCTCTATTGTTGGGTTCTTCCCCAGTTACCAGAATCATTCCCAGCATTTGCATTTTGTTCCCAGCTTGCACCGCTAGTGTGCCATTCTACCATGGGTCTCTTCCATTTCCGGTGATAAGCAAATTCATCCATTACGTTGTCTTCAACAAGGTAATCCACATCATCACCAAGTTCGGGTATGCCATTCTACCGAACCCCTCTAAATGATCGATTATGATCTGCCTTAAGCTGGAATAAAGAGTTTCAATGATCTTGAATCAAAGGTAATTCTTTTTGCCACGTAAGGGGATATATCTACGAGTCACCATCCCTAAGGTGCCTCGTTGTGGTATCATGGCAACTCAACTCCTCGCTATTTGACAACCGTCACCACCCTCTTAGGTGTGGAATTGTTGTCTACCTAGTGAATTTTCGTCATCTATCTCACTCCATTTCCTCAGATGTATGCTTCGTGTCTCAGCTCAAGAGATGTTGCTATGACTCACTTTGTGAGCTGATCCTAAGTTGATTGATCTTCGAGAAGATAGATTCTTCTAGGTTTTCCTTTCCTCTTCTCGTCATGCTAGTTGGAGTTTTCAGAGCAAGACGCCGAGACAAGATGATGATCGAATCAAGGTTCTTATGGAATGCACCCTGGATCGTGAAGATTATACTAGTTTGCGTTCCCCATCGTCTTACCCTACACTTGAATCTCGGGACGAGATTCTTATTTAGTGGGGGCGAGTTGTCACACCCCTAGTTCTGGCCTGACCTATGCTTGCTTCCATCTGTGCATCATGTTTAAATTTTTGAAACTTGAACTGAGGAAATTTGGAAGCCTCAAAACCCTAAATAAAAGAAGGGCAAAAACCCTGAAATCTCATTCATTGTTCCAAAATGCTCCTCTTAAATGTTTGATAATTTTTGGCAAGGGTTCTGGTCCCAACCAAAATATTGAACATTTTTAAGGATTTATTATTGGGACTTTGAATTTAAATCATTAGCTATTTCAATTTGAATTATATTCATATAATTAGAATATAATTTCAAATACCCCTGAAATATTTTATGAGCTTTTGGAAAAGTCCATCTAGCAAAATAAAAATATTCAGAGGAGTTTTTGGCATTGTTTGAATTTGTTTAAATTCAAAACAATGGCAAAAGAGATTAATAAAAGAAAAACAGAACAGAAATATAAAACAGAGCATCTTACCTGAACTTACCTGGCGCCCACTTACCTGGCCCAGCTCCTCCAGCGGCCCAGCCCACCACCGCCTCCTTCTTTGTCGCCTTCCTCCTCTGCCAGGAGGATCAGCACGCGCCCGGCGCGCGCGGCCACGCGCCCCGGCCACCTCCTCCCTGCCTGCCTGCCTCCTCCTCCGCCTAGACGCCGCGGTGACGCCACGCGCCTCCCCGACCCCCTCTCACTTCTCCCTCGCTCTCTGGACCTCCCTCCCCCTCGCTCCTC
>NC_041383.1:32131226-32156690 GCF_002162155.2 Triticum dicoccoides
CTCGCCCTGTCGATAAGCCCAGAAGAACTGCCATCGTCTCCTGCATCATCTACGCCAGCCCGTTCGACTGCGGGAGCCCTGCATCGCCGCCCACGCCGTCTCCCTCATCCCCGGTGCCCGGAGATCGCCGCCGTAAATTCGCCATCGCAGAAGCTTCCCCGAGCTCGCCGACCCCTCCGTTCGATCCACTGTGAGCCCCTCTTCCTCTTCCCCCTTCTCTCAAGCTCGCGCTCATCCCCTACCTTCTTTCTCCACCGCGGCCGAGAGCTTCTCGCCGCCGGCCATGGCGTGGCCGTGGCCACAGCCACCGCAGCTCGTTTCCGAGCCCACCGTCGTGCTCACCGCGATCTCAGGAGTCCGTAGCACGCCCCAGCTCCTCTTGCCGTGCTCCCTAACACCGACCCCGAGCTCGCCCGAGCTCCGGCCGCCGCCGAGGTCGACGCCGTGCTCAACTCCGGCCACCTCCGCTCCAGCCGCCTCCACCACTGGAAGCGCCACTCCGCCAGCTCCCCGTAGATGCTCCCCGCGCCCCAAACCATGGCCTGTAGCGCAATCCCGACGCGGACGCCGCCGCGATCTGAGGCCGCCGGCGGTTAAACGCCGGCAGCTGACGTGGCACCGTCGTTAGTAGTTAATGACTCCACTAATTAACCCACACTCTCACTGACATACGGGCCCTGCGGCCTAACTATCCGGCTAACTAAAATAGATTAGGTTTAATCTAATTGCAGTGGCCCCACGCGTCAGCTTTGACCGCGCTGACGTGGCCGTTGACTGGGCCCACACGTCAGCGGCACTAACCAGCCCCCAGTCACTGACCAGTGGACCCCACTGGTCAGGTTTGACCTGGACCGCACCCTGTTGACTCGCCTACGTCATGCTGACGTAGTGCTGACGCAGTAATACATTTTCTGGAATTATTTTAATTCTAAATATTCAGGAAATTCCAGAAAATTGTATAAACTTCTAAAATTCATAGAAATTCAACCGTAACTCCAAATTAAATAAATTATATATGAAAAATTATCAGAAAAATTCAAGGAATCCATCTGTACCATTTTCATGCATGTTTGAGCAATGTTTGTCCTTTGTTTTGGACAAAGCAAATAAGGGGCATTTAAATAATCATATATGGAGTTGGAGTTTGAATCATGTATTCAAACCAACTTCATTTAATCTGTTGCTAGTTGCATTAGCTCAAACCACAGCATATTGCCATGTCACATTCATGCATCATATTGTGCATTGCATTGATTGTGTTTTTCCTCAGTTGCCGGTGATTGCCCCCTCTCGATAGACGTGATACCGACGATGCGACCGATGACACTGATGAAGACTCAATGTTATCTTCAGAAGTGCCAGGCAAGCAAAACCCCCTTGTTCATTCCGATAAAATCCCACTCTCTCGCTCCTGCTCTCTTTTACTGCATTAGGACAACAACGACATATTTGTTACTTGCTGCGGTAGCTGAACCCCTTTATCCTTTGCATGACCTGTCATTGCCACAGTAAATAGATGAAACCCACTAGCATGAGTAGGAGTTGTTTGAGCCCTGTTGTGCCTACTCATTCATGCTTGTTTGTCATGCCTGCTACTGCTTAGAGTTGAGTCAGGTCTGATTCATCGGGGATGAATCAGAGGTGTGTGAACATGTCCTACCATTGAGAGCTAAGTGTGTGAACACGATTTGGTAAAGGTAGCGGTGAGAGGCCATGTAGGAGTACATGGTGGGTTGTCTCATTGCAGCCGTCCTCAGGAACTGAGTTCTGTGTTTGTGATCCATGAACAGTTACTACCACACATTGGGTTCTGGTAACTCGATCCCGCTCGACTTATTAATCAACATGATCTCTGTCCAGGAGTTGCAACTAGTTTCTGGTGTTTGTAGGTAGTGTTAGTAGTCTACCAAGTGGCACCCGGTACAGGTGGGCTTGGGACAGACTAGGCACAGTGGCACGGTGTACCAAGTGGCACCCGGATGGTGGGCTTGGGAACCCTGCTCACATCGTTTGGGGCCGTGAGCGACACCCCAGGCGGATCTCCTTGCGGATGGAACCCGAATAGGCAATAAACCTGGACGAGAGACTTGTTTGGTTAGTCAGGTCGTGGCCGACTCCCTCGCCTGGCTTCCGCTTGAAGGTTGCCGAGGTACATGACGTGTACAGGGCGATAAGTGGCGAAAGCGTGTGTGAAGAAGTACACCCCTGCAGGGTTATCATTATCTATTCGAATAGCCGGATTCCTCGGATATGGAAACTTGGACCCCTTGCATAGTTCATAGACAAGTGAAAGTGGATACTCTAAAATACGCAAGATAAGCGTGAGTGCTATGGATGGCGTTCTCGTAGGGAGACGGAATCGGATCCATAGTGGTGTATTGATATGGTGAATATGTGGACTCGTGTGCGCCACCTCAAAAGAGTTACTTGCAGTCGTAGTTCAGGTTAGCCATCGAGTCAAAGCTGGCTTGCTGCAGTCAAACTCCACCATCCCCTTTGTTGATAATGGTGCATATGTAGTTAGTTCTGATGTAAGTCTTGCTGGGTACATTTGTACTCATGTTTGCCTATTTTATGTTTTGTAGAGAGACTTCAGTCTCACTAGTAGTTCCACGTGGACTTCGACGTTTAGCTTGTTACCTCAACTACGATCTTGTGCCCTCGGCAGGATCTGGTAGATAGTCAGGCTTCTTAGCCTTTTTCATTTATAGTTGTCTGTACTCAGACATATTAAGCTTCCGCATGTGCTTTGACTTGTATGCTCTGATTGTTGGGTCATGAGACCCATGTTTGTAATATCTCGCTCCTCGGAGCCTATTGAATAAACTATTTGAGTTGTAGAGTCATGTTGTGATGCCATGTTGTATTTGCACATATCGAGCATATTGTGTGTATGTTATTGAAATGCTTGGTATGTGTGGGATCTGACAACCTAGTTGTTTATCCTTGGTAGCCTCTCTTACCGGGAAATGTCTCCTAGTGTTTCCACTGAGCCATGGTAGCTTGCTACTGCTCCGGAACACTTAGGCTGGCTGGCATGTGTCCTTCTTCGTTCCTGTGTCTGTCCCTTCGGGGAAATGTCACGCGATGAATACCGGAGTCCTGTTAGCCCGCTACAGCCCGGTTCACCGGAGTCCTGCTAGCCCAGTGCTACAGCCTGGATTCACTCGCTGATGACCGACACGCTCGATGCTGGGTCATGGATGCCTGTCCCTGTGAGTTTGTGCCACTTTGGGTTTACGACTAGCCATGTCAGCCCGGGCTCCTTATCATATGGATGCTAGCGACACTGTCATATACGTGTGCCAAAAGGCGCAAACGGTCCCGGGTAAAGGTAAGGCGACACCCGTGGGAATACCGTGCGTGAGGCCGCAAAGTGATATGAGGTGTTACATGCTAGATCGATGTGGCATTGAGTCGGGGTCCTGAAATCTTCTCAAAATAACATGGCAAAGGTAAGTTCATCCCTACAAAATCATATAGTTTGGTCATGCTTCATTTTTGTTACACAAGAATGCTCTCATCATGCACAACCCCGATGACGAGCCAAGCAATTGTTTCATACTTTAGTAATCTCAAAAAATATTCAACCTTCACGCAATACATGAGCGTGAGCCATGGATATAGCACTATGGGTGGAATAGAATATAATGATAGGGGTTATGTGGAGAAGACAAAAAAGGAGAAAGTCTCACATCGACGCGACTAATCTATGGGATAGGGAGATGCCCATCAATTGATGTCAATGCGAGGAGTAGGGATTGCCATTCAACGGATGCACTAGAGATATAAATGTATGAAAGCTCAACAAAAGAAACTAAGTGGGTGTGCATCCAACTTGCTTGCTCATGAAGATCTAGGGCATTTGAGGAAGCCCATCGTTGGAATATACAAGCCAAGTTCTATAATGAAAAATTCCCACTTAGTAAATGAAAATGACAACATAGAAGACTTTCTATCATAAAGACCATGGTGCTATTTTGAGCACAAGGGTGGAAAATGATAGTACCATTGCCCCCTTTTTTTGCCTTTCTTTTTTTATTTTTTTATTTGGGCTTTCTTTTTTTATTAGGGACAATGCTCTAAAAATGATGATCATCACACTTCTATTTAATTACAACTCACGAATTACAACTCGATACTAGAACATAGTATGACTCTATATGAATGCCTCCGGTGGTGTACCGGGATATGCAATGACTCAAGAGCGAAATGTATAAAAATTATGCATGGTGGCTTTGCCACAAATACGATGTCAACTACATGATCATGCAAAAAGCAATATGACAATGATGAAGCATGTCATAATAAACGGAATGGTGGAAAGTTGCATGGCAATATATCTCGGAATGGCTATGGAAATGCCATAATAGGTAGGTATGGTGGCTGTTTTGAGGAAGATATAGGGAGGTTTATGTGTGATAGAGCGTATCGTATCACGAGGTTTGGATGCACCAGCGAAGTTTGCACCAACTCTCAAGGTGAGAAAGGGCAATGCACGGTACCGAAGAGGCTAGCAATGATGGTAAGGTAAGAGTGCGTATAATCCATGGACTCAACATTAGTCATAAAGAACTCACATACTTATTGCAAAAATCTACAAGTCATCAAAAACCAGGCACTACGCGCATGCTCCTAGGGGGATAGATTGGTAGGAAAAGGCCATCGGTTGTCCCCGACTGCCACTCATAAGGTTGACAATCGAAGAACACCTCATGCTTCAAATTTGTCACACAACGGTTACCATACGTGCATGCTATGAGACTTGCAAACCTCAACACAAGTATCTCTTAAATTCACAGTTACATCAACTAGCATGACTCTAATATTATCACTTTCATATCTCAAGACAATTATTAAGCATCAAGTTGATCAAAGTATTCAATTCACTTCCTATTATAGTTTTTATTATACCCAACTTGGATGCCCACCATTCTAGGACCAATTTTATAACCATATCAAATACCATGCAGTTCTAAAAGAATCTCAAAATAATATAAGTGAAGCATGAGAGATCAATAATTTCTACAAAATAAAATCACCACCGTGCTCTAAAAAGATATAAGTGAAGCACATAGAGCAAAACTATCCAGCTCAAAAGATATAAGTGAAGCACATAGAGTACTCTAATAAATTCTAAATCATGTGGGTCTCTCCCAAAATGTGTGTACAGCAAGGATGATTCTGGTAAACTAAAAATCAAAGACTCATATCATACAAGACACTCTAAGCAAAACACATAACATGTGGTAAATAAAAATATAGCTCCAAGTAAAGTTACCGATAGACGAAGACGAAAGAGGGGATGCCTTCTGTGGCATCCCCAAGCTTAGGCTTTTGGTTGTCCTTGAATATCTTTGGTGCCATGGGCATCCCCAAGCTTAGGCTTTTGCCACTCCTTATTCCATAGTCCATCAAATCTTTACCCAAAACTTGAAAACTTCACAACACAAAACTCAACAGGAAATCTCATAAGCTCCGTTAGTGCAAGAAAGAAAAAGCACCACATAATATACTGTAATGAACTCATTATTTATTTATGTTGGTGTTAAACCTACTGTATTCCAACTTCTCTACGGTTCATACCCCCCGACACTAGCCATCGATGCATCAAAATAAGCAAACAACACACGAAAAACAGAATGTGTCAAAAACAGAACAGTCTGTAGCAAACTGTAACTTTCGAATACTTCTGGATCTCAAAAACTCCTACCAAAAGTAGGATGTCCTAGGTAATTTTTCTATTGATCTACAGCAAAAAGAATCAACGCAAAATCACGTTTCTGTGATTTATTGAAATTTTTCTCGTGCGTGCAAAGTTTCTGTTTTTCAGCAGAATCAAATTAACTTTCACCCAACGTTATCCTATAGGTTCTACTTGGCACAAACACTAATTAAAACATAAATACACATCTAAACAGAAACTAGATTTATTATTCATTGAATAACAGCAAGAAAAAATATTGAGTTGTCTCCCAACATGCGCTGTTCTTTAAAGCCTTTTTAGCTAGGCATTGAGTTTTCCATGATGCTCACATGAAAGACAAGAATTGAAGCATAAAGAGAGCATCATGTAGCATGTGAAAAACACATCTAAGTATAACATACTTCCTATGCATAGGCATCTTATAAGCAAACAAATTATTAAGGCAAGTAAAAACTAGCATATGCAAGGAAGAACAAAGAGATGATAGCAATCTCAACATGAAGAGAGGTAATTTAGTAACATGAAAATTTCTACAATCATATTTTCCTCTCTCATAATAATTACATGTGGGATCATAAGAAAATTAAACAAAATAGCTATCACATAACATATTCTCAACATGATCCACATGCATGCAAAGTTTACACTCTTCCAAAATAGTAGGATTAACATTAACTAAAGTCATGACCTCTCCAAACTCACTTTTATCAAAAACTTCATAAGATTGAACATTATACAAATATGTGGGATCTAAAGTTGACACTCTTCCAAACCCACTTTAAATATTATTGCAAGCACTATTATCAATCTCATATTCATCATTGGGCTTAAATAAATTTTCAAGATTATAAGAAGAATCACCCCAATCATGATCATTGCAACAAGTAGTAGACATAGCAAAACTAGCATCCTCAAGCTTAGGGTTTGCATATTATTAGCACAATTGACATCAAGAGAATTTATAATAACATCATTGCAATCATGCTTTTCATCGAAGGAACTATCAAGTATGGGTGCAATAGCAACGGTGTCATGTTAAACACAAGGGACTATAGCAAATTCATCTTCATAAATATTGGCATCATTGCCACAAGAATAGCAAGCATCATGTTCATCAAGGGATATTTCAATCAAATCATCGGAATCATATTTATCTATAGACTCATGCATATCATTAGTTTCTTCCAAAGAAACGGTCATTCTCTCAATAAATTCCTTAACATAGGCATTATGAGCAAAGTTTTCATAGCAATATTTAAGTATGTCGGATTTTTCAGATTTGTAGAGAGTAATATCATACTTTTCAATCAAAGAAGCAACTTCATGAGCACCCTTAAAAACGAAAAACTCTTCTATTTGTTCGATATCAAAGTAACTATAAACACCCTTTGCATAAGAAGATAAGATTTCATTATCATTAAACTCACATAGGTAGGGAAGGTGTTTTTAGGGTTCTTAGAGCAATAAGTAAAATCATAAATTTCACAAAGATTCCAAGCATAGCATAGCAAACTCTTTATGTGATACCATAAGAGCTTCCCGTTTCAGACAAGCGATGACGCAGAAAATGAGCATGCTCATCTAAAGATTTCCCATCAACTAGGCTAGTTGGGGGTTTTAGCACGAGCGCATAAGGATCAAACATGATCCAAGTAGAACACTTTGAGTGGATCCATATCAATAGATTTTTAGCAAGCAAAGATGCAAGCACATAGAAGGCACATGGAGACACAAGCAAACATAAGATCAAACGGAAGAAGGGCGAATAAAATGGCAAGGGTGAAGTGAGGGAGATGAAAATGAGAGGCAAATGGCAAATAATGTAATGCGAGGGAGATGAGTTTGTGATGGGTACTTGGTATGTCTTGACTTGAGCGAAGACCTCCCCGGCAACGGTGCCAGAAATCCTTCTTGCTACCTCTTGAGAATGCGTTGGTTTTTCCCTTGAAGAGGAAAGGGTGATGCAGCAAAGTAGCTTAAGTATTTCCCTCAGTTTTGAGAACCAAGGTATCAATCCAGTAGGAGGCTCCTCACAAGTCCCACATGCCTAGACAAACAAACAAGAACCTCGCAACCAACGCGATAAAGGGGTTGTCAATCCCTTCATGGCCACTTGCGAAAGTTAGATCTGATAGAGATAATATGATAAGATAAATATTTTTTGGTACTTTTATGATATAGATCAGAAAGTAAAGATGCAAATAAAAGTAGATGGAAAACTTGTGTGATAAAAGATAGACCCGGGGGCCATATATTTCACTAGTGGATTCTCTCAAGATAGCGTAATTATTATGGTGGGTGAACAAATTATTGTTGATCAATTGATAGAAAAGTGCGTAGTTGTGAGAATATCTAGGCATGATGATGTATATAGGCATCACGTCCACAACAAGTAGACGGACTCCTGCCTGCATCTACTACTATTACTCCGCACATCGACCGGCTCATGCCTACATCTAGAGTATTAATTTCATAAGAACAGAGTAATGCATTAAGAAAGATGACATGATGTAGAGGGATCAACTCATGCAATATGATACAAACCCCATCTTTTTATCCTCGATGGCAACAATACAACACATGCCTTCCTGTCCCTACTGTCACTGGGAAAGGACACCGCAAGGTTTAACCCAAAGCTAAGCACTTCTCCCATGGCAAGAAAGATCAATCTAGTAGGCCAAACCAAACTGATAATTTGAAGAGACTTGCAAAGATAACCAATCATACATAAAAGAATTCAGAGGAGATTCAAATATTTCTCATAGATAAACTTGATCATAAACCCACAATTCATCGGATCTCGACAAACACACCGCAAAAAGAGTTACATCGAATAGATCTCCAAAAATAGGTAGGAGAACTTTGTATTGAGAATCAAAGAGAGAGAAGAAGTCATCTAGCTAATAACTATGGACCCAAAGGTCTGTGGTAAACTACTCACAACTCATCGGAGAGGCCTTGTTGGTGATGGAGAGGCCCTCCATGGTCGATTCCCCCTTCGGTGGAGCGCCGATGAAGGCTCCAAGATGGGATCTAACGGATACAGAAGGTTCCGGTGGAGGAAATAGTTTTTCGTGGTGCTCCTGGATGGTTTCGGGGTACATAAATATATACAGGCGAAGGATGTCGGTAAGGGGAGCCACAAGGGGCCCACGACACAGGGGGTCGCGCCCACCCTTACTGGGTACGCCGGCCACCCTCGTGGTCGCCTCAGCTGCTTCTTGACGTCCACACGAAGTGTCCTAGATTGCGTTTGTTCCAAAAAGATCGCTCCCAAAGGTTTCATTCCTGGACTCCGTTTGATATTCCTTTCCTTCGATATACTGAAATAGGCAAAAAAAACAACAATTCGGGCTGGGCCTCCGGTTAGTAGGTTAGTCCCAAAAATGATATGAAAGTGTAAAGTAAAGCCCATAAACATCCAAAACAGGTAATATAATAGCATGGAACAATAAAAAATTATAGATACGTTGGAGATGTATCACCACCTCACGAGCGACAAGATCCTCCTCCTGGTAGTTCAGTGCTGCCTCACGTTGGTGCCAGATGGCCTCGTCCTTGTCGGCCTAGGCCTTCGCCACCTCCTGGGCCTTCTCGATGTCAGACTACTTGAAGATGAGCTCCTGCTTGCGCTCATCCAGCTGCTCCTGGGCGACCCTCGGCTCCTTATGAGCCTGGCAGAACCAGGCCTGCGCCTCGCCGATGTGTTCCTCGAGGTCAGCCTCCATCTTGTTCACCACCGCCTCCTTGGTCCTCGCCCTAGTCCAGACGGGCGCGGTGGAGTGCCTGGAGCTTGTTGAAGTTGGCGCTCATGGCCCGGAGGAGCCGCTCTTCTTGGGAGCCGCCACCGGTGCTCGCCTCATCAACGACCTCGAGGCCGGCGGCGGCAAGCACCTCATCGTCGAAAACCTCTCCCTCGGCGGGCGCTCCGGTGCTCGCCATCCCTGGAAGGCGGACAAACAAGATGTCGCCCACCTTCAAGTACCTGCCTGAGCCGGAGGCAGCAGAGGAGGAGGGTTGATCATCGACCACCTCCTCGGCAGCGGCCTTGCCGGCCTCCCCAGCAGTCCCCTTGTCAGCCTCCTCCTCGGCAGCAGCACCCCCGCCAGCGTCCCCGGCAGGTCCCTTGCCGGCCTCCTCCTCGGCAGTAGCACCCCCGCCGGTGTCTCCGGCAGGCCCCTTGCCGGCCTCCTCGTTGGTGGCCTTGCCGGTCTCCCCGGTAGACCCTGTGGCAGCCTCCTCATCATCCTTGGCGGCTTCCTCAATGGCGACCTTGGTGGCCTTGGCCTCTGCGTCCTTGGTGATCTCCTCGATGATGGTGTCGGTGGTCTCCTGGTCCGTCAGGGGAACGCCTAGATACCAGCATGGAGAGTGAGGTAGAGCCAAACCAAGGACTGAAAAAAGTGAAGAAGAGAGACAAAAGAAACAAGAAGGGACAAGGGGCCAACTAAATCACCCGTGCCGAGGCCGCCAACACTCAAGTTCACTTCCTCCTCCTTCGTGTGTCGGTGTACAAAAAGAGGGGTACACTTTTTGTACCCCTATAACTGTGCACGAGAAGTCCGAGCCACGGATGCCACCGCACCGGGCAAGGCGAGGGAGGTGAGCCAAGGTAAGGCCGAAGCTCGAAAGGAGTAAAATGACGCCAAGACCAAGACCACGAAGAGCAAAGGGAACAAAGCAGACTCCCCCGACAAGATCCTTGCCGGGGGGCGGTTTTAGCAAACCCAGCAAGGCCCTTGCCGTGGCGTCTCGCCCCACACCTCCAGAGCGAATCACCCTTGAGTCCACTGCCCCCATGGGGCAAGGATTCGGGAGACATCCCCGTGGTGGCATGGAGATCTTTGTGAAGACATTCGAGATCAGATACATACTATAGAAGATGACGACCCTTGGCAGGATCCCAGCCAAGGAGGACCACAAGGCCCCTGGCAGGAGCCTTGCCGGGGATGATAGCAGGCGCCACGGCAAGACCCTTGCCGGGGCCCCGGCAAGACCCTTGCCGGTACTACAGCGAGGCCCTTGCCAGGGACACCCGTAGGGCCACCATCAGGCCCACGCCAATTCCAACCTCTACTACCGTTGGGCAGGCACCTGCGTGGCGGCAATCAGATCTTCGTGGAGACCCACCGCTGCGCCACCTCAGCTACCTGCCTGCCTGCATGGGATCACGGGCACCGCTGGCCAGGGCGCGTGTCGACACGAAAGGGATCGGCGACGGACAAGACTGGGCTCTCCCCCGTCCCCGATAAAGCAGGGACACCTAGGCATGACGCATTAAATGCGCCTTATCATGTAATGCGAGGGATAAACTCATATCACTGTGCCCTTTCCACCTCCTGTGTGCCACTGTGGCAACCCCTTTTCCCTATAAAAGGAGGCCCAAGGCGACCAGGAGGGGGATTCGGCTTTTTGGAGCTCCTCACGCCCCATTGCTATCTCAAGAACACAGATAAACAAATCATCAAGGCAGGAGTAGGGTTTTACGCATCCTCGTGGCCCGAACCTGGATAAAGAACCCGTGTGCTATCTGTTTGATCCGCCCTCCTCACAACCCCGGGCCCCGCAACCGTAGTAGGGATTCTCGTGATCCCATAGGTGTCGTCCTCGCATCGACATCTTTGGCGCGCCAGGTAGGGGGCGCAGTTGTGAGAATCGGCTCTAGCAGTTAGTTCGACGTTTCTTCATCGTCATGGCACCCAAGAAGAAGATGATGGTGGCGGTTGGCCCGTCGGGAGCCGGAAATTCCGTCCCGACGCGGGCGAGTAGCGGACCGGTCGCGGAAAGGACCCGGGGTGCCGTTCGCGAACACCGACACCGTCCCAGCAGCCGAAGTTTGGGAGGCGGCGATGTTCGTGCGCCTGGTAACGGGCCGCACGCCGCCAAATCCAAAGAAGGAGCCAGGCCCTCCGCGGGTGGCGTGGGGCCTTCCAGGATCGCGGCCACCCCGCCCGAAGGCAATGCGAGGGCTTCCAAGACTCCCACGCTGACACCGACGGCGCGCTCCTCACAAGCGGCGCGCGACGAACGGCGTAATCACGCCGAGGACCCCGGGCATCGCCGCGGAAGAGCCCCGAGCGCCGTTCCCGGGATTTAGAAGACCTTCCTGCCCGCCGAGGCGCTGGTGAGGATAGCGTGCAACCGCGGGGTCGTGACAGAACTCCTTCTGACATGGTCAGAAGTCAAAGCGCGTCGCGATCCGTGCAGGTTTTGCTGCCACCAACGCCGGCGGAAGCCCTGGCGCGCGCACAGTTGGTCCTCGATTTCCCTCCCACTACGGGGAAACTCGATGAATGGAGAGCCACCATCTGAAGCCTTGTTGCGATGGCCAACAAAGACGAACCGAGTCCGGTGGAGCCCCCGGGTCGACGCTCCGACGGAGTCCCATGTACCAGTGGCGGGAGAGCCGGCGGCGCCGCGACTACGGTGCACTCGCCTCCTCCGCGCCTGGTACCGCAGACGCCAGCCTGTCACGACGTCACGGGCGACGAGATCTCCGTAGCATCGTCCGACCCGCGGGCCCACTGTGACCAGCGCCAAGTTATTCGGGAACGAGAACATGAAGACTTTCGAACCACCATCGAGCGCCGGCGCGGAGCGCGCCACCAATCAGACAGGCGAGCAGGGCCTGCTGTGAGCCACCCAGCACCGGGGAGCCCTGGAGGCCTACCTTACGAGGTGGGCTGTCTGGCCTTTACCAGTGAGCTGCGGCAGTTCTAGTGGCCCACTCACTGCACCTTCAAACCCGACGTGGGCGAAAAGTATAGTGGCAAGACACATCCGTCCGAGTTCCTAAGCGTCTACACCATCGCGATGCAAGCTTCCGGAGCCCGCGGCGATAAGTTGCTTGCGAATTACTTTCCATTGGATCTTAGACCCAACGCCATGTCATGTTTGATGCACTTGCCGGTAGACTCTATTTACTCCTGGTCGGATTTGTGCCATGAGTTTGTGGGCGCCTTTACTGGGGGCCACCAAGCCCATGGCCAAGCAAGCGACCTGCACGTCATTCCCCAAAAGGGAGGCGAGAGTCTCCGCAAGTATATTCAGAGGTTCAGCCGGGTACAATACAATATCCCTGATGTTCACCCTGCCGCCATCATCAGTGCGTTCCACTAGAACGTGCGTAACCGCAAGATGTGCGAAGAGCTGGCAATGAACAAGGTGAGAGATGTAGCAGAACTCTATGTTCTTGCTGACAAGTGTGCCCGAGCCAAAGAGGGAAGGAAGTAGCCCGGCGAAGATGCCGGCGTGGAAACCGACTCCTCAAATGAGGATACTGCCGCCGCGGCGAAGAAAGGCCGGCGCCGCAACAAGAAGCGCAAAGGAAAAGACGTGCTTGCCGTCGAGGGATCCGAAGACGCCGGCTCCACCAAGAAAACCAAGGCAGATGACCCCGGCAAGGGGATTGCCGGGTGTGTCGCCTGCCAGGCCTTGGCGGCTGTCGAGAAGCCGGGGAACCCTGACAAGTGATACTGCAAGATCCATCGCACCAAGGGCCATGCTCTCCAGGACTGCCGACAGGTCGAGCTCCTCGCTGAGAAGCAGAGGGCTGAGTATGAGAGGCGGGACAAGGAGAAGGGCCCAGACGGTGCTGAGGGGTCCGGCAAGAAGAGTGACGGCCAGACGGGCCGTCGCGGCAAGGATAAGAAGCACGAGAGGCCCGACCGGGGCCGTGACAGAAAGCCAGAAGACGACGATCATGAAGAGAACGACGAGTCCGGCGACCAAGAGTTTCAGAAAGCTATAGAGGCCATGTGCATCGACGGCGGCGCCTCGCTGCACACTTCTCATCGCCGGCTCAAACAGTGGGCACGAGAGATTACAGCGGTAGAGCCGTCGTTTGATGCCCAAAAGCCACTGAAGTGGTCTAGCACACCTATCATTTTCGACACTGAGGACCACCCTGATCGCACTACTGCGGTCGGGTGCTTGCCGTTGTTGGTTTCCCCAACAATCCATAACCTCAAGGTGACGAGGATGCTAGTCAATGGCGGGGCCGGTTTGAACTTGATCTCCCCTGCCGTGATCGAGAAACTGCAGATGCCTGATGGAGACCTCGAAGAGACGGGCACGTTTCAGGGGGTCAACCCAGGAAGAAGCCAACCCAAGGGAAAGGTCACGCTGCCCGTGACTTTTGGAAGCGACCTGAACTTCAGGACGGAGAGGATCGTGTTCGATGTTGCCAAGATCCCCTTTCCCTACAACGGGATCCTTGGCCGCCCAGCGCTGGCCAAGTTCATGGCGGCGTCACACTATGCCTACAACACCCTGAAGATGCCAGGACCTATGACGGTCATCACCATCCCCTCCGACAAGAAAGATGCCCTGGTTTGCGCTGACCAACTATACCAGCAGGCAGTTGCAGCAGCTGCCGCCGCTAGGGCACTTGCTCCTGCCGTTGAGACCTCGGGAGGGAAGAAGAAGAAGAAGACCGGTGAGACCTCGGACACCCACTCCGGCAAGCGCACCTCTTCGGAGTGTAGCGCTGCCATCGAGGACGTGCCAGAGAGCTCCACCGGCGGAAACAAGAAGCCCAGGGCCGTGCCGCCGGGAACCAAGAAGGTCTCTGTCAATAAGGACGGCACGGGAGGAGCTTTTACCATAATCTCCACCCTTGACGACAAATAGGAAGACGCGCTCGTCACCTTCCTGCGGGAGAATGTCGATGTGTTTTCATGGCAAGCTTCCGACATCCCCGGTGTTCCTAGGGAGGTGATTGAGCACCACCTTGCTGTCTGCCCTCATTCGCGGCCCGTCAAGCAGAAGGTCAAAAAGCAAGCTTTGGAATGACAAGAGTTCATTACTGAAGAGATCCGGAAACTGGAAGCAGCGGGTTTGGTAAGAGGAGTGCTCCATCCAACGTGGTTGGCCAATCCGGTCGTGGTGCGCAAGGCAAATGGGAAGTGGAGATTGTGTATTGATTACACAGATATCAACAAGGCTTGCCCTAAAGACCCCTTCCCGTTGCCGCGCATCAACCAGATTGTTGACTCCACGGCTGAGTGTGATCTGCTGTCATTCCTCGACGCCTACTTCGGCTACCACCAGATCTTCATGACAAGAGAAGACAAAGAGAAAACGGCATTCATCACCCCATGTGGTACGTATTGTTTCATGCGGATGCCTTTCGGGTTGAAGAGTGCTGGTTCGACGTTTGCAAGGGCGGTCCAGATGGGTTTTGAACCCCAACTCCATAGAAATATGGAAGCTTATATGGATGACATAGTGGTCAAAACCAAGGACAGGGCAACCCTCATACCGCATTTGCAAGAAATATTTGCAAACCTGCGCAAGATCAATCTCAAACTGAACCCTGAGAAGTGCGTCTTTGGTGTCCCGTCTGGCAAGCTTCTCGGGTTCTTGGTGTCACAACGTGGGATAGAGGCCAATCTGGACAAAATCAAAGCTATAGAGCAGATTAAGGCACCCAAGCGAATCAAGGATGTGCATCGGCTTGCTGGTTGCGTTGCCGCCATGGGAAGGTTCATCTCCAAGTCTGCTGAGCGCGCCCTTCCCTTTTTCAAGATCCTGAAGAAGGCGGGCCCAATGGAGTGGATGCCAGAAGCCGAAGCAGCATTGCAAGGTTTGAAGAAGTACCTCTCTTCCGCGCCAGTACTAGTTGCGCCTAGGCCGCAGGAACCGTTGCTGCTATACCTGGCGGCAACGGACCTGGTGGTCAGCGCCGCACTAGTGGGGCAGAGAGAGATTGAAGACGAGGTTATGGCAGCGGCATATCCCGACACCACCAATATATAGACGACACAGCCAGTTAACGTGCCGCCGAAGAAGAAAATGGTGCAGCACCCGGTCTACTTCGTTAGCTCCCTCCTGCAGGGGGCTAGATCGAGGTACTCCGGTGTTCAGAAACTACTCTTCGGCCTTCTTATGGCCTCAAGGAAGCTGCATCACTACTTCCAGGCGCATGAGATCACTGTCGTCACTCGCTTCCCTCTACAGCGGATATTGCACCATCCGGATGCAACGGGAAGAATTGTGGAATGGGCCCTAGAGCTGTCCAGCTTTAGCCTCAAGTTAGAAAGTACCTCGACGATTCAGAGTCGAGTTCTAGCGGAGTTCATTGCAGAATGGACCGCAACGCCTGATGAAGAAGCCCAAGAGACTTCTCTCCCCGGAAAGGAAGCAAGTTGTGATTGGATCATGTACTTCGATGGAGCTTTCTCCTTGCAATGCGCCGGGGCTGGCGTACTGCTTGTCGCACCCACTAGAGAGCACCTCAAGTACGTGATCCAGATGGACTTCCCCAGGGAGGTGTCAACCAACAATACGGCAGAGTACGAAGGGCTGCTTGCTGGTCTTAGGATCGCGGCGGACCTCGGAATCAAGAAACTCATCGTCAGGGGGGACTTGCAGCTTGTCGTCAAGCAAGTTGACAAGGATTACCAGAGCCCGTTGATGAAGGCCTACGTCGATGAAGTGAGGAAGCTGGAAGAGCATTTCGATGGTATACAGGCTGAACACATTCCCCGGGCGGAGAACGATATCGCTGATTACCTGTCCAAACGCGCTGCGCTCAAGCTACCTGTGGAACCAGATACCTTTGTGCTTCATCTAACTCAGCCATCCATTGATCCATCAACAGAGCAGAATAAGAGGAGGAAGTCAGGGCCCGACAAGTACTTTCCCGCCGAGCTCCCCGGAGCCGCCGGCAAAGATGTTGGCGAGGATACTGAGCCCGCCACGGGACGAATGGCTTCGGTGGAGCGTCAAGCTCTTGCCATGGAGACAGCCGCTCCTATACCGGGGGAAATGCCTTTAGCCCTCGCCGTCGAGCCCCAGGCTCCAGCGTGGGCACATCATACCGTCCGATTCCTCCAAACAGGGGAACTTCCTGAGGAGCAGGAAGAAGCGGAGAAAGTAGCCCGTCGCTCTACCATGTACCAGTTCATCGATGATGTCCTGTATAGAAAGAGGCCGAACGGTGTGAAATTGAAGTGTATCCCTCAAGAGAAGGACTAGAGCTGTTGGCGGAGATACACGGAGGCATATGTGGATCCCACATTGGGTCAAGGGCCCTTGCCATCAAGGCATTCCGGCAAGGCTTCTTCTGGCCCACCGCCCTCCAGGATGCGACTACACTAGTCACTAGGTGTGAAGCGTGTCAGTTCCATTCAAAGAAGCTCCATCAGCCAGCCCAAGCCCTTCAAACCATTCCTCTCTCCTGGCCATTCTCGGTCTGGGGGCTCGACATACAGGGCCCTTTCCCCCGCGCTGTCGGGGGCTTTGGGTACTTGTACGTTGCAATCGACAAGTTCACAAAGTGGCCAGAGGTGGAGGCAGTGAGGAAGGTCACAGCTCAGTCAGCCATCAAGTTCTTGAAGGGACTAGTGTGCCGTTTTGGCGTGCCTAACGGGGTTATCACCGACAACGACACCCAGTTCAAAGCCGCACCTTCATGCAATACACCCAAGACCTCGGCAGCAGAGTCTGTTTTGCTTCCGTTGCTCACCCGCGAAGCAATGGTCAAGCTGAGAGGGCAAATGCTGATGTGCTGCGAGGCTTGAGGACCAAGACCTTTGACAGGCTGCACAAGAGTGGAAGGCACTGGATTGATGAGTTGCCGACGGTTCTTTGGTCGATCAGGACGACGCCAAATCGAGCCACCGGCCAGACACGTTTTGCCCTGGTATACGGGGCGGAAGAAGTTCTCCCCACTGAACTCATATACGGGTCACCTCGAGTGCTCGCTTATGACGAGCTTGAGCAAGAGCAACTGCGGCAAGATGACGTAGTGCTCCTTGAGGAAGATCATCTTCGGGCGGCTGTCAGAGCAGCATGCTACCAGCAAGCCTTGCGCCGCTACCATAGCCGCAAGGTTCATGCCCGGAGCCTTGAAGAAGGAGACCTTGTCCTTTGGCGCGTTCAATCGGCCAAGAATTCCAACAAGTTGACGCCAAAGTGGGAAGGCCCTTATCGGGTAATACGAGTCACCAGACCCGGCGCAGTCCGCCTGGAGACCGAAGATGCTGTTCCGGTGAGTAACTCCTGGAACATTGAGCATCTTCGCAAGTTTTACCCATCACGCGCGGCTTGCCGGGCCCCCCGGCAAGCCACCTTTTGTACAAGCATTGCCGATGATGCATGTAACCTTTTGTACAAAGCTAGGCGCAGACCCTGAGCATAAATAAATAAAGCGCTGGCGCCCTAAGTTATAGCATGCATGCTAGGTCAAGTCTCGTCCTTGGTTAGGGTTGATAGTGCTTAGCGGCGACTAACCCCTAGTTTAGAGGTCGAGTATGCGTCTCTTTGCCGTTCTTTTGTCTTCTTTCGTCCGCAGGACTCACAGATATCCTTGTTGGATCACTTGAGGACGAGAAAGAGAAGAGGGACAGACTGGCATCTAACCCTCGGCACGCTAGTATCACCGAGGGCTGCGAGTACAAAGATTCGCCCACGGCAAACCAGAGTTGCCAGGGGCTACAGCTTTAGATAATTTCTTCATCCCTTATCATGCATTCCCTTATGGACTGAGGGATTTGGAACCTCGTTTTTTTCCAAAGCTACCGTGCTCCCCTAAAACTCTAGGCCCTAGGGCTCGTTCCTGGGGCCAGGTTTGGTCGTAGTCGCGGCAACAATAGAATGGAACGAGGAGCCTGAACCCACCTCATCCGTACCTCCGCCAAAAGCGTGAGAAAGGTCGAGCGAAGTGGGAAGACGGCAGGGCCTATTGCCAGGCAAGGAAATGTTTATCTCGAGGATATCAAGGATTTACTCCTCATCGTGGGTTCTACCCGCAAACAAATGACCCGGCAAGCATCCCCTTTTCATTAAAAACATTCCACCCAGGTACAGCCCATAGGGAATGAAAAACATGAATAGTGGGATTACAAGTTTTAAATTCAGCTAAAGCCAAAAGGCTTACAAACTAAAAAGAGATAAGGTGCGTGTAATCCCTTTCTTGTCCCTCTCCTCAGAAGGCAGGTCAAGGAGGCGAAAAGGGAAAGAGGGAGCGCCTAGGCGAGCTACGGGTGGCAGGAGGCACCAAGAGAACGTCTCGGTGACCGTCCGAAGGCTGGATGGTGATGGCAGCGCCGAAAGCAGAGCTCGAAGACGAGGCTGCGGGACGTCGGCACGCGTCGAAGGCATCGGTGCCCACGTACTCCGACTTGACGACCTTGTCGCCCACCCTCTTCCTCTTCCGCAGCCTCCCAACGCCAGCCGCCCTAGGAGACGACCCCGAGAAGTTTAGGAAGCTGGCGACACGTATGATGGGATCGCCGGTGCCGCACGGAGCGGCGCCCGACACCTAGTCAGACCCGTCATCCTGCCGCCCGCTACCCTCGTCGTCGCTGCCGCTGTCCTCCTCATCACTCCCGCCCGAGGAGGAGTCTTCGCTACCAGAAGAGCTCTCCACGCAGCACCTTGCCCAAGTCCCGAAGCACCCAAAGACCTTGACGGAGAGGAGGCCGCCCTCCATCAGCTTGAAATGGAGGGTAAGCCCCGCCGTCAAGCGGTGGATATGAGCGAACGTCTTCCACCCTCGGCCAAGATACATGACGTGACGGGCTAGGAAGTCGACGCGAGCTCGCGTATCGCTGATCCAACAGCCCCTCATGTGCAACTGCAAGGACATCGGTGGATCCAGCTCCATCTCGCTCGCGAATGGAGTCGGGAGACGAAGACGACAGCGAGGCGACCGTCGCAGCCTGACGAAGAACTCGCAAGGGTCATCCCCAACATGGCCCTCCATGGGGGAGGGACTACCGGCGGAGGCGGGACCGGCGCGCCGCCCCGTTCTCCTCTTCCCTGAGCGCCTCGGCCTCGCCTGCGGCCCCGCCCCCTCCCCCTTCCCCTCCGACTGGCTCTGCCACTGCGGGTAAAGGGGAAGGGAGGGCGTGTTGTTGAGCAGCGACCCTCGCCGCCACCGTTGAAGAGCCAGGATTCCCTCTCTCCATGGCAGATGCAGGGAGGGGGGAGCAGAAGCTGAAGAAGAGAGAAGATGGAAGAGTGCGGGACTCCATTTCCTTCCCCCCGGCTCTTTATAAAGAGCCAGGATGGGGGCCCAGCCACCCCGCTCAGCCAATCAAGACACGGAAGGCGCAGGGAACTACGACCAACTCGCTGCCCCGGCCCGCGACGGCCTGGTTCCCCGCCTCCATCGTTCGCCACCGTGAGCGCGTGAAAACCACGTGGCAGGCATGCAGGACCGAGGTGACGGATGATGTGACCTCTCCCCACCCCGTGATCGTGGGGGGTGGGCGCCTTGAAGACCATGCCCAGCCCCGTTCAGTGAATGGGCCGAGCCTCCACGCCTCCCTCCCTTTATGGGGAAGGCGCGAACCGCCCCCTTTTACCACGACGTGACGCATGCGCGCAGAGCTCAGCCTCACGCATGCCGCCCATGTCACGCTCGCCTCCCCATGCCGAGCCACACGCGGGAGGCATGAGAAGCACAGCACGCGAAGAAACTTACCATGGTAAAAACTACCCCGCCTGCCCGCGCACCGTTTTTGGGCCTAGCCCAACGACGCGACTGCGCTTACGTGTGGCCCAGGCCCGGGGGCTCCTGCCGGTGTACAAAAACAGGGGTACACTTTTCGTACCCCTATAACTATGCACGGGCAGTCCGAGCCACGGACGCCACCACACCGGGCAAGGCAAGGGAGGTGAGCCAAGGTAAGGCCGAAGCTCGAAAGGAGCAGAACGACGCCAAGACCAAGACCACGAAGAGCAAAGGGAACAAAGTAGACTCCCCCGACAAGATCCTTGCCGGGGGGCGGTTTTAGCAAACCCTGCAAGGCTTCTTCTGGCCCACCGCCCTCCAGGATGCGACGACACTAGTCACCAGGTGTGAAGCGTGTCAGTTCCATTCAAAGAAGCTCCATCAGCCAGCCCAAGCCCTTCAAACCATTCCTCTCTCCTGGCCATTCTCGGTCTGGGGGCTCGACATACAGGGCCCTTTCCCCCGCGCTGTCGGGGGCTTTGGGTACTTGTACGTTGCAATCGACAAGTTCACAAAGTGGCCAGAGGTGGAGGCAGTGAGGAAGGTCACAGCTCAGTCAGCCGTCAAGTTCTTGAAGGGACTAGTGTGCCGTTTTGGCGTGCCTAACAGGGTTATCACCGACAACGACACCCAGTTCACAAGCGGCACCTTCATGCAATACACCCAAGACCTCGGCAACAGAGTCTGTTTTGCTTCCGTTGCTCACCCGCGAAGCAATGGTCAAGCTGAGAAGGGAAAATGCTGATGTGCTGTGAGGCTTGAGGACCAAGACCTTTGACAGGCTGCACAAGAGTGGAAGGCACTGTATTGATGAGTTGCCGACGGTTCTTTGGTCGATCAGGACGACGCCAAATCGAGCCACCGGCCAGACACCTTTTGCCCTGGTATACGGGGCGGATGAAGTTCTCCCCACTGAACTCATATACGGGTCACCTCGAGTGCTCGCTTATGACGAGCTTGAGCAAGAGCAACTGCGGCAAGATGACGCAGTGCTCCTTGAGGAAGATCGTCTTCGGGCGGCTGTCAGAGCAGCACGCTACCAGCAAGCCTTGCGCCGCTACCATAGCCGCAAGGTTCATGCCCGGAGCCTTGAAGAAGGCGACCTTGTCCTTTGGCGCGTTCAATCGGCCAAGAATTCCAACAAGTTGACGCCAAAGTGGGAAGGCCCTTATCGGGTAATACGAGTCACCAGACCCGGCGCAGTCCGCCTGGAGACCGAAGATGCTGTTCTGGTGAGTAACTCCTGGAACATTGAGCATCTTCGCAAGTTTTACCTATCAGGCGCGGCTTGCCGGGCCCCCCGGCAAGCCACCTTTTGTACAAGCATTGCCGATGATGCATGTAACCTTTTGTACAAAGCCAGGCGCAGACCCTGAGCATAAATAAATAAAGCGCTGGCGCCCTAAGTTATAGCATGCATGCTAGGTCAAGTCTCGTCCTTGGTTAGGGTTGACAGTGCTTAGCGGCGACTAACCCCTAGTTTAGAGGTCGAGTATGCGTCTCTTTGCCGTTCTTTTGTCTTCTTTGGTCCGCAGGACTCACAGATATCCTTGTCGGATCACTTGAGGACGAGAAAGAGAAGAGGGACAGACTGGCATCTAACCCCCGGTAGGCTAGTATCACCGAGGGCTGCGAGTACAAAGATTCGCCCACGGCAAACCAGAGTTGCCGGGGGCTACAACTTTAGATAATTTCTTCATCCCTTATCATGCATTCCCTTATGGACCGAGGGATGTGGAACCTCGTTTTTTTCCAAAGCTACCGTGCTCCCCTAAAACTCTAGGCCCTAGGGCTCGTTCCTGGGGCCAGGTTTGGTCGTAGTCGCGGCAGTAATAGAATGGAACGAGGAGCCTGAACCCACCTCATCCGTACCTCCGCCAAAAGCAAGAGAAAGGTCGAGCGAAGTGGGAAGACGGCAGGGCCTGTTGCCGGGCAAGGAAATGTTTATCTCGAGGATATCAAGGATTTACTCCTCATCGTGGGTTCTACCCGCAAACAAATGACCCGACAAGCATCCCCTTTTCATTAAAAACATTCCACTCAGGTACAGCCCATAGGGAATGAAAAACATGAATAGTGGGATTACAAGTTTTAAATTCAGCTAAAGCCAAAAGGCTTACAAACTAAAAAGAGATAAGGTGCCCGTAATCCCTTTCTTGTCCCTCTCCTCAGAAGGCAGGTCAAGGAGGCGAAAAGGGAAAAAGGGAGCGCCTAGGCGAGCTACGGGTGGCAGGAGGCACCAAGAGAACATCTCGGTGACCGTCCGAAGGCTGGATGGTGATGGCAGCGCCGAAAGCAGAGCTCGAAGACGAGGTGGCGGGACGTCGGCACGCGTCGAAGGCGTCGGTGCCCGCGTACTCCGACTTGACGACCTTGTCGCCCGCCCTCTTCCTCTTCCGCAGCCTCCCAACGCCAGCCGCCCAAGGAGACGACCCCGAGATGTTTAGGAAGCCGGCGACACGGATGATGGGATCGCCGGTGCCGCACGGAGCGGCGCCCAACACCTAGTCAGACCCGTCATCCTACCGCCCGCTACCCTCGTCGTCACTGCCACTGTCCTCCTCATCATTCCCGCCCGAGGAGGAGTCTTCGCTACCAGAATAGCTCTCCACGCAGCACCTTGCCCGAGTCCCGAAGCACCCAAAGACCTTGACGGAGAGGGGGCCGCCCTCCATCAGCTTGAAATGGAGGGTAAGCCCCGCCGTCAAGCGGTGGATATGAGCGAACGTCTTCCACCCTCGGCCAAGATACATGACGTGAGGGGCTGGGAAGTCGACGCGAGCTCGCGTATCTCTGATCCAACAACCCCTCATGTGCAACTGCAAGGACATCGGCGGATCCAGCTCCATCTCCCTTGCGAATGGAGTCGGGAGACGAAGACGACAGCGAGGCGACCATCGCAGCCTGATGAAGAACTCGCAAGGGTCATCCCCAACATGGCCCTCCATGGGGGGAGGGACTACCGGCGGAGGCGGGACCGGCGCGCCGCCCCGTTCTCCTCTTCCCTGAGCGCCTCGGCCTCGCCTGCGGCCTTGCCCCCTCCCCCTCCCCCTCGCGGCTGGCTCTGCCACTGCGGGTAAAGGGGAAGGGAGGGCGCGTTCTCGAGCAGCGACCCTCGCCGCCACCGTTGAAGAGCCAGGATTCCCTCTCTCCATGGCGGATGCAGGGAGGGGGGGAGCCGAAGCTGAAGAAGAGAGAAGATGGAAGAGTGCGGGACTCCATTTCCTTCCCCCCGGCTCTTTATAAAGAGCCAGGATGGGGGCTCAGCCACCCCGCTCAGCCAATCAAGACACGGAAGGCGCAGGGAACTTGGACCAACTCGCTGCCCTGGCCCGCGACGGCCCGGTTCCCCGCATCCATCGTTCGCCACCCTGAGCGCGTGAAAACCACGTGGCAGGCATGCGGGACCGAGGTGACGGATGAGGTGACCTCTCCCCACCCCGTGATCGTGGGGTGTGGGCGCCTTGAAGACCATGCCCAGCCACGTTAAGTGAATGGACCAAGCCTCCACGCCTCCCTCCGTTTATGGGGAAGGCGCGAACCGCCCCCTTTTACCACGATGTGACGCATGCGCGCAGAGCTCAGCCTCACACAGGCCGCCCACGTCACGCTCGCCTCCCCACGCCGAGCCACGCGCGGGAGGCATGAGAAGCACAGCACGCGAAGAAACTTACCATGGTAAAAACTACCCCACCTGCCCGCGCACCGTTTTTGGGCCTAGCCCAACGACGCGACTGCGATTACGTGTGGCCCAGGCCCGGGGGATCCTTTCAGTGTACAAAAAGAGGGGTACACTTTTTGTACCCCTATAACTGTGCACTTGCAGTCCGAGCCACGGATGCCACTACACCGGGCAAGGCAAGGGAGGTGAGCCAAGGTAAGGACAAAGCTCGAAAGGAGCAGAACGATGCCAAGACCAAGACCACGAAGAGCAAAGGGAACAAAGCAGACTCCCCCGACAAGATCCTTGCCGGGGGGCGGTTTTAGCAAACACGGCAAGGCCCTTGCCATGGCGGCTCGCCCCACACCTACGGAGCGAATCACCCTTGAGTCCACTGCCCCCATGGGGCAAGGATTCGGGAGACATCCCTGTGGTGGCATGCAGATCTTTGTGAAGACATTCGAGATCAGATACATACCATAGAAGATGACGACCCTTGGCGGGATCCCAGCTAAGGAGGACCACAAGGCCCCGGCAGGAGCCTTGCCGGGGATGATAGCAGGCGCCATGGCAAGACCCTTGCCGGGGCCCCAGCAAGACCCTTGCCGGGACTACGGCGAGGCCCTTGCCAAGGACACCCGTAGGGCCACCATCAGGCCCACGCCAATTCCAACCTCTACCACCGTTCGCATGCAGCTGCCGACCCAACCAGTTGGGCAGGCACCTGCGTGGCGGCAATCAGATCTTCATGGAGACCCACCGCTGCGCCACCTCAGCTACCTGCCTGCCTGCATGGCATCACGGGCACCGCTGGCCGGGGCGCGTGTCGACACGAAAGGGATCGGCGATGGACAAGACTGGGCTCTCCCCCGTCCCCGATAAAGCAGGGAAACCTTGGCACGACGCATTAAATGTGCCTTGTCATGTAATGCGAGGGATAAACTCGTATCACTGTGCCCTTTCCACCTCCTGTGTGCCACTGTGGCAACCCCTTTTCCTTATAAAAGGAGGCCCAAGGCGACCAGGAGGGGGATTCGACTTTTTGGAGCTCCTCACGCCCCATTGCTAGCTCAAGAACACAGATAAACAAATCATCAAGGCAGGAGTAGGGTTTTACGCATCCTCGCGACCTGAACCTGGATAAAGAACTCGTGTGCTATCTGTTTGATCCACCCTCCTCACAACCCCGCGCCCCGCAACCGTAGTAGGGTTTCTCGTGATCCCATAGGTGTCGTCCTCGCACCGACACCGTGTGCATGGGCTCGGCGGTGGATGCCCTTGCCGGCGATGCCCCCCGGGGCGGCGTGGGAGAAGGGGGCGGCATGTTGGGAGGAGCCCTCAGCGGCTCCTCCTGCTATCATTCTTCTGCCGCGAGCCCGGCAAGGTTAGCGCCAACATCCCACACTCCGGCAGACATGGGGAAAGGAATGGTTGGTGGGCTTATGCTGGGTGCTGAAGCGGGTGCTGTTGTCCAGGCTTCTCTCCACTACCAGCGGCACATTTGAAGTGCCCGCCGGGGGTTGGCTGGCCGTTGAGGCTTTGGCCCTCTTCGCCACCTACTGGGCTAGAGTCTCCATGTCCCTGCCAAGACAAAGGCAAATCAAGTTAAGCAGCACGACTGGAAAGAACAGG
>NC_041383.1:32156891-32164529 GCF_002162155.2 Triticum dicoccoides
GTCCGTTGCCTTCCTTTTCCTCCTCGGGGTGAGGGACGAAAAGTCGAGGGTGACCCTCAGGTCGGCATCCATGGGAGGAGGGAAGGTGATGGATTCCGGTAGCGCTTGGACGAAGAAGAGGCAGTTGTCTCCTTCTTCGCCACCGTGGCCCTCTTCTTCGCTGCCGCATTCCTCGTTTCGCGCATGGCCTCCCCCTGAGCCGCCTGCCGCTGCGTGGCCCTGCCCGACCGAATCAGCTTGCCAGAGCTGGCTCGACGAAGTACACGCTTCTTCTCCATGGTCGGAGGATCATCATATTCGGCCTCTCCTTCGGCCGACTCCTCGACTGCATCTTCAACAAGGGGGACCTCGATGCCGGCACCTTTGGCCTCCCCGACAGACTTTGCCCACTGGGCGAATGCCTTCTCCTCTGTGTCCACGGCAGCCTTGTTCTCTGTGCCACCGGTGCTGCCGGCCGCACTGACAAGATTTGTCTCTGCCACCCTCTGGCGGCGATGTAGTCCAACTCCTCTTGGGTGGTGTCTTGGATGAGCAGCGGCTCCTCGTGGTCGAGCTCCTCCACCAGGGTGGCGAAGAACTCCTGCACCACGGTGCCAGGGGCTCGGCCCAGCCCACCACAAGACCGTGCGCGTTGAAGTCCAGCATTATGCCAAGGTTGTCGGACTGGAGGGAGTTGTTGCTCAGCAGGACCACCCTAGCAGGCAGCCGGAATAAGGGCCCCTTGACGGTCTTGCTGGACTTCGTGGCCCTGCTGGTCCTCTCCACCCTTCCATCATCGAACACATCAATTTGGAAGATCCTATGGCAATACCAAGCATGCCCCATCACCGTAAGGTTGTGCTTCAGGCCGGGGCGGAGCCTCATGATGTCTGCCACATTCCGATAATCCCAGGACCGCCTCCCCTTGTTATGCAGCGGAGTGATTCGGCGGCGGATAAAACCTGCCCCAATCATCTCAAGGGTGATCCCGGCCTCGGTGAGGGGGCGAATCCTGGTGGTGGCAATCAAGAACTTCGTGTCATCGGCGTCAAGGTTACCCTAGGACGCGTTGCGGATCAGCGGCTCCCGACGAACGCCCCGGCAGAACCTGGTGGGTCCTTCTCCACAATCCAGCACCATCGGCCCCCCACTCTTTCCACCTCTCCCTCGAGGCACCCTCCAGGTATGCGCCCTTCTCCTGGGCCCTCGGGATCCAGGCGACGCTCCCGGAAAGGGTGCCCCCAAGTTGGATGCGGGGGTAGAAGTAGTGGCGGAAGAGTGCCGTGCTGGGAAGCTCCCCCATGAATTCCTCACAAAGATGGGCAAAGAGCGCCAAGCCCGCACAGCATTTGGCATAAGATCCAACAGATGAAAGCCAAAAGTGCGCATAACATCATTGAAGAAATCATAAAACCGGGGACAGAGCACGAAGAAGAAGAAATCGACGAAAAATGGATACCGTTCTGAGACGGTCTCGTCACAATCGGCGGGAAGGGCACGTGTGGCAGGGTGCCCCGTCGTCGCTGTCCCCCACAACGGCTTGAAGTAGTCCCTGAGCTCGAAGACGTCGATTGTTGACGGGGAGAAGTAGGCGAACTGCGTCCGCCACACTACCACCTCGCTTTCCGGCAACTCCTTCTCCTTCGCGTCCTTGGACGGTCCTTTTCCCTTGCTGGATTTGGGCGCCATGGCAGATGGAAAGGGTCGAGGGATCAAGAACAAGGGAGGTGCGGCTGCGGCGAGCAAGCGCGGAAGCTTGAGGAGGAAGGAGGGCGGGATGGCGGTTCCGAGATTGGGGAGAGGCAGGGGGTAAAAGAGCGGCGTGCTCGCGGTTATTCCTTTTTATGGGGACGGTGCGGGCCGCTTCTTTTCCCATTAACTACGATGTGACGCATGCGTACAGCAGCCGCTCCGTGCATGACCCCCACGTCACGCACGACCCCCATGTCACGCGATTCAACGCGGGTCATGGGGAAGCGCAGCGGATAGGAGAAAGTTACCACGGTAAATTCCGCCCCGCCTGCACGCGCACCGTTTTGGGCCTAGCCCAACAACGCGTTGTGCTTATGTGTGGCCTAGACCTGGGGGCTCCTGTCGGTGTACTAAAGTAGGGGCTCTCCTTTGTACCCCTTACTAAGTGCACGGGCAGTCAGAGCCGCGCGCCATGACCACACTAAGCAGGGCAGAGAAAGGAGTCAAAGCCACGGGATAGTCAAAGCAATGCCAAGACCAGAGGCGCAAGGGACAAGGAGGCAAGGTGGATCTCCCCGACAAGATTATTGCCGGGGCAGCCTCCGCAGCTCCAGCAGGAGCCTTGCTGAGGCAACTTGCCCGATCCTACGCTAGCAGGACGCACCACCCTTGGGCCCAAGGGATCCAAACACCATCAAACTCATTGGAACCAGGGCTCGGGAGGCCTTTCTGTGGTGGCATGTAGATCTTTGTGAAGACAAAGAGTGGAAGACAATGACCCTTGGCGAGATCCTTTTCCAAGGAAACCCACAAGACCCCCGGCAAGATCCTTGCCAGGGACGACCATGGTGCCGCGGCACGACCCTTGCCGGGGCGCCGGCAAGGCCCTTGCCGAGGGCATCCGCAGGGCCACAGCCAGGCCCACGCCCGCCTGGATGCCACTGCTGCTCCCATGTAGCTGCTAGCCCGCCAGCTAGGCAGGCACCTGCGTGTCAACAAGAGGACTCTAGGCCAACTCAGTGACGCCTACGTGGCGGCAGGCAAATCTTCGTGAAGACCCTACCACCGCGCCACCTCAGCTCCCTGCCAGCTTACATGGCACCATGTGCCCCACTGGCCTGGATGCGTGTTAGAGCGGGGTGGAGCGGCGACGGACGGGACGGGGGTTCGCATTAAATGCGCCTTGTCCCGTAATGGCTAGCGATAAGCTTAGCCACAGTACCTCGATGCCACCTCCTGTGTGCCACTGTGACGATCCCCTTTACTACAAAAGGAGGCCCGAGGCATACCGGAGAGGGATTTGGACCCCTTAGTAAGTTACTCATCATAGCTTGCTCAAAAACAGCAAGAACACTCAAATAGACACCTAAAGCAGGACTAGGGTATTACGCACGTCGTGGCCCGAACCTGGGTAAACAACGTGTGTGCTTTGTCTGGCTATTGCTCCCGCTCTTCCCTCGACACCACACCCCGCAACCGTAGTAGGTATTCCCGTGATCCCATAGGTGTCGTTGCCACCGACAATGTTGATTGGGTTGAAGAAGGTCTACCTCGTTAATTTTTGATAATTGTCTATACGCAAGAAACTAGTTTGCATTTTTCAAAGTTTTTTGTATGAACAGAATCGCACATGAACTTACTATAGTAACCATCTGTGTTATAATTTCTCATTGCAAACTGTTCATTCGAGTGGGCTGTTTGCTGCATATCACACACATATGGTTTACATGAATTGTTTGTGTTCTTTGGCTGATCGCAAATGCCGCATATCACACACATCTTGTTAAGATGAACCGTTTCCGTTCTCTTGCCTAACCGAAAACAGTTTGTCCGAGTGAACCATATGATGTATATCACACTCACCTTGATCTGGTTGACCGTTGTTGTTGCATTCCCTAATAGCACATAGTTCATCGGAGCGTACTGTATGTCGTATATCGCACACACATTGATATGGCTGCCCATTTCTGTTGTTCTTCCTCATTGCAAACAGTTCTGCTGCATCAACCGTATGCCCAGCATCGCACACGCAAGTAAAATTTGCACTGTGTTTGATGTCTCTGCCATCACAAACGTTTCACACCTTTTTTGACGGTTTTTTATACACCACCGTATGCGATTATTGCATCATACATAGTTTCGTCGAAGGGTGTTTGATCATACTGTCGCGTCAGCAGCATCCTGCAGTAGTGGATGTTAATTCTAATGATGACGAGGATAATAATGAAGAGAATGATAATGTTGCTTCCTTAAAAATTAAGGGAGAAATGATTTTTAAAGCTCTTCATAAGAATAAAATTGCTCATTCCATCTTCATGGAAATCATGTCCATTGCCATTGAGGGCAAGAAATATATCGAGGAGTTGGAATCTCATCTCGAGGAGCATGAGGTCACCATTGAGAAAATGGAAGGTCATGATCATGATTACGCTAATGAGATTGCAGACCTCTCTCAAGCTCTTGAACTTGAACAAAACACCAAAGAATCTCTTGAGGAGACTTTTGCTCTAGAATTATCTAGAGTGAAGGAATCACATGATAGAGCTCTTTTGGTGGCCAATGATTTCGAAACTAAAAATGAGAAGCTTAAAGTTGTGCATGCAAAACTCCTTGAGGACTTTGGGCACCTTGAAAATGGCTGAAGGATCATTAAGAGTGGGCTCATCAAACTCACCGAGTCTCGTGCACAAATTAAAGCTTCATATTCAAAAGAGCTTGCCAAGTAGCATTCTCCTCTTGCTATTATTGATGATGCTTGTGCTGCTAACTCTATTACTTGTGAAGCATCCATTTTGATGGAGAATGTTGAGCTAAGGGCTCAACTTGAGTTGCTCTCTAGCACTTATACACTAGTAGAAAAAGGCCCAATTGTCCCGGTTCGTAAGGGCCTTTTGTCCCGGTTTGGGAACCGGGACTAAAAGGTCGTTACTAATGCCACTGGCCTTTAGTCCCGGTTCTTACACGATCCGAGACAAATGGGCCTCCACGTGGCCGCTGCGGCCAGCCCAGGCAGGGGGGATTTGGTCTCGGTTGGTGACACCAACCGGGACTAAAAGCTATCCACGCGTCAGCAGCAGGCTGGAGCTGAGGTTTTTTTTTAAAGTGGCTGGTTTAGGGGTTAATTTAGGTTGTTATTAGCTAGCTAATAGAGATAAGTGTCCTCTCTTATATATCTTCGTGCTTGGTTTACCAACGCTACTGCTATGCCTAACACGGCTTAGATTGAAGTGAAGGCAACATGTGGTGCATGTCGATAGTAATACTAATCCTAACTTGATCAAGTTTGGATTGTACTACTTTCGACATGCACCACATGCATGTTGCCTTCACTTCAATCCAATCCATGTTCATTTCACCCGCTGATATATAATAACTCTTCATGCTCGCATCATCCATCATCATATATAATAACAAGTCCTACTAATTAATCATCATCATATAACTTCTACTCGTTATTAATAACAAGTCGTACGATCATCATCCACATAGTCTTCGAACCAACCCTACTTAATTGTTCTTAGCACATGATCATCAGTATTAGGTAGGACCTAATTTAATATCCTCTTTAAGGTAAAATAGCATAAAACAATATAGACCCTGACTCTCCATTACGGAGAATGGAGATCATCCTGTCTCCAATTCTTGCGCTTCGCTTCCTTTTGCTTCCAAGAACCTCCTTACGACTATCCATACATTTTTCCATTCTTTAATTGTCATGTCTCCACTTCTTTTAGAAATCCGGTATGGACAGTTGAGATTCGTAGGACGACCTGGTTGTATGTTCAAAACATGAAGACGATCGTGCTGATACATCAGATGAGGCACACAATCATTCGGGATTATCTATTGAAAAACATAGTAATAACTTCATAGTTAGCAATGATGTACTAGTTTTAGAAGTATGCAAAAGATGCATGGATGTCGTAATAGTAAAAAAGCTTACCAGGGTATCTCCATGGTAGTTACCGTAGTTCAACATGTGCACTAGTGGCACGTATTAACCATTACGTTGAGGAGTTCGATTGTAGATATTGTAATTCTCAAGATCAGTACAAAATGCGATCAGATAATTTTTCTCCTGATAAGTTAATTTGGTACCATCGGTGTAGTGGGTTTTGTCTACCATCTTCCGCACATTCTTTGTAGAATGAAAATAAGCTGTCAATGGAAATAAGCTGTCAACTATTTTGAAATAAACAATATAAATTACTTAATAACTATGTTTGCAAAGCTCACATAGGGGAAGAATTGGAAGCGTATCAACGAGGACCCAAAGTCCATATTGTCTTGCTCGATTTTAGGATCACCAAGATCCATGGTGACAAGCATACCCTCATCAAAAGCATACATCTTGCAAAGTGCTTCCCAATTTTTGCAACCAAAATGGGTTACACTCTCAGAATTGTACAACTTCGCTTCAAAATCCACACCATGATGGGTCCTTAGGTGAATTTTCTTTGTTTCCATACTTTCATGGTCTTCAAAACCCATCCTCTCCAAGACATAGCATCTTGCATAGCATGGGATAAGCTAGTCGAATTGGAAAAGATGAAAAGTACGTGTTGAAATAGTTGAAGTCGTGCTTAATTAATTACGAAAAAAACTCTTGTCGTCGTTGCGTACCGTTTCAACATCGAGGGTCTCCTCGAGCTTAATGTTGAAGCGTCCATCTCAAGGAACCTGTCGCACATACCTCGGTCATCGTGGCACCAGTCGCACTCCCCCGGGCGGTTTTCGTCGTTCGAGTACGACATTTCCTATGTTCATAATTCAAATATTAAACTTGTACAATTAAATATTAAACTCGCTACCCCCCACGAGGACTCATATTATAGGACTCATATTGACATGGAGATTTGGCTGGTCTCACCTCCAGGTCGGAGGGGGGTCGGTGACGGGGACGACGGCACAGATGATGGAGGGGGCTCCTAGATTTCTGTAAAATCAAAAACCCTATAAGCTATCAAGTAATCAAATGCATACGCCTTGCATATATAGTGCTCTCCAATTTTAGCATTCAAAGTAGAAGTAGTTTTCCAATTAATTTGAGCATTCCCAATAAGCAAAACCAAATCGTAAAATAAAGTAGTATTCAAATTAGCATGCATTCAATTATAAGAAAAACTAGATCATCTCTTGTGTCCATACATCGTCGAATATTATCACTAATACTCCTCGAATACTATCACACATATAGCATCGCTAATACAGCTAGAACCGTAGCGCCCGACTGGTATCGTCACGGGCGGTGGACACCCAAAGAGAAGGAACCATCACAGGATCATAGCTCCAGTGAGATCCCTGACGAACCTGCCAGGTATTGTCGAACCTGCCCTCCAACGCAACCATGTAGCGACGGACGTCCTCGTCCTCCTCGCTAACACGGTGATGTACCACCTCCGCGGTGTCCGGAAGCCTCGGCACCGTCACTGGCCCACGCGACCACCACCAAACAAGGATCGGGTCAATGATGGGATGGCTCCTCACCAACCTACGCCCCCCGGAAGGTAGCACCTCCCAATACCAGCCCAGCGGAGCCCAGTCCCGGACATGGCCCCTCTGATCAAGCTGGCCTCCTCCGCCGAGTTGACGACGAGGATGAGGGATAGGCATCGTCGATGTCGATGCGGGAATAATTGCTTGAACTAAAAAAATAAACTAGTTCTATCAATTTTCTTGCTAAAAATAAACTACTTCTATATATAGTAAAATAGAGTAGTTTTATTAAATCAACTAGTTCAACTACTAATTAAGCACTTACTATAAATAAAATAAAGTAGTACTTACTAAAACTAAACTACTTCTATATATAGTAAAATAAAGTAGTTTTATTAAATCGACTAGTTCAACTACTAATTAAGCACTTACTATAAATAAAATAAAGTACTACTTACTAAAATAAAGTAGTAAAATAGTAAAATAAACTTGTTTAACTAGTTCTATTATATTTAACTAGTTCAACACAAT
>NC_041383.1:32165042-32173725 GCF_002162155.2 Triticum dicoccoides
GTTGGCGTGGGCTCCGGGGCGGGGGCGACGGCGACGGCGTCCGCGTGGGCTCCGGGGCGGGGGCGACGGCGACGGCGTCCGCGTGGGCTCCGGGGCGGGGGCGATGGCGACGACGTCCGGCAGCCTGGCGGCGTCCTCTCCGCGCGCGTGTCGTGGGCGAACTGCAAGATGCAAACAAAAAATTTCACAAGTGTGCCTCATATACATGAAGCTTTAGTCCCGGTTATTGTCACAGACAGGTCCAAATGCCCCTCTTTGGTCCCGGTTGGTGCCACCAACTGGAACCAAAGACCTCTTTTCAGCAGCCCAAAGGGCGGGAAACAGAGACGTTTGGTCCTGGTTGGTGGCACAAACCGGGACAAAAGAGCGGCATTGGTCCCGGTTGGTGCTAAAACCGGTACCAATTCCTCCCATTAGTCCCGGTTGGTGGAACCAATCGGGACCAAAGGTCGTGTGCTGGCGTGGTGCGGTGCTATGTTTAGTCCCACCTCGCTAGCCGAGAGAGGCTCGGAGTGGTTTATAAGCCCTGCCGAACCAACCACTTCTAGCTCCTCTCTACCGCAGGCTTACGGGCCTAAATTCACTCTCTGTGCTTGTGGGCCTATTGGGCCTACTACGGGGCTGCATCCTGGCCCTAGTAATGGGTTTCTAGTCGTACGCAGGCCGTGGTGGCCATGTAGGTGGCACTTTTTAAAAAAATCCAGTTTTTTTGCTTTCTTTTTTGTTTGTAATTACTTATTTATTTTCTTTTATGATAATTCTTTTTCTTTTAAAGTTTGTAACAAAATTCTAATTACTTATTTACTTTCTTTTATGATAATTCTTTTTGCTATTAAAGTTTGTAACTCAAAAGTTCTTTATGAAAATTCTTTTTGCTTTTAATGATTTTGAACAGAAAATGAACTCTGAAAAGGTTGAAAGTTGGCGTGGTATCATCATTTCACCCACATAGCATGTGCAAGAAAGTTGAGAGGGTTATGGAAAAAACTGGATGCACTTCGTGTACAAAACGGAAAATCACTTTCAAAGTATGAGGATTTCATACGGAAACTCGTCTGTTACAATGGGATTTCATTTTTTAAAACTTATTTGAACTCTTAACTTTTTGTGTGTTCAAAATGCCCCATTCAAAACCCACATAATCAATTTTCAACCCTTTCTGACTTCATTTGTTATTTTTCATGCATTTACTGATTATTTTGAGCTATAAGACACTGAAATTGAAAAGCATTTCAAATGAACTCTGAAAAGGTTGGAAGTTGGCATGGTATCATCATTTCATCCACATAGCATGTGCAAGAAAGTTGAGAGGGTTACGGCAAAAACTGCATGCACTTCATGTACAAAACGGACAATCTCTTTCGAAGTATCGGGATTTCATACGGAAACTTGTCTGTTGCAACAGGCATTTCAAATGAACTACGAAAAGGTTGAAAGTTGGCATGGTATCATCATAATAGTTGTGGAGAAAGTCTTCACTTTTTCTTCGCTTGTGTCCTTTCCTTAATGCGCCGTAACCATGGATAATCTTCATCATTTATCAGGATGCTTGGGTCAGCCTTGACTTTGAAGGGAGGCATGTCATGAAACTTTTCATAACCTTTGGACATGTCTGTCTTGCCCTCCACTCCCAAGATGTCCCTTTTTCCTGAAAGAACCATGTGGCGCTTTGGCTCATCGTATGATGTATTCGCTTCCTTATCTTTTCTTTTTCTCAATTTGGTAGACATGTCCTTCACATAGATAACCTGTGCCACATCATTGGCTAGGACGAACGGTTCGTCACTGTACACAAGATTGTTCAGATCCACTTTTCTCATTCGGTACTGTGGGACTACCTGTACCCTGCCTCCTGACGGATTGACCCATTTGCACTTAAACAAAGGGACCTTAAAATCATGTCCGTAGTCAAGTTCCCATATGTCCACTGTGTAACCATAATATGTGTCATTTCCCCTCTCGGTTGTTGCATCAAAGCCGACACCGTTATTTTGGTTGGTGGTCTTTTGATCTTGGGCGATCGTGTAAAATGTATTCCCATTTATCTCGTATCCTTTGTAAGTCAATACAATTGAAGATGGTCCCCTAGACAACGAGTACAACTCAGCACAAACAGTGTTCTCACCTCAGAGGCGTGTTTCCAACCAACTGCTGAAAGTCCTGATGTGTTCACTTGTAATCCAGTCGTCGCACCGCTCCGAGTGTTTGAAGCGCAGACTGTTCATGTGTTCATCGACATACGGGGTCACCAAGGTAGAGTTCATTAGTACTGTCAAGTGTGCTTGAGAACAAGCGTTCCTTTTCCAGTCAGTCTCCCCTCATACCGCGATTCAGGGAGACCTATCTTCTTCAGGCCAAGAATGAAGTCAACACAAAACCCAATGACATCCTCTGTTTGATGGCCCATGGAGATGCTTCCTTCTGACCTAGCGCGGTTACATCCATATTTCTTTATGACTCCCATGAACCTCTCAAAGGGGTACATATTGTGTAGAAATACGGGGCCCAGAATGACAATCTCGTCAACTAGATGAACTAGGACGTGCGTCATGATATTGAAGAAGGATGGTGGGAAAACCAACTCAAAACTGACAAGACATTGCACCACATTACTCATTAGCCTTGGTATGATTTCTGGATCGACCACCTTCTGAGAGATTGCATTGAGGAATGCACATCACTTCACAATGGCTAATCGGATGTTTTCCGGTAGAAGCCCCCTCAATGCAACCGAAAGCAGTTGCGTCATAATCACGTGGCAGTCATGAGATTTTAGGTTCTGGAACTTTTTCTCTGCCATATTTAGTATTCCCTTTATATTCGACGAGAAGCCAGTCGGGACCTTCATACTAGGCAGGCATTCAAAGAATATTTCCTTCACTTCTTTGGTAAGAGCGTAGCTGCAGGACCGTCATACTGCTTTAGAGGCATGCCGTCTTTTTCATGCAAATGTTGCATGTCCTCCCGTGCCTCAGTTGTATCTTTTGTCTTCCCATACACGCCCAAGGAGCCTAGCAGGTTCACGCAAAGGTTCTTCGTCACGTGCATCACTTCGATCGAAGAGCGGACCTCTAGGTATTTCCAATAGGGTAGGTCCCAAAATATAGATTTCTTCTTCCACATGGGTGCGTGTCCCGCAACGTCACTCGGAACCGATAGTCCGCCGGGACCCTTTTCGAAGATTACTTTTAAATCATTGACAATAGCAAATACGTGATCACCGTTACGCATGGCGGGCTTCTTCCGGTGATCTGCCTCGCCTTTGAAATGCTTGCCTTTCTTTCGACATTGATGGTTGGTCGGAAAAAATCGATGATGGCCCAGGTACAAATTCTTCCTGCATTTGTCCAGGTATATACTTTCGGTGTCAGCTAAACAGTGCGTACATGCGTGGTATCCCATGTTTGTCTGTCTTGAAAGGTTACTGAGAGCGGGCCAATCGTTGATGGTTACAAATAGCAACGCGTGCAGGTCAAATTCCTCCTGTTTGTGCTCATCCCACACAAGTACACTGTTTCCATTCCACAGCTGTAAAAGTTCTTCAACTAATGGCCTTAGGTACACATCAATGTCGTTGCCGGGTTGCTGAGGGCCTTGGATGAGAACTGGCATCATAATGAACTTCCGCTTCATGCACATCCAAGGAGGAAGGTTATACATGCATAGAGTCACGGGACAGGTGTTGTGATTGCTGCTCTGCTCCCCGAAAGAATTAATGCCATCCATGCTTAAACCAAACCATACGTTCTGTGGGTCATGTGCAAACTCAGCCCAGTACTATCTCTTGATTTTTCTCCACTGCGACCCGTCAGCGGGTGGTCTCAACTTCCCGTCTTTCTTACGGTCCTCACTGTGCCTTCACATCAACTTGGCATGCTCTTTGTTTCTGAACAGTCGTTTCAACCATGGTATTATAGGAGCACACCACATCACCTTCGCAGGAACCCTCTTCCTGCGGGGCTTGCCGTCAACATCACCAGGGTCATCTCGTCTGATTTTATACCGCAATGCGCCACATACCGAGCATGTGTTCAAATGCTTGTACGCACCGCGGTAGAGGATGCAGTCATTATGGCATGCATGTATGTTCTGCACCTCCAATCCTAGAGAGCATACGACCTTCTTTGCTACGTACGTACTATCGAGCAATTCGTTATCCTTTGGAAACTTCTTCTTCAATATTTTTAGTAGCTTCTAAAATCCTTTGTCAGTCGCAGCATTCTCTGCCTTCCACAGCAGCAATTCCAGTACAGTACCCAACTTTGTGTTGCCATCTTCGCAATTGGGGCAGAACCCTTTTTTGTGATCGTCTAACATGCAATCGAACTTCAGCTTCTTCTTTTGACTTTCACATTGCGTCTTTGCATCGACAATGACCCGGCGGAGATCATCATCATCGGGCACATCATCTGGTTCCTCTTGATCTTTAGTAGCTTCCTCCATTGCAGCATCATCGGGAACATCGTCTGGTTCCTCTTGATCTTCAGCAGCTCCCCCCGTTGCAGCATCACCATATTCAGGGGGCACATAGTTGTCATCATCCTCTTGTTCTTCATCGTCTTCCATCATAACCCCTATTTCTCCGTGCCTCGTCCAAACATTATAGTGCGGCATGAAACCCTAGTAAAGCAGGTTGGTGTGAAGGATTTTCCGGTCAGAGTAAGACTTCGTATTCCCACATTTAGAGCATGGACAACACATAAAACCATTCTGCTTGTTTGACTCAGCCACTTCGAGAAAATTATGCACACCCTTAATGTACTCGGAGGTGTGTCTGTCACTGTACATCCATTCCCAGTTCATCTGCGTGCATTATATATAAATATGTGTGTCAAAAGTAAGAAAATCAGACAAGTATGTATCTAAAGTAAGAAAATTAGACAAGTACCTATCTAAAGTAAGAAAATTAGAAAGAATATAAGAACAAAAGGCTCACCATGGTGGTGCCGGCGATGAGATCGGCGTGGGCGGTCGACGGTGGTGAAAATGGGGACGGGGCGTGACGGACCGCTAAATCTAGACAAATCTCGGGAAAAATGGAGCTCCGAGGTCGAGCTTCGAGAGGAGAAAGCTTAACTACTGTGGCTCGGGAATTTCATCGAACACCTCATGTGCAAAGGAGGTGAGCTAGAGCACCCAAATGCCCTCCCCTCGCCGGCCAGAAAAAACAGAGCACTGTGGAGTGCTCTGCCGCAGTGATGCGTATATATAGGAAATTTATTTGTCCCGATTTGTGGTAGGAACCGGCACTAAAGAGAGCCTTTTGTACCGGTTCTAGGCACGAACCGGTTCCAATGGCTGTGGACCAGGAGTGCGACCAATTGGTCCCGGTTCGTGCCTATAACCGGGACAAATGTTTCCAGACAAACCGGGACCAATGCCCATGAGGCCCCGGCCAGCCCCCCGGGCTCATGAACCGGGTCTTTGTTGGAAATATGCCCTAGAGGCAATAATAAAAGGATTATTATTATATTTCCTTGTTCATGATAATTGTCTTTTATTCATGCTATAATTGTATTATCCGGAAATCGTAATACACGTGTGAATACATAGACCACAATACGTCCCTAGTAAGCCTCTAGTTGACTAGCTCGTTGGTCAACAGATAGTCATGGTTTCCTGACTATGGACATTAGATGTCATTGACAACGGGATCACATCATTAGGAGAATGATGTGATGGACAAGACCAAATCCTAAGCATAGCACAAGATCGTGTAGTTCGTTTTGCTAGAGCTTTTCCAATGTCAAGTATCTCTTCCTTAGACCATGAGATCGTGTAGCTCCCAAATACCGTAGGAGTGCTTTGGGTGTACCAAATGTCACAACGTAACTGGGTGACTATAAAGGTGCACTACAGGTATCTCCGAAAGTGTCTGTTGGGTTGACATGGATCGAGACTGGGATTTGTCACTCTGTGTTACGGAGAGGTATCACTGGGCCCACTCGGTAGTGCATCATCATAATGAGCTCAAAGTGACCAAGTGTCTGGTCACGGGATCATGCATTACGGTATGAGTAAAGTGACTTGCCGGTAACGAGACTGAACGAGGTATTGGGATACCGACGATCGAGTCTCGGGCAAGTAACATACCGTCTGACAAAGGGAATAGTATACGGGGTAGCTTGAACCCTCAACATCGTGGTTCATCCGATGAGATCATCGAGAAGTATGTGGGAGCCAACATGGGTATCCAGATCCCGCTGTTGGTTATTGACCGGAGAACCGTCTCGATCATGTCTGCATGTCTCCCGAACCCGTAGGGCCTACACACTTAAGGTTCGGTGACGGTAGGGTTGTTTGAATATGAGTATGCAGCAAACTGAATGTTGTTCGGAGTCCCGGATGAGATCCCGGACATCACGAGGAGTTCCGGAATGGTCCGGAGGTAGAGAAACCTATATAGGAAGTGCTGTTTCGGCCATCGGGCAATTTTGGGGTCACCTGGTATTGTATCGGGACCACCGGAAGGGTCCCGGGGGTCCACCGGGTGGGGCCACCTATCCCGGAGGGCCCCGTGGGCTGAAGTGGGAGGGGAACCAGCCCCTAGTGGGCTGGTGCGCCCCCCCTTGGGACCCCCTGCGCCTAGGGTTGGAAACCCAAGGTGGGGGGGGCACCACTTGCCTTGGTGGGCACTCCACCCCCCTGGCCGCCGCCCCCTTGGGAGATTGCATCTACTATGGCCGGCGCCCCCCCTAGGGGCCTATATAAAGGAGGGCAGGGGGAGGGAAGCCGCACCCAAGTCTTGGCTCCTCCCTCCCCCTCCTACACCTCATCCTCCTCCCGCAGCAACTTGGCGAAGCCCTGCCGGAGTTCTGCTGCATCCACCACCACGCCGTCGTGCTGCTAGGATCTCCGGTGATAGGATCACGACGAGAACGACTACCTCAACCCCGTTCTTTTGAACGCTTCCGCTCGCGATCTACAAAGTGGTATGTAGATGCATCTCTCCTTTCACTCGTTGCTTAGATGAACTCATAGATGGATCTTGGTGAAACCGTAGGAAATTTTTTTATTTTCTGCAACGTTCCCCAATAGTGGCATCATGAGTTAGGTCTATGCGTAGTTCTCTATTGCACGAGTAGAACACAATTTTGTTGTGGGCATAGATCTTGTCAACTTGCTTGCCGCTACTAGTCTTTTCTTGCTCCAGCGGTATTGTGGGATGAAGCGGCCCGGAATGACCTTACACGTACGCTTACGTGAGACAGGTTCCACTGACTGACATGCACTAGTTGCATAAGGTGGCTAGCGGGTGTCTGTCTCTCCTACTTTAGTTGGAGCGGATTAGATGAAAAGGGTCCTTATGAAGGGTAAATAGAAGTTGACAAAATCACGTTGTGGTTATTCGTAGGTAAGAAAACGTTCTTGCTAGAACCCAATTGCAGCCATGTAAAAGATGCAACAACAATTAGAGGACGTCTAACTTGTTTTTGCAGCAATTGTCATGTGATGTGATATGGCCAGAAGTTGTGATGAATGATGAATGATATATATTGTGATGTATGAGATCATGTTCGTATGAGTATGACAACCGGCAGGAGCCATAGGAGTTGTCTTTATTTTTTGTATGACCTGCGTGTCATTGAAGAACACCATGTAAATTACTTTACTTCATTGCTAAATGCGTTAGCCATAGAAGTATAAGTAGTCGTTGGCGTGACAACTTCATGAAGACACAATGATGGAGATCATGATGATGGAGATCATGGTGTCATGCCGGTGACGAAGATGATAATGGAGCCCCGAAGATGGAGATCGAAGGAGCTATATGATATTGGCCATATCATGTCACTACTATATAATTGCATGTGATGTTTATTATGTTTTATGCATCTTGTTTACTTAGAACGGCGGTAGTAAATAAGATGATCCCTTATAATAATTTCAAGAAAGTGTTCCCCCTAACTGTGCACCATTGCTAAAGTTCATCGTTTCGAAGCACCACGTGATGATAGGGTGTGATAGATCCTTACGTTCACATACAACGGGTGTAAGACAGATTTACACACGCGAAACACTTAGGTTAACTTGACGAGCCTAGCATGTACAAACATGGCCTCGGAACACAGAGACCGAAAGGTCGAACATGAGTCATATGGAAGATACGATCAACATGGAGATGTTCACCGATGATGACTAGTCCATCTCACGTGATGATCGGACACGGCCTAGTCGACTCGGATCGTATAACACTTAGATGGCTAGAGGGATGTCTAATCTGAGTGGGAGTTCATTAAATAATTTGATTAGATGAACTTAATTATCACGTGATGTCTAGAGGGATGTCTAATCTCACGTGATGACCCCGCACTGTTTCCTTCTACCTCCTAAAATCTCGGGACGAGATTTCTTGTAGTGGAGGAGATTTGTAACGCCCGGATAATTAAGCTACAGTAATCCCTGCTAATGATGCCACGTCACCTCGGTTATCGTGATTAAACTCACGTTGATTCGAACCCGGTTCAAATTCAATTGAAAACATAGGCAAACAATAAAAGTTTTCAAAAATTAAATCTAAAATGTTCGGGGGTTGTCAAATATTACAAGATAATTATGGTGAAGTAAGCACATTTTTATAAAATGCATAAATATTTTAAATTGAATAAAACAGAAAGGAAGATAAATTAAAAAAAAGAAACAAGTGAAAGAAAAAAATAATAATAAAACAAAAACAACAGAC
>NC_041383.1:32174570-32177244 GCF_002162155.2 Triticum dicoccoides
GCCGCCTCCGGCGACCCGGACCCCGTCTAGCCCCGCCACCGCCGAAGCCCCACCGGGGACCGCCTCGCCGGCTCCTCGTCGGCCCCCCCTCCGCCACGCCGGCGTGGGATCGGGCAGGCGCCCACGCCCGCGTCCCCCTGGGTTGCGCCCGAACGGGCCACCCCGCACGCCCGTTTGGCCCCCTGGGGCCTATGACATTGGGGCCCCACCCCCAGAACGCTAAAAAAAAGAAAAAAAATTTTAAAAAAAAATTAGTAAAATAAATAAATAAAAATAGTAAATATGATTAATAAAAATAAAAATGATTTATTAAAATTAATTATTAAATTAATTAATTGATTAAGTAATTAATTAAGTTAATTAATCCTGATTAGATTAACATAATCACTAATTAATTTAACTAATCTATAATTAAACTAAACAGAGAATGACAGGTGGGTCCCACTGGACCCACATGTCAGGTTGACCAAGTCAACTCTGTTGACTGCTGATGTCATTAATCTGTTTTCCGAATTAATTAAATAATTAAATAAATTCCAGGAATTAATACAATCTTTAGAAAATCATATCTTTTAATCCATAACTCCGATGAAAATACTTTCTACATGAAAGTTGCTCAGAACGACGAGGCGATTCCGGATACGCAGTCCGTTCGTCCGCCACACACCCCTAACCTATCGAACTCGCAACTTTTCCCCTCCGGTTCATCTGTCCGAAAACGCGAAACACCGGGAATACTTTCCCGGATGTTTCCCCCCTTCGTCGGTATCACCAACTACCGCGATTGGGCGCACCTAGCATCGTTACTTGTCATGTCATGCATCGATATGCATTTGTTTGCATTGTATTCATTGTTTCTTCCCCCTCTTCTCTCCCGTAGACTACGAGACCGACGCTGCTGCTGCCCAGTTCGACTACGGAGTTGACGACCCCTCCTTCTTGCCAGAGCAATCAGGCAAGCCCCCCCCCCTTGATCACCAGATATCGCCTATTCTACTCTATACTGCTTGCATTAGAGTAGTGTAGCATGTTACTGCTTTCCGTTGATCCTATTCTGGTGCATAGCCTGACATTGTTGCTACACCTGTTGATACCTTACCTGCAATCCTAAATGCTTAGTATAGGATGCTAGTTTATCATCATTGGCCCTACATTCTTGTCAGTCTGCCTTGCTATACTATTGGGCCGTGATCACTCGGGAGGTGATCACGGGTATATACTATACATACATACATACTATACAGATGGTGACTAAAGTAGGGTCAGCTCGAAGAGTACCCGCGAGTGATTCACGGATTGGGGGCTGAAAGGACCTTTGTCCCGACGGCCCTCTGTGTGGATCTTTGTGGCGGAGCGACAGGGCAGGTTGAGACCGCCTAGGAGAGAGGTGGGCCTGGCCCTGTTCGGCGTTCGCGGACACTTAACACGCTTAACGAGATCTTGGTATTTGATCTGAGTTGGCTACGAGCCTATACGCACTAACCATCTACGCGGGAGTAGTTATGGGTATCCCGACGTCGTGGTATCAGCTGAAGCACTTCAGACGTCAGCGACGGAGCGGCGCGTGCCGAATTGGACTGGAACGCCACTAGGCTAGGTCTGCTTTCGGCCGCCCTCGCAACGTGCAGGTGTGCTATGGGCGATGGGCCCAGACCCCTGTGCGCTTAGGTTTAGACCAGCGTGCTGGCCTCTCTGTTGTGCCTAGGTGGGGCTACGACGTGTTGATCTTCCGCGGCCGGGCATGACCCAGGAAAGTGTGTCCGGCCAAATGGGATCAAGCGTGCTGGGTAAGTTGGTGCACCCCTGCAGGGAAGTTAATCTATTCGAATAGCCGTGATCTTCGGTAACAGGACGACTTGGAGTTGTACCTTGACCTTATGACAACTAGAACCGGATACTTAATAAAACACACCCTTCCAAGTGCCAGATACAACCGGTGGTCGCTCTCCCTCAGGGATACGAGGGGAGGATCGCCGGGTAGGATATGCTATGCGATGCTACTTGGAGGACTTCGACCTACCCTCTTCTGCATGTTGCAAGACGAAGGTGACCAGAAGCGTAGTCTTCGATAAGACTAGCTATCCCCCCTTATTCTGGCATTCTGCAGTTCAGTCCACTGATATGGCCCTTTACACATATACCCATGCATATGTAGTGTAGTTCCTTGCTTGCGAGTACTTTGGATGAGTACTCACGGTTGCTTTCTCCCCCTTTTTTCCCCTTTCCCTTCTTTCTGGTTGTCGCAACCAGATGCTGGAGTCCAGGAGCCAGACGCCACCGTCGACGACGACCCCTACTACACCGGAGGTGCCTACTACTACGTGTTGCCCGCTGACGACGACCTGGAGTAGTTTAGGAGGATCCCAGGCAGGAGGCCTGCGCCTCTTTCGATCTGTATCCCAGTTTGTGCTAGCCTTCTTAAGGCAAACTTGTTTAACTTATGTCTGTACTCAGATATTGTTGCTTCCGCTGACTCGTCTATGATCGAGCACCTGTATTCGAGCCCTCGAGGCCCCTGGCTTGTATTATGATGCTTGTATGACTTATTTATGTTTTAGAGTTGTGTTGTGATATCTTCCCGTGAGTCCCTGATCTTGATCGTACACATTTGCGTGCATGATTAGTGTACGATTGAATCGGGGGCGTCACAAGTTGGTATCAGAGCCGACTGCCT
>NC_041383.1:32178372-32246090 GCF_002162155.2 Triticum dicoccoides
TTTTGTTTTATTTTTTTTTTCTTTCACTGGTTTCTTTTTTTTAATTTATCTTCCTTTCTGTTTTATTCAATTTAAAATATTTATGCATTTTATAAAAATGTGCTTACTTCACCATAATTATCTTGTAATATTTGACAACCCCCGAACATTTTAGATTTAATTTTTGAAAACTTTTATTGTTTGCCTATGTTTTCAATTGAATTTGAACCGGGTTCGAATCAACGTGAGTTTAATCACGATAACCGAGGTGACGTGGCATCATTAGCAGGGATTACTGTAGCTTAATTATCCGGGCGTTACACATGGCCTCGGAACACAGAGACCGAAAGGTCGAACATGAGTCATATGGAAGATACGATCAACATGGAGATGTTCACCGATGATGACTAGTCCGTCTCACGTGATGATCGGACACGGCCTAGTCGACTCGGATCGTATAACACTTAGATGACTAGAGGGATGTCTAATCTGAGTGGGAGTTCATTAAATAATTTGATTAGATGAACTTAATTATCATCAACTTAGTCTAAAACTTTTGCAAAATATGTCTTGTAGATCAAATGGCCAACGCTCATGTCAACATGAACTTCAACGCGTTTCTAGAGAAAACCAAGCTGAAAGATGATGGCAGCAACTATTCGGACTGGGTCCGGAACCTGAGGATCATCCTCATAGCAGCCAAGAAAGATTATGTCCTAGATGCACGGCTAGGTGAAGCACCCATCCCAGAGAACCAAGACGTTATGAACACTTGGCAATCACGTGCTGATGATTACTCCCTCGTTTAGTGCGGCATGCTTTACAGCTTAGAACCGGGATCCAAAAGCGTTTTGAGAAACACGGAGCATATGAGATGTTCGAGGAGCTGAAAATGGTTTTCCAAGCTCATGCCCGGGTCGAGAGATATGAAGTTTCCGACAAGTTCTATAGTTGTAAGATGGAGGAAAACAGTTCTGTCAGTGAGCACATACTCAAAAAGTCTGGGTTGCACAACCGCCTGTCCCAGATGGAGATCAACCTCCCGGACGAGGCGGTCATTGACAGAATCCTTCAGTCGCTCCCACCGAGCTACAAGAGCTTTGTGTTGAACTACAATACGCAGGGGATGGTGAAGACCATTCCTGAAGTATTTTCAATGCTGAAGTCAGCAGAGGTTCAAATCAAGAAAGAACATCAAGTGTTGATGGTCAATAAGACCACTAAGTTCAAGAAGGGCAAGGGTAAGAAGAACTTCAAGAAGGATGGCAAAGATGTTGCCGCGCCCGGTAAGCCAGTTGCCGGGAAGAAGTCAAAGAATGGACCCAAGCCTGAGACTGAGTGCTTTTATTGCAAAGGGAAGGGTCACTGGAAGCGGAACTGCCCCAAATACTTAGCGGACAAGAAGGCCGGCAACACTAAAGGTATATTTGATATACATGTAATTGATGTGTACCTTACCAGTACTCGTAGTAACTCCTGGGTATTTGATACCGGTGCCGTTGCTCACATTTGTAACTCACAGCAGGAGGTGCGGAATAAGCGGAGACTGGCGAAGGACGAGGTGACGATGCGCGTCAGGAATGGATCCAAGGTCGATGTGATCGCCGTCGGCACGCTACCTCTACATTTACCTACGGTATTAGTTTTAAACCTCAATAATTGTTATTTAGTGCCAAGTTTGAGCATCAACATTGTATCTGGATCTTGTTTGATACGAGATGGCTACTCATTTAAATCCGAGAATAATGGTTGTTCTATTTATATGAAAGATATGTTTTATGGTCATGCCCCGATGGTCATTGGTTTATTCTTAATGAATCTCGAACGTAATGTTACACATATTCATAGTGAAATACCAAAAGATGTAAAGTTGATAACGATAGTCCCACATACTTGTGGCACTGCCGCCTTGGTCACATTGGTGTCAAGCGCATGAAGAAGCTCCATGCTTATGGACTTTTAGAGTCTCTAGATTATGAATCATTTGACACATGCGAACCATGCCTCATGGGAAAAATGACCAAGACCCCGTTCTCCGGAACAATGGAGCGAGCAACCAACTTATTAGAAATCATACATACTGATGTGTGTGGTCTAATGAGCGTTGAGGCTCGCGGAGGATATCGTTATGTTCTCACTCTCACTGATGACTCGAGTAGATATGGGTGTGTCTACTTGATGAAACACAAGTCTGAGACCTTTGAAAAGTTCAAGGAATTTCAGAATGAAGTAGAGAATCAAGGTGACCGAAAGATAAAATTCTTACAATCGGATCATGGAGGAGAATATTTAAGTCACGAATTTGGTACACACTTAAGAAAATGTGGAATCGTTTCACAACTCACGCCGCCTGGAACACCTCAGTTTAACGGTGTGTACGAACGTCGTAATCGCACTCTATTGGATATGGTGCGATCTATGATGTCTCTTACCGATTTACCGCTATCATTTTGGGGATACGCTCTAGAGACAACTACATTTACTTTAAATAGGGCACCGTCTAAATCCGTTGAGACGACACCGTATGAATTATGGTTTGGGAAGAAACCTAATCTATCGTTTCTAAAAGTTTGGGGATGCGATGCTTATGTCAAGAAACTTCAACCTGAAAAGCTCGAACCCAAGTCGGAAAAATGCGTCTTCATAGGATACCCTAAGGAAACCATTGGGTATACCTTCTACTTAAGATCCGAGGGCAAGATCTTTGTTGCCAAGAACGGATCCTTTCTGGAAAAAGAGTTTCTCTCGAAAGGATTAAGTGGGAGGAAAGTAGAATTCGATGAAGTACTACCTCTTGAACCGGAAAGTAGTGCAGCTCAGGAAAACGTTCCTGTGATGCCTACACCGACTGGAGAGGAAATTAATGATGATGATCAAGGTACTTCTGATCAAGTTGCTACTGAACTTCGTAGGTCCACAAGGACACGTTCCACACCAGAGTGGTATGGCAACCCTGTCCTGGAAATCATGTTGTTAGACAACGGTGAACCTTCGAACTATGAAGAAGCAATGGCGGGCCCAGATTCCAACAAATGGCTAGAAGCCATGCAATCTGAGATAGAATCCATGTACGAAAACAAAGTATGGACTTTGACTGACTTGCCCGATGATCGGCAAGCGATAGAAAACAAATGGATCTTTAAGAAGAAGACGGACGCAGATGGTAATGTCACAATCTGTAAAGCTCGACTTGTCGCTAAGGGTTATCGGCAAGTTCAAGGGATTGACTATGATGAGACTTTCTCTCCCATAGCGAAGCTTAAGTCCGTCTGAATCATGTTAGCAATTGTCGCATACTATGATTATGAGATATGGCAGATGGATGTCGAAATGGCATTCCTTAACGGTTATCTTAAGGAAGAGTTGTATATGATGCAGCCGGAAGGTTTTGTCGATCCTAAGAATGCTAACAAAGTGTGCAAGCTCCAGCGATCCATTTATGGGCTGGTGCAAGCATCTCGGAGTTGGAACATTCGCTTTGATGAGATGATCAAAGCGTTTGGGTTTATGCGGACCTATGGAGAAGTCTGCGTTTACAAGAAAGTGAGTGGGAGCTCTGTAGCATTTCTCATATTATATGTAGATAACATACTTTTGATGGTAAATGATATAGAATTCTTGGACAGCATTAAGGCCTACTTGAATAAGTGTTTTTCAATGAAGGACCTTGGAGAAGCTGCTTACATATTAGGCATCAAGATCTATAGGGATAGATCGAGACGCCTCATAGGTCTTTCACAAAGCACATACCTTGATAAGATTTTGAAGAAGTTCAAAACAGATCAGTCCAAGAAAGGGTTCTTGTTTATACTACAAGGTGTGAGATTGAGCTCGGCTCAATGCTTGACCACGGCAAAAGATAAAGAAGAGATGAGCGTCATCCCCTATGCCTCAAACATAGGATCTATTATGTATGCCATGCTGTGTACCAGACCTGATGTAAACCTTGCCGTAAGTTTGGTAGGAAGGTACCAAAGTAATCCCGGCAAGGAACACTGGACATCGGTCAAGAATATCCTGAAGTACCTGAAAAGGACAAAGGACATGTTTCTCCTTTATGGAGGTGATAAAGAGCTCGTCGTAAAGGGTTACGTCGACGCTAGCTTCGACATAGATCTGGATGACTCTAAGTCACAAACCGGATACGTGTATATGTTGAATGTCGGAGCAGTAAGCTGGTGCAGCTGCAAGCAGAGCGTCGTGGCGGGATCTACATGTGAAGCGGAGTACATGGCAGCCTCGGAGGCAGCGCATGAAGCAATTTGGGTGAAGGAGTTCGTCACCGACCTAGGAGTCATACCCAATGCATCGGGGCCGATCAAACTCTTATGTGACAACACTGGAGCTATTGCCCTTGCCAAGGAGCCCAGGTTTCACAAGAAGACTAGGCACATCAAGCATCGCTTCAACTCCATCCGAGAAAATGTTCAAGATGGAGACATAGATATTTGCAAAGTACATACGGATCTGAATGTCGCAGATCTGTTGACTAAACCTCTCTTGCGAGCAAAACATGATCAACACCAGAACTCTATGGGTGTTCGATTCATCACAATGTAACTAGATTATTGACTCTAGTGCAAGTGGGAGACTATTGGAAATATGCCCTAGAGGCAATAATAAAGGATTATTATTATATTTCCTTGTTCATGATAATTGTCTTTTATTCATGCTATAATTGTATTATCCGGAAATCGTAATACACGTGTGAATACATAGACCACAATACGTCCCTAGTAAGCCTCTAGTTGACTAGCTCGTTGGTCAACAGATAGTCATGGTTTCCTGACTATGGACATTAGATGTCATTGACAACAGGATCACATCATTAGGAGAAGGATGTGATGGACAAGACCCAATCCTAAGCATAGCACAAGATCGTGTAGTTCGTTTTGCTAGAGCTTTTCCAATGTCAAGTATCTCTTCCTTAGACCATGAGATCGTGTAAGTCCCAGATACCGTAGGAGTGCTTTGGGTGTACCAAACGTCACAACGTAACTGGGTGACTATAAAGGTGCACTACAGGTATCTCCGAAAGTGTCTATTGGGTTGACACGGATCGAGACTGGGATTTGTCACTCCGTGTTACGGAGAGGTATCATTGGGCCCACTCGATAGTGCATCATCATAATGAGCTCAAAGTGACCAAGTATCTGGTCACGGGATCATGCATTATGGTACGAGTAAAGTGACTTGCCGGTAACGAGACTGAACGAGGTATTGGGATACCGACGATCGAGTCTCGGGCAAGTAACATACCGTCTGACAAAGGGAATAGTATACGGGGTTGCTTGAACCCTCGACATCGTGGTTCATCCGATGAGATCATCGAGGTGTATGTGGGAGACAACATGGGTATCCAGATCCCGCTGTTGGTTATTGACCGGAGAACCGTCTCGGTCATGTCTGCATGTCTCCCGAACCCGTAGGGTCTACACACTTAAGGTTCGGTGACACTAGGGTTGTTTGAATATGAGTATGCAGCAAACCGAATGTTGTTCGGAGTCCCGGATGAGATCCCGGACGTCACGAGGAGTTCCGGAATGGTCCGGAGGTAAAGAAAACTATATAGGAAGTGCTGTTTTGGCCATCGGGAAAGTTTCGGGGTCACCCGGTATTGTAGCGGGACCACCGGAAGGGTCCCGGGGGTCCACCGGGTGGGGCCACCTATCCCGGAGGGCCCCGTGGGCTGAAGTGGGAGGGGAACCAGCCCCTAGTGTGCTGGTGCGCCCCCCCTTGGCCCCCCTGTGCCTAGGGTTGGAAACCCTAGGTGGGGGGGGGGGGCGCACCACTAACCTTGGGGGGCACTCCACACCCCTTGTCAGGACCCCGACTCAATGCCACATCGATCTAGCATGTAACACCTCATATCACTTTGCGGCCTCACGCACGGTATTCCCACGGGTGTCGCCTTACCTTTGCCCGGGACCGTTTGCGCCTTTTGGCACACGTATATGACAGTGTCGCTAGCATCCATATGATAAGGAGTCCGGGCTGACATGGCTAGTCGTAAACCCAAAGCGGCACAGACTTACAGGGACAGGCATCCATGACCCAGCATCGAACGTGTCGGTCATCAGCGAGTGAATCCAGGCTGTAGCACTGGGCTAGCAGGACTCCGGTGAACCGGGCTGTAGCGGGCTAACAGGACTCCGGTATTCATCGCGTGACATTTCCCCGAAGGGACAGACACAGGAACGAAGAAGGACACATGCCGGCCAGCCTAAGTGTCCCGGAGCAGTAGCAAGCTACCATGGCTAAGTGAAACACTAGGAGACATTTCCCCGTAAGAGAGGCTACTAAAGATAAACAACTAGATGGTCAGATCCCACACATACCAAGCATTTCAAAACATACACACAATATGCTCGATATGTGCGAATACAACATGGCATCACAAAATGACTCTACGACTCAAGTAGTTTATTCAATAGGCTCCGAGGAGCGAGACATTACAAACATGGGTCTCATGACCCAACAATCAGAGCATACAAGTCAAAGCACAAGCGGAAGCTATCATGTCTGAGTACAGACATCTATAAATGAAAAGGCTGAGAAGCCTGACTATCTATCAGATCCTGCCGAGGGCACAAGATCGTAGCTGAGGTAACAAGCTAAACGTCGAAGTCCACGTGGAACTACTAGTGAGACTGAAGTCTCTCTGCAAAAACATAAAGTAGGCAAACGTGAGTACAAATGTACCCAGCAAGACTTACATCAGAACTATCTACATATGCATCATTATCAACAAAGGGGATGGTGGGGTTTAACTGCAGCAAGCCAGCTTTGACTCGGTGGCTATCCTGAACTACGACTGCAAGTAACTCTTTTGAGGTGGCGCACACGAGTCCACATATTCACCATATCAATACACCACTATGGATCCGCTCCCGTCTCCCTACGAGAACGCCATCCATAGCACTCACGCTTATCTTGCGTATTTTAGAGTATCCACTTTCACTTGTCTATGAACTGATATAAGCAACCCAGAAGTCCTTTTCCGCGGACACGGCTATTCGAATAGATGATGATAACCCTGCAGGGGTGTACTTCTTCATACATGTTTCCACCACTTAGCGTCTGCACACGACATGTGCTCGGCAGACTTCAAGCGAAAGCCGACGTGGGTGTAGACCACGACCTACCTAAACACCTAAGTCTCTAGTCCAGGTTTATCGCCTATTCGGGTTCCATCCATGAGGAGATCCGGCCGGAGTTTCGCTCACAGCCCCAAACGATGTGAACAGGGTTCCGTGACACCAAACGGGCGCCCGGTATACCCGGCCACATGCCTACCGCATCACAGCCCACCCCTACGGTCAGCGCTGTCCACGGCCTCCAGCATACTACAAACACCAGAAACTACTTGCAACTCCTGGACAGAGGACAAGGGTGAATAAGAAGTCGAGCGGGGTCATATTTCAGGGCCCAATGTATGGTAGTAGCTGAATCATGGATCACAAACACAGAACTCAGTTCCTGAGGACGGCTTCAATGAGACAACCCACCATGTACTCCTACATGGCCTCTCACCGATACCTTTTACCAAATCGTGTTCACACACTTAGCTCACACACAGTAGGACATGTTCACACACCTCTGATTCATCCCGGATGAATCAGACCTGACACAACTCTAAGCAGTAGCAGGCATGACAAACAAGCATGAATGAGTAGGCACAACAGGGCTCAAACAACTCCTACTCATGCTAGTGGGTTTCATCTATTTACTGTGGCAATGACAGGTCATGCAAAGGATAAAGGGGTTCAGCTACCGCAGCAAGTAACAGATGAATCGATGTTGTCCTAATGCAGTAAAAGAGAGCAGGAGCGAGAGAGTAGGATTGTATCGGAATGAACAAGGGGGTTTTGCTTGCCTGGCACTTCTGAAGATAACATTGAGTCTTCATCAGTGTCAACGATCACATCATCGGTATCACGTCTATCGAGAGGGGACAAATACCGGTAACACAGAAGGAAACATAATCAATGCAATGCACAATATGATGCATGATCATGACATGGCAAAATGAATGTGTTTTGGGCTAATGCAACTAGCCACAGATTAAATGAAGTTGGTTTGTGTCAGGTCCCCGACTCGATGTCACATCGATCTAGCTGGTAACACCTTATATCACTCTGCGGCCTCACGCACGGTATCCCCACGGGTGTCGTCTTACCTTTTCCCGGGACCGTTTGCGCCTTTTGGCTCACGTATATGATAGTGTCGCTAGCATCCATATGATAAAGAGCCCGGGCTGACATGACTAGTCGTAAACCCAAAGTGGCACAGACTTACAGGGACAGGCATCCATGACCCAGCTTCGAACGTGTCGGTCATCAGCAAGTGGGTCCGGGCTGTAGCACTGGGCTAGCAGGACTCCGGTAAACCGGGCTGTAGCGGGCTAACAGGACTCCGGTACTCAAAGCGTGACATTTCCCCGAAGGGACAGACACAGGAACGAAGAAGGACACATGCCGGCCAGCCTAAGTGTTCCAGAGCAGTAGCAAGCTACCATGGCTCAGCGGTAACACTAGGAGACATTTCCCGGTAAGAGAGGCTACTAAAGATAAACAACTAGATAGTCAGATCCCACACATACCAAGCATTTCAATCATACACACAATATGCTCGATATGTGCAAATACAACGAAGCATCACAACATGACTCTACGACACAAGTACTTTATTTAAGGCTCAGGGAGCCATACATAACATACACACAGGTACGGGTCTCACGACCCAACATACAAGTCATACAGTCATACAAACCAGCAGCGGAGGTAACTTGTCTGAGTACAGACAACTAATAAAATAAAAGAGGCTCGGAAAGCCTAGCTATACTACGTGGTCCTTCACAAGCTCAGGGTCACCACCTGGGTCTTTAGCCTACTCGTTGATGTCAACGTCTACATAGAACCCATCAGAAGGGGTTGCAGCGTCTTCTGTAAAAATGTAAATTATAGCAACATGAGTACAAAGGTACTCAGCAAGACTTACATCAGATCCTACATACATGCATATTATCAAGAAGGATTGGTGGAGTTATTGCAGCAAGCCAGCTTTGACTCTTGGCTAGACTATCCTACGATACTCCAACTTGAAATGGTTTTGCGCACACGAGTCCACTACTCACCACTTCAATACACTACCGAGGATCCACCTCCGTCTTCCTACGGAAGAGCCATCCTCGGCACTCACACTTATCTTGAGGCTTTTAACAGTTTCCATTTACTTGTCTATGAACTGTATAGGCAACCAAGTAGTCCTTTACCGCGGACGCGGCTATTCGAATAGATTATGATAACCCTGCAGGGGTGTACTTCTTCATACATGTTTCCACCACTTAGCGTCTGCACGCGATATGTGCTCGGCAGACTTCAAGCGAAAGCCGACGTGGGTGTAGACCACGACCTACCTAAACACTTAAGCCTCTAGTCCAGGTTTATCGCCTATTCAGGTTCCATCCGCAGGGAGTCCGGCCGAGGTTTCCCATACGGCCCCGAACGATGTGAACAGGGTTCCCGAGATACCTAACGGGTATTCGGTACACCCGGCCACGTACCTACCGCATCACAGCCCACCCCTACGGTCAGCGCTGTCCACGGCCTCCAGTAGGCTACAAACACCAGAAACTACTTGCAACTCCTGGACAGAGAGCTAGGGTGAATAAGAAGTCGAGCGGGGTCATATTTCAGGGCCCAATGCATGGTAGTAGCTGTATCTTAAATCACGCATACGGATCTCAGTGCTTAAGGTCGGCTTCAATGAAACAACCCACCATGTACTCCTACATGGCCTCTCATCGATACCTTTACCAAATCGTGTTCACCACACCACTCTCATTACCGACATAATCATTTCACTCTAGCCCATCACCCAGATGAACCAGACCTGACACGACTCTAAGCATAGCAGGCATAGCAAGGTAGGAACAACACATACATATGGCTCAATCAACTCCTACACATGCTAGTGAGTTTCATCTAGTTACTGTGGCAATGACAGGTCATGCAGAGGAAATGGGTTCAACTACCGTAGCACACAGCAGTTTGAATCGCGTTGTCTTAATGCAGTAAAAGAGAGCAGGAGCGAGAACATGGGATTGTATCGATATGATCAAATGGTTGGTTGCTTGCCTGATGGTTCGATGCACTGATACGGTTCTTCGTTAGGGTAATCACGGTACTCCTCGGAGACAGAACCTGCCGCAGAGAGCACCGATACACAAACATTACCAAACAGTATGCAACAATATGATGCATGCATGAGACATGGCAAAATGAGTGTATTGGGCTAATGCAACTAAAACCAGAAGGGTTTGAACAAATTTGAATCAAGGATTCAAATTTCAAAATCAAATATGGCCTTTTAAAGTGCTTTTCCTTGTTCTGCTTGAAACATCAATTTAACTTGTTTGATCATGCATGAAAATAGTACAGATGGATAGATTGGATTTTTCTGATCATTTTTCATATATAATTTGTCCAATTTGGAGTTACAGAATAAAAGTTATGAATTTTTGAAGTTTAATTAATATTCTGGAATTTCCTGATTTAAATTAAATCCAGAAAATCAATTACTGCGTCAGCCTGACGTCAGTGTGACGTCAGCAGGTCAACGGAACTGGTCCAGGTCAAACCTGACAGTGGGTCCCGCATGTCAGGGTGATTATTTTAATTAAAACTTAATTAAAACTAATCCTGTTTAATTAACAGGGCTGGGCCCCACCTGTCATTGACTCAGGGGAGTCAACCAGGGCCCACCCGTGGTCAAAGTCAAAGTCGGCTGCCGGCGTTTAACCGCCGGCGAGCCCGACGCGGCGGCGGGAGTGGTTTTGGCCATTTCGGCCACCAGAGGGGCCGCGGAGACCACCGGAGTGGAGCTGAGGACAAACCGCAGCTCTTGGCGGAGTCCGTTGGGGTCGGGGTGGCCGGAGTCGACGGCGGCGAGCTCGGCTGCGGCTGCCGGGGTTCAGTCGTGCACGGGAACGGGGTTGGAGCTCGAAGTCGAGCGAAGCGAGGCGCTAGGGATGCTCTACGGGGTCTTGCGAACTCGTTGGACTCGCCGGGGTGACCAAATGGTCACCGGAGCTGCGTCGACGACGAGCTCGGCGACGGCGGAGGTTCGGCCGTGGTGGGGAGGAGGCTACGGTGGGGAAACGAGGGGGAGGAGAGGGGGAAACGGTGGCGTAGCTCACCGCGGTTGCAGTGGGCGTCGAAGTGGGCTCGGGGACGCGCTGGAGACGGCGAATCGACGGCGACGGTGGTCGGAGCCCGAAGAGGGGAACGGCGACGTGGCGGCGATGCAGGGCTTCCGGGGAGCTGTGGAGCGGTGGGGAGGAAGAGGGAGTCGAGGCGGAGCTCCTGAGCTAGTCGGGGGAGCGAGGGGTGGCCGGAGATGGCTGCTATGGCGAACGGCGGCGAGTGTGGTGTTCGGCCGTGTGAGAGAGAGAGCGAGGGAGAGGAGAGGAGAGCCGGGGGAGAGTGAGAGAGAGCAGGGGAGGAGGCGTGGCGTCGTCCAGGGCATCGAGCGAGGAGGGGAGGGCAGGCAAGCAGGCGAGCAGGTGGCGTGGCGCGGTGGCGCGCGCGCGCGCCGGCCACACTCCCCTCCCTCTGTCGGGACGAAGACGACAGAGGAGGGAGGTGGGCTGGGCCGGCTGCCGGCTGGGCCAGCCAGCTGGCTGGGCCGCACAGTGGAGGAGCCCAGGTAAGCTCCTCCTGTTATATATTTTTCTGTTTTTTAATTTCTGACATTTGTTTTGATTTAAATAATATATTAAATCATTTATTTAACTTATGCCAATTTTTGCAGGAGCTATTTATATTATTTCAGAGCTCTTTTATAATTGGCATAATATTTGGGCATATATTAATATATATAATTAATATATTTCCAATGCAAATATTTATGCATTAATTCCAAATGCCCGAAATAAATGTCCATGAGCCACTAAAAATATTGGTTTGATTTTTATCTCTGTCCAATATTTTCAGAGAGCAACATGAGCATTTTCTGGGACCCTTTTGGAGAAATTTTTATTTGGGTCATTTTCAAAATGGTTCTGAGGGTTTCACAGATCCCCATTTCAAGTTTCTGATGAAAGAGTAAACATGATGCAACACTCTAATGCATGACTAGCTAGGGTGTGACAACTCACCCCCACTCAAAAGAATCTCGTCCCGAGATTTGGGTTCCTCCGAGAAGAAGGCGGGGTACTCGAGTCGAAGACGATCCTCCCTTTCCCAAGTTGCTTCATCCTCAGAATGGTGCGACCATTGAACCTTGAGAAACTTGATATTATGACATCGAGTGGTACGCTCGGCTTGATCGAGGATACGAACGGGGTACTCTCGATATGTAAGATTATCTTGGAGATCAAGCGTTTCGTGGTCCACTCCACGGATAGGATCCGAGAAGCAACGCCTGAGTTGAGAAACGTGGAAGACATCGTGGACTCTGGAGAGGTGCGGCGGTAGTTCCAACTGGTAGGCAACTTCTCCTCGTTTGGCAAGAATGCGAAAAGGTCCAATGTAACGAGGAGCCAATTTGCCTTTGATACCGAAGCGATGGGTTCCCTTCAGAGGGGTGACCCGAAGATAAGCCTTCTCGTCAACCTCGAAAGTCACAGCCTTATGTTTTCGGTCATAATGACTCTTTTGACGGGATTGGGCTGTTTTCAACTTTTCACGAACGATACGAACTTGTTCTTCTGCTTCCTGAATCATGTCCGGGCCAAAGAATTTTCTTTCCCCGGTCTCTGACCAGTTAAGGGGTGTTCGACATCGTCGTCCATAGAGAACTTCAAAAGGGGCTTTACCCAAGCTAGATTGATAGCTGTTGTTGTAAGCGAATTCGGCAAATGGAAGGCACTTCTCCCAGTCCATTCCGAATGAGATAACAGAGGCTCGAAGCATGTCTTCTAGAATTTGGTTGACGCGTTCCACTTGACCACTCGACTGAGGGTGGAAAGCGGTGCTAAAGGAGAGACGGGTTCCCATAGCATTTTGGAAACTTTCCCAAAATCGAGAGGTGAAAAGACTTCCTCGATCCGAGTTAATTTCCAAAGGGACACCATGAAGGGACACTATTCGGGAGATGTATAAGTCTGCCAGCTGACTAGCGGTTATACTCTCACGAACAGGTAAGAAATGAGCTACTTTGGAAAGACGATCGACCACGACGAAAATAGCATTATTCCCTCTCTTGGTCCTGGGAAAACCGGTAATGAAATCCATACCAATTTTATCCCATTTCCATTCAGGAATAGCTAAGGGTTGAAGGGTGCCAGCAGGCCGTTGGTGCTCTGCTTTTACACAACGACAGACGTCGCAGTTAGCAATATACTGAGCAATTTCTCTCTTCATCCTAGTCCACCAGAACCTCTGGCGTAGGTCCTGATACATCTTAGTACTACTGGGATGAATAGTGAGAGGAGATTCATGAGCCTCCTTAAGGATCAACTGCCGTAGATGCTGGCTCTTGGGAACCACTAGACGGTTCTCAAAGTACACAACACCATGATCATTTGTGGAGAAACAACTAGAACCTCCGCTAGCAATGTTCTCCTTGATCTTAGCTATTCCCTTATCTCGCTTCTGGGCAGCAATGATTTGATCCGTAAGAGTAGGTTTCGCCACCAAGGTGGAGAGAAATACTTGAGGAACAATGTGAAGGTTAAGCTTCCGAAATTCCTCATGGAGAAGCGGTTGACTTTGTTGTAACATCAGATTGTTACAATAGGATTTACGACTTAGCGCATCAGCCATGACGTTGGCTTTCCCTGGGGTGTAGGTTATTCCTAAGTCGAAGTCGGTGATCAATTCAACCCAACGTCTTTGCCTGAGGTTCAGATCCGGTTGGGTGAAGATGTACTTCAGACTTTGGTGATCAGTGAATATTTCGCAACGATTACCGAGGAGGTAATGTCGCCAGGTCTTAAGTGCATAGACTACGGCTGCAAGCTCTAGATAATGAGTGGGATAATTCTCCTCATGTGGGTGCAATTGCCGTGAAGCGTAGGCAATTACGTGTCGATCTTGCATGAGAATGCAACCTAGTCCTTGTCGCGAGGCGTCGCAGTAGATAACAAAGTCCTTAGAGAAGTCTGGCGGTACCAGTACGGGAGCAGAAGTCAGGCGTCTTTTCAGTTCCTGAAAGCTGTGCTCACATTGTGGAGTCCATTCGAACCTCTTATCTTTCTTGAGGAGTTCGGTTAGAGGTTTAGCAACCTTGGAGAAGTTCTCGACAAAGCGACGACAATAGCTCGCTAAGCCCAGAAAGCTCCGAACTTGCTTGACCGATTCAGGTGGAGTCCAGTTAAGGACGGCTTGAACTTGCTCAGGGTTGACAGCAATACCTTTACCAGATATTACATGACCCAGATAGGTCACTTCTGACAACCAGAATTCACATTTAGAAAATTTGGCATAAAGGCGATGCTCTCGAAGTTTCTGCAACACCAGCCTTAGATGTTCGGCATGTTCTTCCTCGTTCTTGGAGTAGATGAGTATATCATTGAGGTAAACCACGACGAATTTATTCAAATACTCCATGAAGATTGAGTTCATTAACCGAGAAAAGGTGGCTGGAGCGTTGGTTAATCCGAAGGACATGACGGTGTACTCGTATTGGCCATAACGAGTGACAAAGGCCATTTTAGGAATGTCCCCGTTTCTGATTTTGATTTGATGGTAGCCCAACCTCAAATCCATCTTGGAGAAGACTGAGGATCCAGCGAGCTGATCATACAGGTCGTTGATCCTGGGAAGCGGGTATTTGTTCTTGATTGTGACCAAATTGACAGGTCGGTAATCTACAACCATCCGGTCCGTACCATCCTTCTTCTTGACGAATAGGACGGGGCAAGCCCACGGAGATGAACTAGGGCGGATGAAACCCTTTTTCAAGGACTCATCGAGTTGTTTCTTAAGCTCGGCTAGTTCTAGGGGTGCCATCTTATAAGGTCTTCTAGCAATCGGAACGGTTCCTGGAATGAGGTCTATTACGAACTCAACATCTCTGTCAGGTGGAACACCTGGCAATTCCTCTGGAAAGACATCCGGGAAGTCACGGACTACCGGAACGTCCTCAAGGTCTGGCAAAGGGCTGGCGTTAAGAGAATATAATTGTCGCTTGGCTATTCGAGTCAAGACATTGACTATCTTCCCCGAAGGATGGGTGAGTTGAACAGTCCTAGAGAAGCAATCGATTTGGGCATGATGAGCCGACATCCAGTCCATACCCAGAATGATATTAATATCTGAAGATTTAAGGGCTATCAAAGACGCGAGGAAAACAAGTCTGTCGACTTGGATCTCATTTCCATAGCTTACCCTAGAGGTCTGCCATCTAGAACCAGGGGTAGAGATTTCCATAGTGGATGGCATGTCACAAAATGCAACGTTATGCAATCGAGCATAACTTTCGGATATAAAAGAATGAGAGGCTCCTGTATCAAAAAGAACAGATGCCGGGTGGCAGTTAACAAGAAGCATACCGAGAACGACGTTGGGATCCTCTTGAGCTTCTTCGGCAGAGACACAGTTGACATGGCCACGTGAAGCGGTGACCGGCTTGGCGTGGAATACTTTTCCTGTCGGCTTGCCACGGCCAACAGCTTTAGCAGATTGATTGGGGTTGATCTGGGGGCATTCACGCATATAGTGACCAGATTCCCCACACTTGAAACAAGTCACGGAACTGGTACGTGGAGGAGCATTGTTAGTTGGACCTCCATAGGGCTTGGCCGGTGCAGACTGTTGAACGGGGCGAGGCGCCTGGAAGGATGGCCTCGGTGTGAACCTGGGTGGCAGGGCGGTGTTGGGTACCCACACGCGGCGCTTCTGAGGACCAGCACCGGATGAGGAACCCATGTCACGGCCATGCTTGCGTGTTGCGTCATAGTCAGTCTGACCAGTTTCGGCACTGATGGCTTTGTTGACAAGTTTCGAAAAAGATGTGCACTCATGCAGACGGAGGTCACGGCGAAGCTCAGGACTAAGGCCCTTACGGAACCTTGCTTGCTTCTTGGCGTCAGTAGACACTTCCTCAGTTGCATATCGGGCGAGATTACCAAACTCCCTGCTATAGGCATCCACAGAAAGTCGGCCTTGGGTGAAACTGCAAAATTCTTCACGTTTACGGTCCATGAGACCCTCCGGAATGTGATGTTCACGGAAAGCCTCGCTGAACTCAGCCCAAGTAGTGACATGGCCCGCTGGGCGCATAGCTCCATAATTCTCCCACCATAGACTGGCGGGGCCTTCAAGATGATATGCAGCAAAGGTGACCTTGTCAGCCTCCGCTACCAGTGCGGAACGCAGTTTATGAGAAATACTGCGAAGCCAGTCATCAGCGTCGAGAGGCTCGACGGAGTGGTGGAACGTGGGTGGATGCAATTTGATAAAATCACTAAGTGACACCACGTTAGCCCTCTGATGGTGTGCTGTATTCTGTTCAATACGCTCCAACAAACGGTTTGTCTCCCGCTTGTTTCTCTCAGCTTCCATCATCACCTCGGCTAGTGAAGGAGGATGAGGCAGATTTGCATCCCTGGCTTCACTGCCTTCGGCCTGCTCTTGAGAAGCAGGGTTAGCGCGCGTGTTGACCATCCTAGGTAAACAAGACAATGATTTAGTCAGGATGGTAAAATTCCGACATAGGATTCATAATGTAAGAAATAACTCGGAATGCAAGATGATCATCCGTATGACATGGTAGATACAGAAACTGCTTCTTTTATTCCATCGTCATACACACCATACAGGGTTTAGTACAAGACCAAACAAAGTACTATTACGGTGAAAAGAGGATTACATCTCATCGGAGGCATTCCAAGCTCCTATACATTATTTTTCTACACCTCCGGAAGGAGTACAAACTAGGTCATATCCCACGAGTCATGCAGGACGATAGACGACACAGCTAGTGCGAACTAGTGATACTACCACTAACTCAGACCGATCCGTAGTAGTCCTCGTAGAAGTCACCTCCATAGCCTGGAAGTTCAACATGATCATCCGGAAACAGACGGTCTCGCGGAGCTTGTGGACCATAGGGGCTAGGATGAGGCCTTGGACCAACAAACGGTGGCCTGCGGGGACCGCGAGGTGGGGTGATGCCTCCTACATCACGCCAAACCATCACGTCTGGCAGAGCAGATCTCACAGGATAGAGATCGCGCATATCTGAATATCCAGCTTGCACCGCCGGTGCGAACCGAGTCAAAGTGGCCCAGTGGTCAGCACGGGTGTTGAAGAGCTCTAGCCTTAAGGCCCGATTTTCACGGTCCTTATCCTCGAGCATCTCAGCAGTGGTGCGAGTCCATGAATCCTCCTGAGTGGGGTCAGCATAGATAGCCTGGAGATACCCTTGTGCTCCTGGAAGTGATCCTGGCATATACCGGAAATCAGAGCCCCGAAATAACCCAGATCTGACCCGCATAATGGTCATCATAGAGTAGGCGGCGTCCTGCACAGCCATCTCGATAGTAACCCCGAGTCCATAGGAGCAGTGAAGAGGCTCGGTGGATCCAGGATAAGATGGAAATATCCTGACAGTGCAGAGATACTGGCTTTGATTAAAATCTCGGAATTGCTCTTCGACCGTGTACTCGGGATACCAGCGGTATCCAGCCTCAGTCATTACCCTGACCAACTTAGCAGTATGGCCGGGTACATCTAGGCATCGAGTCAGGCGAACCACTTGATTGAGGTCGCGAGTGGCCATCTGAAAGCACAATCATAATGCAAAGGCATTAGAATTTCTAGCAAAATTTCGGCAGCATAACAGCTGTAAATGCTCAAAAAGGTTTTGAGACATTTTACAAAGGATTTCGTACACACTCATCATCATCATATCAAAGTTCTGAAACCATTCTGGCAACATAATGTGGTAGTAGAACTGAACTAGGCTAGTAAGCATCAAACTTATAAGGTACTACTGATTAGTAACTCGTGATCCTGATAGAGAGAACAGATCCTAATTCCTTAACCCCCGATAGAAGAATGGACTGACTCAGATCAGAATGTCATAAGATAAAGGAGTAAAAAGAACCTTACGTTCCATCCCACAAACAATTCCCCTACATATAACTAAAGAATTTCTAGACTCAACATCGACCAGTTTGGCTTGGAAAACCTACAGGCAGTCCGGCTCTGATACCAACGCTGTCAGGTCCCCGACTCGATGTCACATCGATCTAGCTGGTAACACCTTATATCACTTTGCGGCCTCACGCACGGTATCCCCACGGGTGTCGTCTTACCTTTTCTCGGGACCGTTTGCGCCTTTTGGCTCACGTATATGATAGTGTCGCTAGCATCCATATGATAAAGAGCCCGGGCTGACATGACTAGTCGTAAACCCAAAGTGGCACAGACTTACAGGGACAGGCATCCATGACCCAGCTTCGAACGTGTCGGTCATCAGCAAGTGGGTCCGGGCTGTAGCACTGGGCTAGCAGGACTCCGGTAAACCGGGCTGTAGCGGGCTAACAGGACTCCGGTACTCAAAGCGTGACATTTCCCCGAAGGGACAGACACAGGAACGAAGAAGGACACATGCCGGCCAGCCTAAGTGTTCCAGAGCAGTAGCAAGCTACCATGGCTCAGCGGTAACACTAGGAGACATTTCCCGGTAAGAGAGGCTACTAAAGATAAACAACTAGATAGTCAGATCCCACACATACCAAGCATTTCAATCATACACACAATATGCTCGATATGTGCAAATACAACGAAGCATCACAACATGACTCTATGACACAAGTACTTTATTTAAGGCTCAGGGAGCCATACATAACATACACAAAGGTACGGGTCTCACGACCCCACATACAAACCAGCAGCGGAAGTAACTTGTCTGAGTACAGACAACTAGTAAAACAAAAGAGGCTTGGAAAGCCTAGCTATACTACGTGGTCCTTCACAAACTCAGGGTCACCACCTGGGTCTTTAGCCTACTCGTTGATGCCAACGTCTACATAGAACCCATCAGAAGGGGTTGCAGCGTCTTCTGTAAAAAATGTAGATTATAGCAACATGAGTACAAAGGTACTCAGCAAGACTTACATCAGATCCTACATACATGCATAGTATCAAGAAGGGTTGGTGGAGTTATTGCAGCAAGCCAGCTTTGACTCTTGGCTAGGCTATCCTACGATACTTCAACTTGAAATGGTTTTGCGCACACGAGTCCACTACTCACCACTTCAATACACTACCGAGGATCCACCTCCGTCTTCCTACGGAAGAGCCATCCTCGGCACTCACACTTATCTTGAGGCTTTTAACAGTTTCCATTTACTTGTCTATGAACTGTATAGGCAACCAAGTAGTCCTTTACCGTGGACGCGGCTATTCGAATAGATTATGATAACCCTGCAGGGGTGTACTTCTTCATACATGTTTCCACCACTTAGCGTCTGCACACGACATGTGCTCGGCAGACTTCAAGCGAAAGCCGACGTGGGTGTAGACCACGACCTACCTAAACACTTAAGCCTCTAGTCCAGGTTTATCGCCTATTCAGGTTCCATCCGCAGGGAGTCCGGCCAGGGTTTCCCATACGGCCCCGAACGATGTGAACAGGGTTCCCGAGATACCTAACGGGTATTCGGTACACCGTGCCACGTACCTACCGCATCACAGCCCACCCCTACGGTCAGCGCTGTCCACGGCCTCCAGTAGGCTACAAACACCAGAAACTACTTGCAACTCCTGGACAGAGAGCTAGGGTGAATAAGAAGTCGAGCGGGGTCATATTTCAGGGCCCAATGCATGGTAGTAGTTGTATCTTAAATCACGCATACAGATCTCAGTGCTTAAGGTCGGCTTCAATGAAACAACCCACCATGTACTCCTACATGGCCTCTCATCGATACCTTTACCAAATCGTGTTCACCACACCACTCTCATTACCGACATGATCATTTCACTCCAGCCCATCACCCAGATGAACCAGACCTGACACGACTCTAAGCATAGCAGGCATAGCAAGGTAGGAACAACACATACATATGGCTCAATCAACTCCTACACATGCTAGTGAGTTTCATCTAGTTACTGTGGCAATGACAGGTCATGCAGAGGAAATGGGTTCAACTACCGTAGCACACAGCAGTTTGAATCGCGTTGTCTTAATGCAGTAAAAGAGAGCAGGAGCGAGAACATGGGATTGTATCGATATGATCAAATGGTTGGTTGCTTGCCTGATGGTTCGATGCACTGATACGGTTCTTCGTTAGGGTAATCACGGTACTCCTCGGAGACAAAACCTGCCGCAGAGAGCACCGATACACAAACATTACCAAACAGTATGCAACAATATGATGCATGCATGAGACATGGCAAAATGAGTGTATTGGGCTAATGCAACTAAAACCAGAAGGGTTTGAACAAATTTGAATCAAGGATTCAAATTTCAAATTCAATTATGGCCTTTTAAAGTGCTTTTCCTTGTTCTGCTTGAAATATCAATTTAACTTGTTTGATCATGCATGGAAATAGTACAGATGGATAGATTGGATTTTTCTGATCATTTTTCATATATAATTTGTCCAATTTGGAGTTACAGAATAAAAGTTATGAATTTTTGAAGTTTAATTAATATTCTGGAATTTCCTGATTTAAATTAAATCCAGAAAATCAATTACTGCGTCAGCCTGACGTCAGTGTGACGTCAGCAGGTCAACGGAACTGGTCCAGGTCAAACCTGACAGTGGGTCCCGCATGTCAGGGTGATTATTTTAATTAAAACTTAATTAAAACTAATCCTGTTTAATTAACAGGGCTGGGCCCCACCTGTCATTGACTCAGGGGAGTCAACCAGGGCCCACCCGTGGTCAAAGTCAAAGTCGGCTGCCGGTGTTTAGCCGCCGGCGAGCCCGACGCGGCGGCGGGAGTGGTTTTGGCCATTTCGGCCACCAGAGGGGCCGCGGAGACCACCGGAGTGGAGCTGAGGACAACCCGCAGCTCTTGGCGGAGTCCGTTTGGGTCGGGGTGGCCGGAGTCGACGGCGGCGAGCTCGGCTGTGGCCGCCGGGGTTCGGTCGTGCACGGGAACAGGGTTGGAGCTCGAAGTCGAGCGAAGCGAGGTGCTAGGGATGCTCTACGGGGTCTTGCGAACTCGTTGGACTCGCCGGGGTGACCAAATGGTCACCGGAGCTGCGTCGACGGCGAGCTCGGCGACGGCGGAGGTTCGGCCGTGGTGGGGAGGAGGCTACGGTGGGGAAACGAGGGGGAGGAGAGGGGGAAACGGTGGCGTAGCTCACCGCGGTTGCAGTGGGCGTCGAAGTGGGCTCGGGGACGCACTGGAGACGGCGAATCGACGGCGACGGTGGTCGGAGCCCGAAGAGGGGAACGGTGATGTGGCGACGATGCAGGGCTTCCGGGGAGCTGTGGAGCGGTGGGGAGGAAGAGGGGGTCGTGGCGGAGCTCCTGAGCTAGTCGGGGGAGCGAGGGGTGGCCGGAGATGGCTGCTATGGCGAACGGCGGCGAGTGTGGTGTTCGGCCGTGTGAGAGAGAGAGCGAGGGAGAGAAGAGGAGAGCCGGGGGAGAGTGAGAGAGAGCAGGGGGGGAGGCGTGGCGTCGTCCAGGGCATCGAGCGAGGAGGGGAGGGCAGGCAAGCAGGCGAGCAGGTGGTGTGGCGCGGTGGCGCGCGCGCGCGCCGGCCACACTCCCCTCCCTCTGTCGGGACGAAGACGACAGAGGAGGGAGGTGGGCTGGGCCGGCTGCCGGCTGGGCCAGCCAGCTGGCTGGGCCGCACAGTGGAGGAGCCCAGGTAAGCTCCTCCTGTTATATATTTTTCTGTTTTTTAATTTCTGACATTTGTTTTGATTTAAATAATATATTAAATCATTTATTTAACTTATGCCAATTTTTGCAGGAGCTATTTATATTATTTCAGAGCTCTTTTATAATTGGCATAATATTTGGGCATATATTAATATATATAATTAATATATTTCCAATGCAAATATTTATGCATTAATTCCAAATGCCCGAAATAAATGTCCATGAGCCACTAAAAATATTGGTTTGATTTTTATCTCTGTCCAATATTTTCAGAGAGCAACATGAGCATTTTCTGGGACCCTTTTGGAGAAATTTTTATTTGGGTCATTTTCAAAATGGTTCTGAGGGTTTCAAAGATCCCCATTTCAAGTTTCTGATGAAAGAGTAAACATGATGCAACACTCTAATGCATGACTAGCTAGGGTGTGACAGTTTGAATACAAGATTCAATTTCAAACTCCATATGTGATTATTTAAATGCCCTTTATTTGATTTGTGCTAAACAGTAGTGATAAGTTGTTCTAACATGCATGAAAATGGTACAGATGGATTCCTTGAATTTTTCTGATAATTTTTCATATATAATTTATTTAATTTGGAGTTACGGTTGAATTTCTATGAATTTTTGAAGTTTTAGGCATTTTCTGGAATTTCCTGAATATTTAGAATTAAAATAATTTCAGAAAATGAATTATGGCGTCAGCATTGCGTCACTATGACGTCAGCAGGTCAACAGACGCTGCTGGTGGTCAAACCTGACCAGTGGGGTCCACTGGTCAGTGACTGAGGCTGGTTAGTGTCAATGGCAGGTGGGGCCGGGTCAACAGACACGTCAGCAGGTCAATACTGACGTGTGGGGTCGGTCAACGTCCATGTCAGCGTGGTCAAAGCTGACGGGTGGGGCCCATGTGGTTAGTTAAACTAAACAGAAAAAATACTAATCCTAATTAGGCGCAGGGGCCCACATGGCAGTGGCTCATAGGGTGATTAGCCCCTAATTAAGTGGCCACATCGGCGAATGACGCCGGCGACCACGGCGACGGCGAGACCTCGCCGGAGTTGCTCGGGACGGCGCTACGGCCCGCGGCTGGTCGCGCTGAGGGCACCAAGAGGAAGCCCGTGCTCCCGCGCATCTAGGGGGACCCACGAGAGGGCGTGGGGTGGCCGGAGTTGAGCGCGGCATCGACCCCGGCGGCGGCCGGAGCTCGGGGGTTCGCGGGACCGGCGCTGCGGTGTGCAAACAAGATAGTGGTCGCGCTAGTTTTACTCTACGGGACGCAACGAGTGCAACGGACGCAGGCGTGGGACCATTTGGTCACCGGGGCTTCACCGGCGACGAGCCCGTGCGGCGGAGCGTCTCGGCTCCGGTGGAGGGAGCGGCTAGGGGGCTAATTAAGCAAAGAGGCATGGGGGAAACGATGCAGCGGCTCACCGCGGTTCTTCTGGTGCTGCTGGCGAGGCAGGGGAGGCACGGGGTCCGGCGAATCGACGGAGGGGAGCTTCGGTGGCCGGCGACGGAACGGCGATGGTGGCGGCGTTGCAGGGCTTCCGGAGGGCCGTGGGTCGGTGGGGAGGAAGGAGGGGGTCGAGGCGAAGCTCCCTGGGGCGTCGGTGAGGCGTGGGGAGCACGGTGGCTGCGGCAATCGGCGTCGGTGGCGATGGGCTCCGCTCGGGCGCGTGCAGGGAGGGAAGCAGAGGAGGGAACGGGGTCCAGGGGAAGAGAGGGGAGGTGCAGGGGGCGAGGGGAAGTGCGTGGCGTCACCAGAGGGCTCGGGGAGGAAGCAGGAGGTGGCCAGAGCAGGGTGGAGGTGGCGCGCACGGCGGCGTCGCGGTGTCCGCGTCCTTCTGGCGAGGAGGAAGACGACAGGGGAGTAGCGGTGGCGGGCTGGGCCGTGCTGCTGGGCCAGGTGGGCTACCAGGTGAGCGCCAGGTAAGGTTTCTCTCCTCTCTTTTATTTCTATTCTGTTTTATATTTTTCTATTTCTGCAATTTGTTTTTGATTTGTTTTAAAATATCAAATCATTTTATAAAATCCTGGAAATAATTATGGGTACTTACTGAATTATTTCAGTGACCCTTATCAATTTCCAACATTTATTTGAGCATTTAAATTATTTATAGTATTTAAATGCCCAAAGTCAAATACAATATGATTTAATTCAAAAATCCAAAAATGACCTAAGAATATAATCATCATTTTTGGCAGAGGTTTCCACCTTAACCAGAAATCATGAACTTTTCTTAGGAACCTTTTGGGTTTATTGAAAAGATTTTAATTCACCCTAGTTGAGTTGATTTAATGCTAGGGTTTGAACATCCCCATTTCAATCTTAGGCAAAATTTAAACATGTTGCATGGATGCTAAAGCAAAAACAAACAAGGGCTGATCTGGGGCTGTGACAGCTCACCCCCACTAAACAAAAATCTCGTCCCGAGATTCAAGCGTAGGGTAAGATGAAGGGGAAACGCAAACTAGTACAATCTTCACGATCCAGGGTGCACTTCAAATGAACGTTGATTTGAACACCATTATTGTCTTGAAGTCTTGCTCTGAGAAATCCTGTCAACATGACATGGAGGGAAGAAGGAGACTCTAGAAGGGTCGATCTTCTTGAAGGTCGAACAACTCAGGATTAACTCACAGAATGAGACATAGCAACATCTCTCGAGCTGAGAGACGAAGCATACCTCTAGAGGGATGGAGTGGAGCAGGTGACGAGGTTCACTAGGTAGACAACAATTCCACACCTAAGAAGGTGGTAAACGATTGTCAACGTAGCGAGGAGTTGAGTTGCCATGATACCATAACGATATACCTTAGGGAAGGTGACTCGTAGAGATATCCCCTTAAGTGGCAAAAAGAATTACCTTTGATATAGAGATCGTTAAGACTCTCTATATCAGCCTAAGGCAAATCACAGCAATCGATTGGCGGGGTCGGTAGAATGGCATACTTGGACTTGGATGATGTGGATTACCTTGTTGAAGACAACGTAATGGATGATTTTGCTTATCACCGGAAATGGAAGAGACCCATGGTAGAATGGCACATTGGCGGTGCAAGCTAGGAACAAAAATGCAAATGCTGGGAATGATTCTGGTAACTGGGGAAGAACCCAACAAAAGAGAGTGAATTCACTGTTTGAAAAGGTCATAGCATTTGCCGAGGAAACTGAGAGGAATCCCAGTTAGAGATGATGATAACACGTAGTGCTTGTGCGTGCTCTCAAGAACTTGAGCATTTCCATAATCATCAAGGTTTTATCAACAACCGCGTCAAGGGTGCTGACAACACAACATACTACCATGATAAATAGCGATGGACGATGCAGATGCGAAGGAGGATAACACTTTCTCAGATTTCACCTTAGCGAGGCCAAGCAAATAAAATCTGGATGATCGACCGAGAGACATTTAGCACTCTGCTTCTAATGTTCTCCTTGATGTGCTAGTATAACCCATTCATAGATATGGTTTGATATCTAAAACATCAAGTAAAAGGTCGGACTTCGGGAACACAAAAATCCATAGGGGCAACTAGGGAGTAAATCCTACGAAATCCCTATGGGGGGGTGGCCAACTTCCTCAAACAAGATATTACAATAATAGGTCTTTCGGCTGGGTGGTGCTGGCCACGACATCCACCTTACCGGTTATCGAGAGACCAATATTATAGTTCTTAGGGAAATGTTCCAACCATCATATCTGCCTGAGATTCAGCTCTGGTTGGTGTTAGGATATTCCAGGCTCATCGAGTCTTAGGAAGAAAAATGAAAGTTTGCAACACAAATCGACGAGATGACGTTGCGAGATTCTCGGGAAATGAACTACGATAGGAAGCTCCAAAACATGAGCTGGTTCTGCTACAAACATGTGAACACGTTGTCCCAGACAAGCATGACCACGTGGTAGTCTTATAACAAAACACTACCGAGTTCAGGAGGGGGAACCATCAACGAGGGTATCGAAGTTCTTTCATAAGTCCGGATTAGCTCTTATGAAGGAACTCCTTCTCCTTGAACAAATCAATCAGTGGCTTGGTGTGCTAGGGATACATATAGATTGAAGGTTGCAAGTCTTCAAACCACAGCATTCGTCGCACGTGTGCATGACTGATTTGGAATGATTCCAAAGAAAGCAACATTGACTTTCTCGAATCCACGGCGGCAACTTGCATCAGATGCACATGAATTAAAGGAAGTCACTACCTTCATCCAAACATATGCTTCATGAGCTAGCATGAACAAATGCTTTCAAAAGTTTCCAACACTAGCTTAATGTTCAGCAAAATTATGGAGAAGACAAGGATGTTGTCAATGTGCTCAACAACAATTCATCTAGGTTTCCTTTTAAAAGGAATTCCATAGTTAAGTGAACACGGTGATAGCATTGGTCAGACCCAAAGGATATAATGGTGTATGCTCGAGGGATCAACCACGAGCAAGACAACATTACGAACATCGTTGGTTCCGACTTGATTTGACGATAGCCCACACTCAAATCAAAGGATTGATAAGACAATAGGTCCAGCAACTGATCACAAGGACCAATCGATGAAGATATCATCTTTCTTCAACACACACTACACAAGAATATCCCTTTGGAACGAACTAAGTCAGGCAAGCTTTTATCTTCCAACTCTCCAAGTTGTTGTCTAGCTTAACCAACTAGCTCCGGGATATCCAACACAGATTTTTGGAGAAAGGGTGGTTCACAAGAAACCAACTTGATCACGAGCTCAACATAACAGTCAGGTGACAACCTGGTAATACTTCTGAGAAGATATTCAGAAAATCACGAACCACCGGTATGTTACTAAGCTCGAGAACAATCTTGCCTTTCAGGGCAAGACGATATGATCAAATGAGTGAGGACTTGACAAGATCCTAACTCATCGATCGAAGGGTGCACCGAAATAAGGACTAGGTAGCACGATCAGTCCTAGAATGATGATTCACTAACCAACATGCTAAGAATGAAATTATTATCCTTTAACTACCAAGCAACAAGGTTGCTAGGAGTATTGAATTCACACATCACGATTCACTTGTCGGCGTTCCGGTTGCGACAACACGGAACCGAGGAATGAAAAAGGATGGCGAGAAGTATCACTATGTCAAGAATTCACAAAAGGTGGTGCAATTCTCATGAAATTCTTGATATAAAGATGGTAATACTCCAAGGTAGAACAGAACAAAAGTTGGATTGGCATTTGATCTGCGGAGTACAATTGTTTTGACCCAATCCTAGATATGGAGGAGGTACTGGAGTTTGTTTCTCCTAGTCATTCCGGAATAGAATGGCTTGACAGACCACAAGAGTCATAGACATCGATGAACGAACGCACGCATACTCTTGACTATCAATTGATAGACGAGGGTCAGAATGCAACTAAAGAGAACAACTCAAAGGAACATATAACTTTCTGAGTTGTGGATGCATAGATTAGTATGTCGAACCAAGTTCAACATATTTCTTCCGGATAACCCATGCAGAAAGGTAGAACTGGCAGAGTCACGATTTATGAATGGAGAACTCCTCAAGAGTACTCTAATTGTGATTTTTTTTTTTGATCCAATAAACATCTGCCATAAGTAGTTCATGGTATTTGGAAGAAGAAGATACCACGGACTTCAAGGACTATCGCAAAGGTTACTAATATCCTAAAGGCACTAGCAATTACTATCAACATGAAGTAGGTAGAGTGAATCTCGGGTTCAGAACCCAGGAGTAGAATACCTACTACTAAGTAGCATCACGGGATGCTTCCGAGAATAAAGGCCAGAATCTTCACACTAGGACACAAATCATGGCTAGACCACTAGATGATCCCCTAAGCACTTAGGGTCATAATAATAATTCCAACATATATGTCGAGGCAATAATTACCTCAACACACCGATTAGTGTGGTTAATCTGGCCCATGGGAACATCGGAAACAGAAGGAAGGGATTTGCAAATGTATCGGACTATTTAGAAACCTGGGATGACTCGGACAGCATAACGGCTATAATTGCTCAAAAAGATTTGAGACAATCACAAAAATGGTGGCATAACCACTCAGAAGCACAATATCAAGGTTCCGAGATCAACAATTAACATACGGAAGTAGTAGGAACTGAACTGAGACTTAAATCCAACAATCTTATAAGTCTACTGATTAGTAACACTTGATCCTAATAGAAAGAAGAGATAGCCTAGTTCTTAATCCCCGCAGGAAAGATAAGAAGACTCAGATCAGAAGGGCATGAGGTATAAGGAGTAAAAAGAGCCTTGCGTTCCATCCCACAATCAATTCCCTTATATAACTAAAGAATTTCTAGACTCAACTTCGACCAGTTTGGCTTGGTAATCCTACAGGCAGTCAAGCTCTGATACCAACGCTGTCAGGACCCCGACTCAATGCCACATCGATCTAGCATGTAACCCCTCATATCACTTTGCGGCCTCACGAACGGTATTCCCACGGGTGTTGCCTTACCTTTGCCCGGGACCATTTGCGCCTTTTGGCACACGTATATGACAGTGTTGCTAGCATCCATATGATAAGGAGTCCGGGCTGACATGGCTAGTCGTAAACCCAAAGCGGCACAGACTTACAGGGACAGGCATCCATGACCCAGCATCGAACGTGTCGGTCATCAGCGAGTGAATCCAGGCTGTAGCACTGGGCTAGCAGGACTCCGGTGAACCGGGCTGTAGCGGGCTAACAGGACTCCGGTATTCATCGCGTGACATTTCCCCGAAGGGACAGACACGGGAACGAAGAAGGACACATGCCGGCCAGCCTAAGTGTCCCGGAGCAGTAGCAAGCTACCATGGCTCAGTGAAACACTAGGAGACATTTCCCCGTAAGAGAGGCTACTAAAGATAAACAACTAGATGGTCAGATCCCACACATACCAAGCATTTCAAAACATACACACAATATGCTTGATATGTGCGAATACAACATGGCATCACAAAATGACTCTACGACTCAAGTAGTTTATTCAATAGGCTCCGAGGAGCGAGACATTACAAACATGGGTCTCATGACCCAACAATCAGAGCATACAAGTCAAAGCACAAGCGGAAGCTATCATGTCTGAGTACAGACATCTATAAATGAAAAGGCTGAGAAGCCTGACTATCTATCAGATCCTGCCGAGGGCACAAGATCGTAGCTGAGGTAACAAGCTAAACGTCGAAGTCCACGTGGAACTACTAGTGAGACTGAAGTCTCTCTGCAAAAACATAAAGTAGGCAAACGTGAGTACAAATGTACCCAGCAAGACTTACATCAGAACTATCTACATATGCATCATTATCAACAAAGGGGATGGTGGGGTTTAACTGCAGCAAGCCAGCTTTGACTCGGTGGCTATCCTGAACTACGACTGCAAGTAACTCTTTTGAGGTGGCGCACACGAGTCCACATATTCACCATATCAATACACCACTATGGATCCGCTCCCGTCTCCCTACGAGAACGCCATCCATAGCACTCACGCTTATCTTGCGTATTTTAGAGTATCCACTTTCACTTGTCTATGAACTGATATAAGCAACCCAGAAGTCCTTTTCCGCGGACACGGCTATTCGAATAGATGATGATAACCCTGCAGGGGTGTACTTCTTCATACATGTTTCCACCACTTAGCGTCTGCACACGACATGTGCTCGGCAGACTTCAAGCGAAAGCCGACGTGGGTGTAGACCACGACCTACCTAAACACTCAAGTCTCTAGTCCAGGTTTATCGCCTATTCGGGTTCCATCCATGAGGAGATCCGACCGGAGTTTCGCTCACAGCCCCAAACGATGTGAACAGGGTTCCCGAGACACCAAACGGGCGCCCGGTACACCGTGCCACGTGCCTACCGCATCACAGCCCACCCCTACGGTCAGCGCTGTCCACGGCCTCCAGCATACTACAAACACCAGAAACTACTTGCAACTCCTGGACAGAGGACAAGGGTGAATAAGAAGTCGAGCGGGGTCATATTTCAGGGCCCAATGTATGGTAGTAGCTGAATCATGGATCACAAACACAGAACTCAGTTCCTGAGGACGGCTTCAATGAGACAACCCACCATGTACTCCTACATGGCCTCTCACCGACACCTTTTACCAAATCGTGTTCACACACTTAGCTCACACACAGTAGGACATGTTCACACACCTCTGATTCATCCCGGATGAATCAGACCTGACACAACTCTAAGCAGTAGCAGGCATGACAAACAAGCATGAATGAGTAGGCACAACAGGGCTCAAACAACTCCTACTCATGCTAGTGGGTTTCATCTATTTACTGTGGCAATGACAGGTCATGCAAAGGATAAAGGGGTTCAGCTACCGCAGCAAGTAACAGATGAATCGATGTTGTCCTAATGCAGTAAAAGAGAGCAGGAGCGAGAGAGTAGGATTGTATCGGAATGAACAAGGGGGTTTTGCTTGCCTGGCACTTCTGAAGATAACATTGAGTCTTCATCAGTGTCAACGATCACATCATCGGTATCATGTCTATCGAGAGGGGACAAATACCGGTAACACAGAAGGAAACATAATCAATGCAATGCACAATATGATGCATGATCATGACATGGCAAAATGAATGTGTTTTGGGCTAATGCAACTAGCCACAGATTAAATGAAGTTGGTTTGAATACAAGATTCAATTTCAAACTCCATATGTGATTATTTAAATGCCCTTTATTTGATTTGTGCTAAACAGTAGTGATAAGTTGTTCTAACATGCATGAAAATTGTACAGATGGATTCCTTGAATTTTTCTGATAATTTTTCATATATAATTTATTTAATTTGGAGTTACGGTTGAATTTCTATGAAATTTTGAAGTTTTAGGCATTTTCTGGAATTTCCTGAATATTTAGAATTAAAATAGTTCCAGAAAATGAATTATGGCGTCAGCATTGCGTCACTATGACGTCAGCAGGTCAACAGACGCTGCTGGTGGTCAAACCTGACCAGTGGGGTCCACTGGTCAGTGACTGAGGCTGGTTAGTGTCAATGGCAGGTGGGGCCGGGTCAACAGACACGTCAGCAGGTCAATACTGACGTGTGGGGTCGGTCAACGTCCATGTCAGCGTGGTCAAAGCTGACGGGTGGGGCCCATGTGGTTAGTTAAACTAAACAGAAAAATACTAATCCTAATTAGGCGCAGGGGCCCACATGGCAGTGGCTCATAGGGTGATTAGCCCCTAATTAAGTGGCCACATCGGCGAATGACGCCGGCGACCACGGCGACGGCGAGACCTCGCCGGAGTTGCTCGGGACGGCGCTACGGCCCGCGGCTGGTCGCGCTGAGGGCACCAAGAGGAAGCCCGTGCTCCCGCGCATCTAGGGGGACCCACGAGAGGGCGTGGGGTGGCCGGAGTTGAGCGCGTCATCGACCCCGGCGGCGGCCGGAGCTCGGGGGTTCGCGGGACCGGCGCTGCGGTGTGCAAACAAGATAGTGGTCGCGCTAGTTTTACTCTACGGGACGCAACGAGTGCAACGGACGCAGGCGTGGGACCATTTGGTCACCGGGGCTTCACCGGCGACGAGCCCGTGCGGCGGAGCGTCTCGGCTCCGGTGGAGGGAGCGGCTAGGGGGTGAATTAAGCAAAGAGGCATGGGGGAAACGATGCAGCGGCTCACCGCGGTTCTTCTGGTGCTGCTGGCGAGGAAGGGGAGGCACGGGGTCCGGCGAATCGACGGAGGGGAGCTTCGGTGGCCGGCGACGGAACGGCGATGGTGGCGGCGTTGCAGGGCTTCCGGAGGGCCGTGGGTCGGTGGGGAGGAAGGAGGGGGTCGAGGCGAAGCTCCCTGGGGCGTCGGTGAGGCGTGGGGAGCACGGTGGCTGCGGCAATCGGCGTCGGTGGCGATGGGCTCCGCTCGGGCGCGTGCAGGGAGGGAAGCAGAGGAGGGAACGGGGTCCAGGGGAAGAGAGGGGAGGTGCAGGGGGCGAGGGGAAGTGCGTGGCGTCACCAGAGGGCTCGGGGAGGAAGCAGGAGGTGGCCAGAGCAGGGTGGAGGTGGCGCGCACGGCGGCGTCGCGGTGTCCGCGTCCTTCTGGCGAGGAGGAAGACGACAGGGGAGTAGCGGTGGCGGGCTGGGCCGTGCTGCTGGGCCAGGTGGGCTACCAGGTGAGCGCCAGGTAAGGTTTCTCTCCTCTCTTTTATTTCTATTCTGTTTTATATTTTTCTATTTCTGCAATTTGTTTTTGATTTGTTTTAAAATATCAAATCATTTTATAAAATCCTGGAAATAATTATGGGTACTTACTGAATTATTTCAGTGACCCTTATCAATTTCCAACATTTATTTGAGCATTTAAATTATTTATAGTATTTAAATGCCCAAAGTCAAATACAATATGATTTAATTCAAAAATCCAAAAATGACCTAAGAATATAATCATCATTTTTGGCAGAGGTTTCCACCTTAACCAGAAATCATGAACTTTTCTTAGGAACCTTTTGGGTTTATTGAAAAGATTTTAATTCACCCTAGTTGAGTTGATTTAATGCTAGGGTTTGAACATCCCCATTTCAATCTTAGGCAAAATTTAAACATGTTGCATGGATGCTAAAGCAAAAACAAACAAGGGCTGATCTGGGGCTGTGACACCCCTGGCCGCCGCCCCCTTGGGAGATTGCATCTCCCAGGGCCGGCGCCCCCCCTGGGGGCCTATATAGAGGAGGGAAGGGGGGAGGGAAGCCGCACCCAAGTCTTGGCGCCTCCCTCCCCCTGCTACACCTCGTCCTCCTCCCGCGGCAGCTTGGCGAAGCCCTGCCGGAGTTCTGCTGCATCCACCACCATGCCGTCATGCTGCTGGATCATCATCAACCTCTCCTTCCCCCTTGCTGGATCAAGACGGAGGAGACATCACGCCGACCGTACATGTGTTGAACGCGGAGGTGCCATCCGTTCGGCGCTAGGATCTCCGGTGATAGGATCACGACGAGAACGACTACCTCAACCCCGTTCTTTTGAACGCTTCCGCTCGCGATCTACAAAGTGGTATGTAGATGCATCTCTCCTTTCACTCGTTGCTTAGATGAACTCATAGATGGATCTTGGTGAAACCGTAGGAAAATTTTTATTTTCTGCAACGTTCCCCAACAGTCTTATGCCCCCATGGGTCCCGGTTCGTGAAGAACTAGGACTAATGGGCTGGCCAGGCCCGAACCAAAGCCCAGTTTTCTACTAGTGATAGGAAATTGGAAGAAATTCATCTCAAGATCACAAGCTCTCATGATGATCTTCTACTATCCCATAATGCGCTATAGATATCCCATGAGGCTATGATTATCAAGGTAACATCTAGTGAGTCTCATGTGGATACTAGCACTAATTCAAGTCAAAATGCTATCTTGCCATGTGCTAGTCCTTGAAATTCATCTATGCATAACATTGGCACATCTTGTGATGAATTGCTTTGCTTGCCTGGTTGCTCTAACGATGAAGCTTATACTTCCTATAGCACTTGCGTTGATACTAACCATGTAGAGGAAATCAAAGAGCTCAAGGACCAAGTCACTTCTTTGAAGAAAGACTTGGAAAAGTGTCATGAAGGGAAGTCCACACTCAATAATATCTTGAGTGTGCAAAAATCCCACAATGACAAAGGTGGACTTGGATTCAACTCCAATAAGAATAAGTCCAAGAGAAACAAGAATAAGGGCCAAGAACAACTCAAGAATTTGGCCAAGATTATTTGCTTCAAGTGCAAAATTGAAGGGCATCATGTTAGATCTTGCCCATTGAAGAAGAAGGACATTAGTGAAAAGCAACAAGGGAAGAGGCCACAAGCTCAATCAGATGCTCAACCTCAAGTTGAAGAAAGCCCACTTCCTAAGAAGACTCAAGTTAATGCTTCTCTTGTTGAGAAATCAAGTGAGAAGAAAATGAAGAGTAGACGTTGCTACATATGTCGTGAGAAAGGTCAAGTCACTTCTTCATGCACTACTGGTAACTTATCCAACCCACTCATTATTGATAATATCTATTCTCTTAGGAAGGATAAGGTTGGCAATGTGTTTGCCAAGTTTGTTGGTACTCAAAGTGGTTTCGAGAAAAGAACCATTTGGGTTGCCAAGCCTATTGTGACTAACCTCTTAGGACCCAACTTGGTTCAGGACCAAACAAGCTCAAACTTGATCAATAGGTGTTGTTGGAGGGCATTGGAGACTTGGCTACATTATGAAGAATTAAGGGGTCTTCATCATTCATATTGTCACAAGCCAAGTCATTCAGATTATCAAGTTTCTATCTCATATCCAGTGTGCCTCCTTGTGGTAAATTATACTTGAATTGTTTACATTGAAAGTTACTTGCCCCTTTGCATGTTTTGGTTTTGTACCTTGCGTGTGTTTGTATATGTGTGCTTTCAATTTGCTTATCTTGAGTAATCAAGTATGTGTATGTCGGTTTGCACTTCATGTACGTGTGAGTTGTGTGTTGAGCCTTTTGCATCTTGTTTGTATCTTAATTGGCTCTTGTGAGAGATTAATGGAACATCCCATTTTGGGGGAGTGATGTGCTTTGTGCACCTCACGGTCCCACAAATGTGTGTACATGAGGAATACCACCTGGTATTGATATTGCAAGCTTATCTAGTCAGTATGTGGTATGTCGTTGATACGTCTCCAACATATCTATAATTTGTAATTGTTCCATGTTGTTATATTATCATTCTTGGATGTTTTACAATCATTTTAAAGTCAATTTATATCATTTTTTGGTACTAACCTATTGACATAGTGCCCAGTGCCAATTGTTGTTTTCTACATGTTTTTTACATCTCAGGAAATCAATATCAAACGGAGTCCAAACGCAACGCAACTACTGGAGGATTTTTTTGGGGCCAGAAGAAAGCCAGTGGGCCAAGGATGCACCTGAGGAGCTGCTCGTGGGGAGCAGCACCCACCAGGGCGCGCCAGGAAGCCTAGGCGCGCCCTGGTGGGTTGTGCCCACCTCGGGTGCCCCCCGAACCGCCTCTTTGCTGTATAAATACCTCAATATTCCTGAAACCCTAGGGGAGTCGATGAAATATTGGTCCAGCCGCCACAGAGTCCAAAACCACCATATCCAATCTAGATACCATCATGGAGGGGTTCACCACTTCCATTGGTGCCTCTCCTATGATGTGTGAGTAGTTCTTTGTAGACCTACAGGTCCGTAGTTAGTAGCAAGATGGCTTCCTCTCTCTCTCTCTTTTTTATCAATACAATGGTCTTTTGAGATCCATATGATGTAAGTCTTTTTGCGGTGTTTTTGTTGGGATCCGATGAACTTTGAGTTTATGATCAGATCTATGTTTTTATCCATTATTTGAGTCTTCTTTGATCTCTTATATGCATGATTGCTTATAGCCTCATATTTCTTCTCTGATATTTGGGTTTTGTTTGGCCAACTTGATCTATTTATCTTGCAATGGGAAGAGGTGCTTTGTAGTGGGTTTGATCTTACGGTGCTTGATCCCAGTGACAGAAGGGCAATCGACATATATGTATCATTGCTAATAAGGATAACAAGATGAGATCTATATCTGCCGCAATAGATAAATGGATATCGTCTACATCATGTCATCGTTCTTATTGCGTTACTCGTTTTCTCATGAACTTAATTCACTAGATGAATTCTGGATAGCGGTCAATGTGTGGAGTAAGAGTAGTAGATGCAGGCAGGAGTGGGTCTACTAAGCTTGGACTTGATGCCTATATAATGATCATTTCATGGATATCGTCATGATTATTCGAAGTTCTATCAATTGCCCAACAGTAAAAGTTTTCCCACCGTTTGCTATGTTTCTTGAGAGAAGCCACTAGTGAAACCTACGGCCCCCGGGTCTCTTTTCATCATATTTGCCTTTGCGATATATTTCCCTTTGCATTTATTTTCAGACCTATTAAACCAAAAATACAAAAATACCTTGCTGCAATTTATTTGTTCCATGATCTATTTATCCAATCTACAACTTTTATCTCACGTTATTTGCCTATCTTGAGGCGTCGTACCCAAAAGGGGTTGACAACCCCTTTAACACGTCGGGTTGCGAGTATTTGTTATTTGTGTGCCGGTATTGTTTACGTGGTGTGACGATGTTCTCTTACTGGTTCGATAACCTTGGTCTCATCACTGAGGGAAGTACCTACCGTCGCTATACTGCATCATCCCTTCCTCTTTGGGGAAATACCGACGTAGTCCTAGCAGACATCAAAAGGAATTTATGGCGCTGTTGCAAGGGAGGATCTTCAAAATCAACCAGGTTCCTAATCACAAACCTCATCTCCTTGAAATTTACATTATTTGCCATTTTCTTCTCGTTTTCCTCTCCCCCACTTCACAAAAATTTGCCGTTTTATCCGCCCCTCTTTTTCGTTCACCGTTTTCTCATCAAATCTCTTCATTGCTTGTGTGTCATGTGTCTTCTATTTGCTTGCATCCTTGCTTGCTAACTATCTCTTGATATGGATCCTCATCCACTTGCTAATCTTTTTAAGAGATCCAATTATCATGAATAAATTGCTAGTGATTTGAGTACACTAGATTATCTTTATTAAGTTTTGCTTGAGATTCGTGAATCTGAAAATTGTGATGAAGAAATTTATGAAGTAATTCATGATAGCTCTTTGAATGGAAACCATGATTGCAATGATTTTCCTTTAAATTCTAATAATGTCAATTGTGCTAATAATATGCAAAACCCCAAGCTTGGGAATGCTAATTTTGATATGTCCACTACTTATTGCAATGATCATGATTGTGGTGATTCTTCTTACGATCTTGAAAATTTATTTAAGCCCCGTGATGAATATGAGATTGATAATAGTTTTTTCAATAATCACTATATACACTTCCGTGATGATACGTGTTTGTTGATACGTCTCCAACGTATCTATAATTTTTGATTGTTCCATCCTATTATATTATCCGTTTTGGATGTTTATGGGCTTTACTATACACGTTTATATCATTTTTGGGACTAACCTACTAACCGGAGGCCCATCCCGAATTGCTTTTTTTTGCCTATTTCAGTGTTTCGCAGAAAAGGAATATCAAACGGTGTCCAAACGGAATGAAACCTTTGGGAGCGATCTTTTTGGAATAAACACAATCCAGGAGACTTGGAGTGGACATCAAGAAGTAGTCGAGGCGGCCATGAGGGTGTAGGGTGCGCCCTAGGGGGGGCGCCCCCTGCCTCATGGGCCCCCGTGGCTCCCCTGACCTACTTCCTTCGCCTATATATATCTACGTATGCCGAAAACATCCAGGAGCACCATGAAAAACTATTTGCTCCGACGCAACCTTCTGTACCCGTGAGATCCCATCATGGAGCCTTTTCCGGCGCTCCGCCGGAGCGGGAATCGGTCACGGAGGGCTTCTACATCATCACCAAAGCCTCTCCGATGAGTTCTGAGTAGTTTACCACAGACCTTCTGGTCCATAGTTATTAGCTAGATGGCTTCTTCTCTCTCTTTGAATCTCAATACAAAGTTCTCCTCGATCTTCTTGGAGATCTATTCGATGTAACTCTTTTTGTAGTGTGTTTGTCAAGATCCGATGAATTGTGGGTTTATGATCAAGTTTATCTATGAGAAATATTTGAATTTCCTCTAAATTCTTTTGTGTATTATTGGTTATCTTTGCAAGTCCCTTCGAATTATCAGTTTGTTTTGGCCTACTAGATTGATCTTTCTTGCAATGGGATAAGTGCTTAGCTTTTGGTTCAATCTTGCGGTGTCCTTTCCCAGTAACAGCAGGGGCAGCAAGGCACGTATTGTATTGTTGCCATCGAGGATAAAAAGATGGGGTTTATATAATATTGCTTGAGTTTATCCCTCTACATCATGTCATCTTGCTTAATGCGTTACACTATTCTTATGAATTTAATACTCTAGATGCATGCTGAATAGCGGTCGATGTGTGGAGTAATAGTAGTAGATGCAGGCAGGAGTCGGTCTACTTGTTGCGAATGTGATGCCTATATACATGATTATGCCTAGATATTCTCATAACTTTGCACTTTTCTATCAATTGCTCGACATCAATTTGTTCATCCACCGTAATAATTATGCTATCTTGGAGAAGCCACTAGAGAAACCTATGGCCCCCGGGTCTATTCTTTATCATATTAGTTTCCGATCTACGTTATTTTGCAATCTTTACTTTTCAATCTATATCATAAAAATACCAAAATTATTTATCTTATCATATTATCTCTATCAGATCTCACTTTCGCAAGTGGCCGTGAAGGGATTGACAACCCCTTTATCGCGTTGCTTGCAAGGTTCTTGTTTGTTTGTGTAGGTACGAGGGACTTGCATGGAGCCTCCTACTAGATTAATACCTCGGTTCTCAAAAACTGAGGGAAATACTTATGCTACTTTGCTGCATCACCCTTTCCTCTTCAAGGTAAAAACCAATGCATGCTCAAGAGGTAGCAAGAAGGATTTCTGGCGCCGTTGCCGGGGAGGTCTTCGCTCAAGTCAAGACATACCAAGTACCTTGTCGGTGTAGTAGAATAAGGGTACCCTAGTACCCCGAACTTGTGCACGGGCAGTCGCGGCACCCCGCGGCAAGGCTTGCCGGGCGAACGCCAAGATCCTCCGTGGTTCCCTTGGAGCCATTCAAGAACAAAGTATTTAAGCTCAGGAGGCAAGGCCCAGGCAAGAGGAGCTTGATGGGAAGGCCAACCAAGGCACTCCAAGGAACTTGCCGCGACGCACCACGTGCTCCGGCAAGGCAACAAGGCCCCGGCAAGAGGAGCTTGCCGGGAAGACCGACCAAGGTACCTCGAAGCCCGGTGAGCGACAAACTTCCGGACCCGACAAGATAACAGCAGCGGCAAGGCGCTTGCCGCGGCAGGCAGCCACTCTGTGCCCACGCTCCAGCGCATCCACCAACGTGTCGCTCTGGGGGCCTCTCCAGGCGCGCGTGGTGGGAGGCTGTGCAGCCAGCGGTGCGCAGCGGCTTGCGAAGCTGACAAGATTGCCATCGTGGCGAACGGTGGCGCCCCTAACGGTCCTTTTTTGCACTGTTTGGGCGACTCAGACGGGCATTTAATGCCCTTGTCCCCTGCCGTCAGGGTTAGGTAGGGTGCACTGTACAAGCAACTGTACCAACCACCTCACTTTTTACATTTGTACCCTTCTCTGCATTGCCACCTGTCGGTGACCCCTTTAGCATATAAAAGGAGGCCCATGCGCAACGTAGAGGGGGTTCGACTGGTTCAGAACCCAGAAAAACACTACGCTCTCTCTCTGGAGCAAGAACACAAGATAATCAAACAAGCAGCAGTAGGAGTGTTATCTCTTCGGAGAGCTCCGAAGCTGGGTAAACTGCTCGTGTGCTTCGCCTCGATCTGCTCTTCGTGTGATCTCCGCCCCCCGCCGAACCGAAAGGGGCTCGGTCCGCCGGCCCCATAGATGTTCGTGGATCAGTTTCCCCGACATCTTTGGCGCGCCAGGTAGGGGGCGTCGAGATTGTGTGAACTTGATCCGGCGTTCACACGAGCTAGATCTTCATTCCCTTCATCAACATGCCACCGAAGAAGAAGACTTCGGTGGCAGCCGCTCCGTCCACGTCACTTCCGCCACCGTTGGAGCAAACGGGTGGTGGAATGGACGCCGGCGGAAGAATGGACGTCGACGAGGAAGCTTATGATGCTGCCAGGTCCAAGGACAAGGCTGCACAAACCTCGGCGACTGTACATGTTCCGTGCCACTCTCAGGAGGCGCAAGACCAATAGCGTCATGGCACTCGCAGTGCCATACGCATGATAGGCCAAGACCAAGCTGGTGGATCTCGGGGCGCTCAAGACCATCATGCACGCCAGCGTGCTGGCATGAGCGGGGCACGGTCGCCTGGACGAGATACTGCTCCTTCTAACATCTTTAGAAGTCCGAGCACGTCCCGCTCCTCGCGCCGTCCGCCACTGCCACCCACCACTCCAGCAGAAGCTTTGGCGCGAGCTCAACTGCTCCTAGATTACCCTCTGACGTCGGACAAGATCGACGAATGGAGGGCCACCATTCAGAGTCTCATCGGCTACGCCAACGGCGACACTCCATGGCGGCCGAGCGCGTCGCCGCCGCGGCAGCGTTGCCGGGCGCGAGCCGGTGGCGACGAAACGGGTGGAGGTGCAACTACCATGCAATCACCACCCCGAAGGCCAAGATCGCCGACTCGCCGGATCCACCTCGACAGCGACTCCACCGCATCGTCGGATCCACGAGCTCGTCGCGATCAGCGCCAAGTTCTTCATGATCGACAACAAGAAGACGATCGAACTCGCATCGAGCGCCGAAGAGAAGCGCGACGTCAATCCGACAAGCGCGCTGGGCCCTCTGTTGACATGCATGTGCCAGGGGAACCAGGCGATCTGCCGGACGCGGTAGGTTGCCCTGCGTTCACTCGTGAGCTGCGGCAAGTCCAGTGGCCCAGCACAAAGAACTTCAAGCCAGACGTACCAGAGAAGTACGACGGCAAGACGCATCCGTCGGAGTTCCTCAGCATCTACACCATTGCGGTGCGGGCTGCCAGGGGACGGGATGATAAGATCCTTGCCAACTACTTCTCGCTGGTGCTCAATCCCAACGTCAGATCCTGGCTCATGCACTTGCCGGACAACTCCATATCCTCTTGGGCTGATCTGTGCCATCAGTTTGTTGGCGCCTTCATAGGCGGACACAAGCCTCATGGCCAGGAGTGTGATCTTCATCTGCTCGTCCAGAAGGAAGGAGAGCCCCTGCGCAAGTACATTCAGAGATTTAGTAGTGTGCAGCACAACATTCCAGACGTCCACCCTCCCGCGGTGATCAGCGCGTTCCATCAGAACGTGCGAAACCGCAGGATGCGGGAGGAAATGGCGATGTGCAAGATCAGGGACGTCAGTGAGTTATATGCACTGGCCGACAAGTGTGCACGTGCTGAGGAAGGGAGGAGACTCCCCGGAGAGAATGTAGGAGCGGGAGGATCTGACAGTGAAGATGCTGCCTCGGCAAGGAAAAACCGGCGGTAGAACAACAGGAAGAGGAAAGGCAAAGAGGTGCTAGTTGTTGAGAAGTCCGGCAACGGTGGTGGCGCCAAGAAAGCCAAAGCTGGTGACTTCGGCAAGGAGGTTGCCGCGGAGGTGGCGGTCGCCGACAAGCAGGACGGCACCAACAAGCAGTATTGCAAGATCCACCGCACCAAGGGCCATGATCTCCAGAGCTGCAAGAAAGTCGAGCAGCTTGTTGAGCAACAGAAAGCTGAATACGAGCGGCGCGACAAGGAGAAGGCCCAGGAAGGTGCTGGGGGATCCGGCAAGAAACGTCCCGGCCGAGGAGGACGCCGTGGCAAGGCCAAGCAGTGGCAAGGAGACAGACCTCCTCGCGGCCGCGACAAGGATGAAGATGACGACGACGATGAAGACATGGATGATGAGGAGACTGATGAGCAGGAGTTCTAGAAAGCCACAGAGGTCCTGTGCATTGACGGTGGTGCTTCTCTGCATACCTCGCACCGTCAGCTCAAGCAGTGGGTGCGGGAAGTTAATGCAGCAGAACCACCCGTCGAGTCACGCAAGCCTCTGAAATGGTCCAGCACGCCTATCATCTTTGATATTGAGGACCACCCTGATCGCATAACTGCGGTCGGGTGCTTGCCGATGTTGGTTTCACCAACAATCCGCAACCTCTAGGTCACTAAGATGCTAGTTGACGGCGGGGCCGGCTGGAACCTAATCTCCTCCGCGGTGCTCCACAAACTCCAGATCCCTGACAGCGAGCTCGAAGAGACCGGTACATTTCAAGGAATCAACCCGGGAAGGAGCAAGCCGAAGGGAAAGATCACGTTGCCGGTAACATTTGGCAGCGAGCTGAACTTCAGGACTAAGAGGGTCACATTTGATGTTGCTGACTTTCCATTACCTTACAATGGAATCCTTGGCCGTCCGGCACTCGCCAAGTTCATGGCAGCCTCTCACTATGCGTACAACGTACTGAAAATGCCAGGCCCGATAAGTGTCATCTCTGTCCCTGGCGACAAGAAGGATGCTCTTATCTGTGCCGACAAGATCTACAGGGAAGCAGCAGCCGCAGCAGAACGCAAGACACTTGCTGCTGAAGCTCCCGGGGGGAAGAAGAAGACCAAGTCCGGCAAGAGCTCTGATGCCCACTCCGGCAAGCGCACCTCTTCGGAGTGCTGCGCTACCATCGAGGACGCACCATCGAGCTCCACCGGCAAGTGTAAGAAGGCAATGGCAGCTCCACCTGAGACCAAGAAGGTGTCTGCCAAGGAGGACGGCACTGGTGGTACCTTCACCATCAGCGCCACTCTTGACCCAAATAGGAAAGCGCGCTCGTTGCTTTCCTGCGGGCGAATGTCGACGTGTTTGCGTGGCAACCGTCTGATATCCCCGGTGTTCCCAGGAAAGTAATTGAGCACCACCTTGCCGTCTGTCCTCATGCGCGGCCCGTCAAGCAGAAAGTCAGGAAACAGGTAGTGGAGCGCCAAGAATTCATCGCAGAAGAAATCAAGAAGTTGGAAGCAGCAGGCCTTGTCAGAGGAGTGCTCCATCCCACGTGGTTGGCCAATCCTGTTGTCGTGCGCAAGGCTAACGGGAAATGGAGGCTTTGTATTGACTTCACTGATGTTAATAAAGCTTGTCCCAAAGACACATTTCCCTTGCCGTGCATTGACCAGATTGTTGACTCCACAGCCGGATGTGATTTGCTTTCATTTCTTGATGCATACTCAGGATACCATCAGATCTTCATGGCAGAAGAGGATGAAGAGAAAACCGCATTTATCACCCCGTGTGGCACGTACTGCTTCGTACGGATGCCTTTCGGTTTGAAGAATGCTGGTTCAACATTCACAAGGGTAGTCCACCACGCTTTTGAGCCGCGGATGAACAGAAATGTGGAAGCCTACATGGATGACATAGTGGTCAAAAGCAAGAACAGGGCGACCCTGATTCAAGATTTAGACGAGACATTTGCAAATCTGCGCAAGATCAACCTCAAGCTTAACCCCGAGAAGTGCGTGTTTGGAGTCCCTTCCGGCAAGCTTCTCGGGTTCTTCGTGTCTCAGCGGGGAATTGAAGCCAATCCCGACAAGATCAAGGCCATTGCGCAGATCGAAGCACCAAAGCGCATCAAGGATGTACGAAGGCTTGCCGGTTGCGTGGCTGCTCTCAGCAGGTTTATCTCTAGATCTGCTGAGCGCGCCCTGGCATTTTTCAAAATTTTCAAAAAGGCAGGTCCAATAAAATGGACTCCGGGGGCGGAGGCTGCGCTGCAGGACTTGAAGTGATACCTGTCCTCCACTCCAACACTTGTCGCACCTAAGTCGCAAGAGAAGTTGCTGCTGTATATAGCGGCAACCAATCGAGTGGTTAGTGCTGCGTTAGTGGCGGAGAGGGAGGCAGATGATGAGCCAGCAACCACGGCAGATGCATCCAGCGACAAGCAGCGGGCTTCGCCGACAAGCTCTGGTCCCGACAGAGATGGATCTGCGCAGGAGCATGATAAGATGCAGAAGAGAATGGTGCAGCGTCCAGTTTACTTTGTCAGTTCCCTTCTACAGGGGGCTAGATCAAGGTACTCTGGTGTGCAGAAGTTGCTTTTTGGCCTCCTCATGGCCTCGAGAAAGCTGCACCATTACTTCCAAGCACATGAGATCACAGTCGTCACTCGCTTTCCGCTGAAGAGGATACTGCAAAATCCAGAAGCGACAGGCAGGATTGTCGAGTGGGCGCTGGAACTGTCAAGCTTTGGCCTCAAGTTTGAGAGCACTTCAACTATCCAAAGCAGAGCATTGGCAGAGTTCATAGCAGAATGGACGCCAACACCAGATGAAGAAATTCCAGAGACGAGCATCCCCGTCAAAGAGGCAAGGAAAGAGTGGCTGATGTACTTTGATGGTGCCTTCTCGCTGCAAGGCGCCGGTGCGGGCGTGCTGCTTGTCGCGCCCACCGGAGAGCACCTCAAGTACGTAGTCCAGATGCACTTTCCCAAGGAGCAAGCAAACAACAATACTGCAGAGTATGAAGGATTGCTTGCCGGTCTCAGAACCGCAGCAGACCTTGGGATCAAGAAGCTCATTGTCAGGGGTGACTCATAGCTTGTCGTCCCCAAGTGAACAAGAACTACCAGAGTCCATTGATGGAAGCATATGTTGATGAAGTGAGGAAGCTAGAAGAGCACTTTGACGGCCTACAGATGGAGCATATCCCAAGAGCTCAGAATGACATTGCTGATGGCCTGTCAAAGTGTGCCGCACTAAAGTTACCTGTGGAACCAGGGATCTTTGTGCTCAAGTTGACTCAACCATCCGTAACACCATCAACTGGACAAAGCAAGAAGAGGAAGTTGGTTTCTAGTGACTACTTTCCGGCAGAGCTCCCCGAAGCCGCCGCCAAGAAAGTCCCCAAGATCAACACCAAGGATGCTGAGGGGCAGTCTGCTCCGGCAAGTCTTATGGTTTGTTCCATTGAAGCAGACGCTCCCGACAAGTTTTGCTCCGGCAAGCTTGCCGGGGAACATCAAGCTCCGGCAGGGCCGCAAGTCCTTGCCGTAGAAGCGGATGTTCCTGCAGCAACAGATGTGCCTTTAGTCCTTGTTGTCGAGCCACAAGCTCCAGCATGGGCACAGCAGATTGTCCATTTCCTTTAGACAGGAGAACTTCCCGAAGAGCAAGAAGAATCGGAAAAAGTAGCCCGGCAGTCAAGTATGTACCAATTTCTCGATAGCATACTGTACAGAAGAAGACTCAACGGTGTGAAATTGAAGTGTATTTGCCGGGAAGATGGACAAAATCTGTTGGCAGAGATACATGGAGGCATATGTGGCCACCACATTGGTGCAAGAGCACTTGTCGGCAAAGCTTTCCGGCAAGGTTTCTTTTGGCCGACAGCCCTCCAGGATGCAACTACACAAGTAACCAAGTGTGAAGTGTGCCAGTTCCACTCCAAACAGATACACCAGCCAGCTCAAGCTCTCCAGACGATCCCTTTATCCTGGCCATTTTCGGTCTGGGGGCTCGATATCCTTGGCCCTTTCCCCCGAGCTTTCGGGGGCTTTGAGTACTTGTATGTCGCAATCGACAAGTTCACAAAATGGCCAGAAGTGCAGCCAGTGAGGAAGGTGACAGCACAGTCAGCAGTCAAGTTCTTCAGGTCAATTGTTTGCCGTTTCGGGATCCCTAACAGGATCATCACCGACAACGGCACGCAATTCACGAGCCGCACCTTCATGCAGTACGTCCAAGACCTTGGCGCCAAGGTCTGCTTCGCTTCTGTTGCTCATCTGAGAAGCAACGGTCAAGCAGAGAGGGAAAATGCTGAAGTGCTGCGCGGGCTCAAGACCAGAACTTTCGACAGGCTGCGCAAGTGCGGAAGAAACTGGATCGAGGAGCTGCCGGTGGTTCTTTGGTCGATCAGAACGACACCAAATCGAGCCACTGGCCAGACGCCTTTCGCTCTAGTCTATGGAGCAGAGGCAGTTCTCCCCACGGAACTCGTATACGGATCGCCTCGAGTGCTCGCTTATGATGAGCTTGAGCAAGAACAGCTGCGACAAGACGACGCGCTGCTCCTTGAGGAAGATCGTCTTCAGGCTACTGTACGAGCTGCTCGATACCAGCAAGCTTTGCGCCGCTACCATAGCCGCAAAGTTAAGGCCACAAGCTTCGAGGAAGGCGACCTTGTTCTTCGGCGCGTTCAGTCCGCCAAGAATTCCAACAAGTTGACGCCGAAGTGGGAAGGCCCTTATCGGGTGAAACGAGTCACTAGGCCCGGCGCTGTCCGCCTTGAGACCGAAGATGGCATTCCGGTGAGCATCTCCTGGAACATAGAACATCTTCGTAACTTTTTCCCGTAGGGCGCGGTTGCCGGAACCCGTTCCGGCAACCACCTTTTGTACAAGTCTTGCCGCTGTTGCATGTAATCCTTTGTACAAAGCCGGGCGCAGATCCCGTGCATAAATAAAACCCCATGTGCTCCACACAACTTGTCCACTTCATGCATTAGTTTCTTTCTTGCATGCGTTATCTAACACTTTGTGTAGCACGTACATCCGGTAAGCAATAACGAGCCGAAGGGCTCCATATCATGATTAGCAGCGACGAGGGAAAAGAAGAAATGGGCGGCCTAGTTTATGCGATCGCCCTCAACCCTCTTGATCTCGCTCACCTTGTCTATAATGGGTGCGACAAGGGCCTTGAGTGCGTCTCGATCGGTGTCTGGCGGCAAGGACTTGAGGACGTTGGTGAAGCTGAGGCCTGGATTGCGGAAGGCCACCTTCATCAGCACCTTCTGGAGAACCCCGGCGCAGATTCTGCGCGACTCGTCGGCCAGTTGCTTTGGGATCCTCTCCCGGAGCCGCTGGAATGCCGTCGCCACGCCCTTGAAGAACAGGCTGAGCTTGGCGCTGGGTTGGAGATTCTTGTCGGAGGGATACTCAAAGTCCTCCATCCCCAGCTACGCCAGCTCCTCGTCGATGACTGCGGCAATATTCACCAGACCCTCGGTCCAGTGCTCCATAGTATCTCTGAATGAGTTCTGGGTAACTGCGATGCTCTCCAGCAGCGCCTCGTCAGCCTTGACCTTCTCCGACAAGGTCTTCTCCCGCTCCTTGGCGTCGTCCAGCGTCTGCGTCAGCGTGGCCAGCTTCAACTCCAGGTCTGCATTGGAATCCTTGGCGGCACTGAGCTCCTTGCCCCTCTCAGCGAGAATACCTTGCAGCTCACCGTGGGCGGCAGCATCCTTCTCACGCTCACGCTTGAGCGCGGCAAGCTCCTCGCCGCTCTTCCCGATGTTGGCCTCCAGCTGCGCCACCTTCTCCTCCAGCTCTTTCTTGGCGGCCTCTACGATTGCAGCCGCGTCCTTTGCTTCCTTGAGCGCCCCGCCAAGTGCTTGCTCGCGCTCGGAGAGCTCCTCCTCGTAGCTGTCGAGGTTGGCCTTCCGCTGCACCAATTCGCCTTCTCGTGCGGACTGCTTCTCGGCGGCCAGCCTTTGTTCCTCCTCAGCTTCGGCCTTCTCGAGAAGGAAGGCCGTGCGCTCCTCGGCGAGTCACTCCCGCTCCTGTGCCAGGGACCGGAGAGCTTCTTGATTGTGGCCCCGGAGCTCCTCCGCGCGCTTCTCCATATCAACTCCCGCCTTCGCGACAAGCGCTTCCCGGGAAGCCAGCTTGGCTTGCCGTGCGCGGTAGAGTGACATCAGCTTCCGCAGCAGCTGCTCCTCCTTAGGCTCGCCACTGCTGCTGCTGGGCGCGTCGACCAACGACAGTCCAGCGGAGGCGAGCACCTCCTCATCAAAAGTTTCCCCCTCGACCGGCTCCCTGGAGCTCGACGCCCAGGGTAGTTTGATGAAGATATCGTCGCCGGCCTTCAAGTAGGCGCCGGGCTGGGGCTCCTCGGAGCCCGGCTCCGCAGCAGCGGCAGAGGGATCGGCGGTCGGCGCAGCGGCTGGCGCTCCTGCGGCCTCAGGGTCGTCAGTGTGATCGCCCGACCCCTCGCCGGCTTCTGCGGCGGCAGCCTTGGCGGCCTCCTCGCCGGCGGTCTCATCAGCACCGGCCCCTTCTTCGTTGGCGGCGGCGTCGTCAGTGCTGCCATGCACGACTTCCTCGCCGGCGCCCTCTGTCTCCATTGGCGCAGCAGCAGATGGGTCTGAAGAACGAAGAAGGGAGAAAAATCAATCAAAAATCCAAGAGAAGAAAATCAGAAGAAGAAGAACCCAAGGGAAAGTTTTTGGACAAGTGAATTACCTGTGCCAAGATCTGCAGTTGCGGTCTCGGCCGCCGCAGGATCGACGATGCTATCCCTTGCTGGAGAACTGCCCCTTGCTGGAGAGTTCTCCCTTGCCGGAGAGCGCTCCCTTGCCGAGGACTCCTCCCTTGGCGGCGTAGTCGAAGCAGATGGCACTTCGAGACCAGCTTCCGGGCGCTCCTGATATGGCTGCTCTGCTCCTACACAAATCAACAAGCAAGATATCAACAAAGGAAAAAGCACTCATGCGCGCCTGACAGCAGAAAGCTAACTATGAACTTACGCTGGGGGCTGCGTTGGGGGCTGCTTTGAGGAGTGGTTGCCGGGTCCGTCAAGGTGGTCTCGGACCCACCCCCTGCTGACACGGTGGGGTCATCTTCGATGACAATCACTGCGGCCTTGGCCCTCTTCGCCGCTCTCTGGGCCAGCGTCCTGAAAAGAAAGGAGTTCCGATTGAAGCAAGTCAGATACAAGATAAAAACAACAAGATTGAAGAACTACAAGAGCACCAAAGAAACTTACTCTTCTTCCTCCTCGTCGGAGCTGAGCGCGGAAAGATCGAAGTCCGGCTCCCCTCCGGTGCGGCGAGGCGGAGGAGTAGGATCCCTTGCCCGCTTGGCGGGGGCGGTGGCGGTGGCCCGGGAAGATCCCGCTCCAGTTGCCGCTGCTGCGTGAGGCGCTCCCGCGGCAACATTGCTTGCCGCGGTAGAGCGTGTCGCACGGCTCGGCGGCTGTTGACCCGACTGCCGCCCCGCTACGTCCGCGGCCCTGCGAAGACGCCTTCTTGGCGGGGCCGGGGGCTCCGCCTGCGGCAAGCTTTCTGAAGGCTCGGGCTCTTCCTCGCCGGCCTCGCTCGGCTCAGCTTCAGAGCCGGCAGGCTCTTCCTCGCCAATGAACTCCGCGCGCTCGGCGAGGTTTGCCGCCTCTGCCGCCTCTGCCTCCTCCACAGTGAACCCGAACGCGCCCGCGGCAGCTGCGGCCGCAACCTCTTCCGCCCAAGTGGCGATGCGCTGCAGCTCCTCGTCGGTGGTGCCACGGGTGAGGCTCTTCTGCTCGTCAGCGCGGACCGGCACTTCTTCCAAGTTGTCGAAGAACGCTTGCACGACGTCATCCGCAGGCTCTTGCCAAGTTGGAACGATTCCGTGTGAATCACACAACGGCATCATGGCGCGGATTCGGTCAAGCGAAGAATTATTGCACAATGGAACGACGCCCCTCGCCAGCGTGAATGGGTGCTAGGGATCGCGTTTGAACAACTCCAGGAGCATTGCATCCAGCTCCAAGACGGTGAAGTTGTAGTTGAGGCCCGGCCGCAGCCTCATGATGTCCATCGAGTTCTTGAATTCCCAGGCAGGCCTCCCCCTCTCCTGCAGGGGGGCGATGCGGCGGCGGAGGAAATCTGCGCCTACAGCGCCTACAGTGAGCCCGGCAAGCCTGAGGCGAAGGATCCTAGTAATGGCGATCTTCAGGCTCTCGTCTTCCGGGGCCACGTTGCTCCAGTCATTGCCGTGCACTATTGGAGCTTGGCGCACGGCGGTGAAGGGATGCGGATTCTCCTCGACGATCCAGCACCACTCCGCTCTCCACTCCTCCCACTTGCTGCGGAGCTCACCCTCCAAGTACGCCTCCTTGCCGACTCTTGAGATCCAGGCGATCCCTCCGGCAAGCGGCTCTCCTCTCTCTACCTGAGGCATGAAGAAATGGCGGAAAAGGGCAACATTGGGGTGGACTCCGACAAAGTTTTCGCACAAATGTGCGAAAACTGCCATGATCAGAACGGCGTTGGGGGTGAAATCAAGGAGGCGGAGGCCGTAGGTGTTCATGATATCGCAGAAGAACTCCGAGAAGGGCGGGCAGAGCCCGCAATAGAAGAACAGCGCGAAGAATGGGTAGCCGTTTGGAGCCAGTTCCGAAGCAGCGGCCGGGAGTACCCTCGTGCGCGGATGCGCCCGCGTCTCCGTCGCCCAAAAGAGGTAGAAGTACTCCCTCAGCTCCTTCGTGCCGAGCTGGGGGGAGAAGATCGCCCGCTCCTTCCGCAGCGCCACGAGCCACTGCGCCTCGGCCGACTTCACGCCCTTTCCCTTGTCGGCTTTCGGAGCCATGGCGGAGGTGGTGGGGGAGGTCGACGGTGTTGGTGATGCTGGTGGCAATGGGGGGCGGAGCACTGCTCTCTCGGCTTCGAGAAGAAGGGGGGAGCGGCGGAGGTTCGTGAAGATGGAGTAGTAGCAACCAGCAAGGGGGAACGAACTGCCCCTGTTTCCTCTGCTTATAAAGAGGGACGGGGCGGACGTTTCGCCCTTCCGAATAAAGAACCACCCACGATCTCTCCCACGATGCCGCAATCAACGCGTGCCGTTAGGGGAGAGCGCGGTGGATACGGAGCGAGATTCGGCGTGGCCCAGTCCGCGTGTGCCCGTGCCCTGTCTTGGGCCTGGCCCAACAGCGCTCGGCACCGTGTCTGGCCCAGGCCCGGGGGCTCCTGTCGGTGTACTAGAATAGGGGTACCCTAGTACCCCGAACTTGTGCACGGGCAGTTGCGGCACCCCGCGGCAAGGCTTGCCGGGCGAACGCCAAGATCCTCCGTGGTTCCCTTGGAGCCATTCAAGAACAAAGTATTTAAGCTCAGGAGGCAAGGCCCCGGCAAGAGGAGCTTGCCGGGAAGGCCAACCAAGGCACTCCAAGGAACTTGCCGCGACGTGCCACGCGCTCCGGCAAGGCAACAAGGCCCCGGCAAGAGGAGCTTGCCGGGAAGACCAACCAAGGTACCTCGAGGCCCGGTGAGCGACAAACTTCCGGACCTGACAAGATAACAGCAGCGGCAAGGCGCTTGCCGCGGCAGGCGGCCACTCTGTGCCCACGCTCCAGCGCATCCACCAACGTGTCGCTCTGGGGGCCTCTCCAGGCGCGCGTGGCGGGAGGCTGTGTGCAGCCAGCGGTGTGCAGTGGCATGCGAAGCTGACAAGATCGCCATCGTGGCGAACGGTGGCGCCCCTAACGGTCCTTTTCTGCACTGTTTGGGCGACTTAGACGGGCATTTAATGCCCTTGTCCCCTGCCGTCAGGGTTAGGTAGGGTGCACTGTACAAGCAACTGTACCAACCACCTCACTTTTTACATTTGTACCCTTCTCTGGGTTGCCACCTGTCGGTGACCCCTTTAGCGTATAAAAGGAGGCCCATGCGCAACATAGAGAGGGTTCGACTGGTTCGGAACCCAGAAAAATACTACGCTCTCTCTCTGGAGCAAGAACACAAGATAATCAAACAAGCAGCAGTAGGAGTGTTATCTCTCCGGAGAGCTCCGAAGCTGGGTAAACTGCTCGTGTGCTTCGCCTCGATCTGCTCTTCGTGTGATCGCTGCCCCCCGCCGAACCGAAAGGGGCTCGGTCCGCCGGCCCCATAGATGTTCGTGGATCAGTTTCCCGACATACCCATCACAAACTCATGTCCCTCACATTATATTATTTGCCATTTGACTCTCGTTTTCCTCTCCCCCACTTCACCTTCGCCGTTTTATTCGCCCTCTCTTTTCCGTTCGCCTCTTTTTCGCTTGTCTTTTATGTGCTTGTGTGTTGGATTGCTTGTCACAATGGCTCAAGATAATACTAAATTCTGTGACTTTTCCAATACGAATAATAATAATTTCCTTAGCATTCCGATTGCTCCTCTTAATGATGTTCAATCTTGTGAAATCAATGTTGCTTTGTTGAATCTCGTTATGAAAGATCAATTTTCCGGCCTTCCTAGTGAAGATGCCGCTACTCATCTAAACAACTTTGTTGATTTGTGCGATATGCAAAAGAAGAACGACATGGATAATGATATTGTTAAATTGAAGTTATTTCCGTTTTCACTTAGAGATCGTGCTAAAACTTGGTTTTCATCTTTGCTAAAAATAGTATTGATTCATGGAATAAGTGCAAAGATGCTTTTATTTCTAAGTATTTTCCGCCTGCTAAGATCATCTCTCTTAGAAACTATATTTTGAATTTTAAGCAACTTGATCATGAGCATGTTGCACAATCTTGGGAGAGGATGAAATTAATGAATCGGAATTGCCCTACACATGGATTAAATTTATGGATGATCATACAAATATTTTATGCCGGATTGAATTTTGCTTCTACAAATCTTTTAGATTTGGCCGCGGGAGGCACTTTTATGGAATCACTTTAGGATAAGCTACTAAACTACTAGATAATATTATGGTTAATTATTCTCAATGGCTCACCTAAAGATCTACTAGTAAAAATGTTCATGCTATAGAAGAAATTAATGTTTTGAGTGGAAAGATGGATGAACTTATGAAATTGTTTGCTACTAAAATTGCTCCTATTGATCCTAATGATATGCCTTTGTCTACTTTGATTGAGAATAATAATGAATCTATGCATGTGAATTTTGTTTGTAGGAATAATTTTGGTAACAACGCGTATAGAGGAAACTTTAATCCTAGGCCGGATCCAAGTAATTCCTCTAATAATTATCGTAATTCCTACAACAACTCTTCTGGAAATTTTAATAAGATACCCTCTGATTTTGAGATTAGTGTTAAAGAATTTATGAATTCTCAAAACAATTTCAATGCTTTGCTTGAAGAAAAATTACTTAAAGTTGATGAATTGGCTAGGAACGTGGATAGAATTTCTCTTGATGTTGATTGTTTGAAACTTAGATCTATTCCACCTAAGCATGATATCAATGAGTCTCTCAAAGCCATGAGAATTTCCATTGATGAGTGCAAATAAAGAACCGCTAGATTGCATGCTAAGAAAGATTGCTTTATAAGAGCGTGTTCTTCTAGTTTTCATGATAATAATGATGAAGATATAAAAGTTATTGATGTGTCTCCTATTAAATCCTTTTTTTGCAATACGAACCTTAATAATGATGGGACTGGAGATGAGTCAGCTTTAGTTAAAACGTGTCCCAATGATTTGGAGTATTTTAATCTTCATGCTAAAATTGGTAAAAGTGGGATTGGAGAGATCAAAACTTTACATAGCAATGAACCGACTACTTTGGACTTCAAGGAATTTAATTATGATAATTGTTCTTTAATAGACTGTATTTCCTTGTTGCAATCTGTGTTGAATTCTCCTCATGCTTATAGCCAAAATAAAGCTTTTACTAAACATATCGTTGATGCTTTAATGCAATCTTATGAAGAAAAACTTGAATTGGAAGTTTCTATACCTAGAAAACTTTATGATTAGTGGGAACCTACATTAAAATTAAAATAAAAGATCATGAATGCTATGCTTTGTTGATTTGGGTGCTGACATGTCTCCAACGTATCTATAATTTTTGATTGTTCCATGCTATTATATTGCCTGTTTTGGATGTTTATGGGCTTTACTATACACTTTTATATCATTTTTGGGACTAACCTACTAAGCGGAGGCCCAGCCCGTATTGCTGTTTTTTTTTGCCTATTTCAATATATCGAATAAAAGGAATATCAAACGGAGTCCAAACGGAATGAAACCTTCGGGAGCGTGATTTTTGGAACGAACGTGATCCAGAGGACTTGGAGTGTGAAACATCTCCGTCGTATCTATAATTTTTTATTGTTCCATGCCAATATTCTTCAACTTTCATATATTGTTGGCAACTTTTTATATTATTTTTGGGACTAACGTATTGATCCAGTGCCCAGTGCCAGTTCCTGTCTGTTGCATGTTTTATGTTTCGCATAAAACCAATATCAAACGGAATCCAAACGGGATAAAAGCGGATGGAGAATTATTTTGGAATATTTGGGATTTTCCGGAGGAAGAATCAACGCGAAACAGTGTCCGAGGTGGCCACGAGACAGGAGGGACAGCCCCCTCCCCCTGGGCGCGCCTTGGGCTCTCGTGGGCCACCCGTAAGGTGGTCGATGCCCTTCTTTTTCCACAATAAAGCTAATTTTATGAGAAAAATCTGGGCGACAGATTCACCCCAATCGGAGTTACGGATCTCCAGATATAAAGGAAACAGTGAAGACGCAGAAACAGAGAACGTAGAAACAGAGAGATAGATCCAATCTCGGAGGGGCTATCGCCTCTCCCAAGCCATGGGAGCCAAGGACCAGAGGGGAAACCCTTCTCCCATCTAGGGAGGAGGTCAACGAAGAAGAATAAGAAGGGGCCCTCTCTCCCCCTTGTTTCCGGTGGCGCCGGAGCGCTGTCGGGGGCCATCATCATCACCGCGATCTTCACCAACACCACCATCATCTTCACCAACATCTCCATCACCTTCCCCCTTCTATATCCAGCGGTCCACTCTCCCGCAACCCGCTGTACCCTCTACTTGAACATGGTGCTTTATGCTTCATATTATTTTCCAATGACGTGTTGCCATCCTATGATGTCTGAGTAGATTTTCGTTCTCCTATTGGTGATTGATGAATTGCTATGATTGGTTTGAGTTGCATGTTTTATTATTGGTGTTGTCCTATTGTACCCTCCGTGTCGCGCAAGCGTGAGGGATTCCCGCTGTAGGGTGTTGCAATGCGTTCATGATTCGCTTATAGTTGGTTGCGTGAGTGACTGAAACACAAACCCGAGTAAGTAGGTTGTTTCGTATGGGATAAAGAGGACTTGATGCTTTAATGCTATGGTTGGGTTTTACCTTAATGAATCTTTAGTAGTTGCGGATGCTTGCTAGAGTTCCAATCATAAGTGCATATGATCCAAGAAGAGAAAGTATGTTAGCTTATGTCTCTCCCTCAAATAGAATTGCAATAGTGATTACCGGTCTAGTAACATAGTCAATTGCTTAGGGATAATTCCACAACTCCTACCACCACCTTCCCACACTCGCTATATTTACTTTATTGCTTCTTTATCTAAACAGCCCCTAGTTCATATTTAGGTGTTCTTTATTATTTTTCAAACCTATCCTATCACTCCTACAAAGTACTTCTAGTTTCATACTTGTTCTAGGTAAAGCAAACGTCAAGCGTGCGTAGAGTTGTATTGGTGGTCAATAGAACTAGATGGAATATTTATTATACCTTTAGCTCCTTATTGGGTTCGACAGTCTTACTTATCAAAAACCGTTGCGATCCCCTACACTTGTGGGTTATCAGAGTGCAAGTAGAGAAGCTCCCGAGGAGGCCATGAGGGTGGAGGGCACACCCCCCCTATAGGGCGCTCCCCCTGTCTCGTGGGCCCCTCGGGCATCCACCGATGTACTTCTTCCTCCTATATATACCCATATACACCGAAACCATCAAGGGAGCCACCAAAGAAATATTTCCGCCACCGTAACCTTCTGTATCCGTGAGATCCCATCTTGGAGCCGCCGCCGACACTTTGCTGGAGGGGGAATCCACCATGGAGGGCTTCTACATCAACACCATAGCCCTTACGATGAGTTGTGAGTAGTTTACCATAGACCTTCGGGTCCGTAGTTATTAGCTAGATGGATTCTTCTCTCTTTTTGGATCTCAATACCATGTTCTCCCCCTCTCTTGTGGAGATCTATTCGATGTAACAGTTTTTGCGATGTGTTTGTCGAGATCCAATCTCAGAGGGGGTCTCGCCCCTCCCAAGCCATGGGAGCCAAGGACCAGAGGGGAAACCCTTCTCCCATCTAGGGAGAAGCTCAAGGAAGAAGAATAAGAAGGGGCCCTCCCTCCCCCTTGCTTCCGGTGGCGCCGGAGCGCTGCCGGGGGCCATCATCATCATTGCGATCTTCACCAACACCACCGTCATCTTCACCAACATCTCCATCACCTTCCCCCTTCTATATCCAGCGGTCCACTCTCCCGCAACCCGCTGTACCCTCTACTTGAACATGGTGCTTTATGCTTCATATTATTTTCCAATGATGTGTTGCCATCCTATGATGTCTGAGTAGATTTTCGTTGTCCTATTAGTGATTGATGAATTGCTATGATTGGTTTGAGTTGCATGTTTTATTATTGGTGTTGTCCTATTGTGCCCTCCGTGTCGTGCAAGCGTGAGGGATTCCCGCTGTAGGGTGTTGCAATGCGTTCATGATTCGCTTATAGTGGGTTGCGTGAGTGACTGAAACACAAACCCGAGTAAGTAGGTTGTTGCGTATGGGATAAAGAGGACTTGATGCTTTAATGCTATGGTTGGGTTTTACCTTAATGAATCTTTAGTAGTGGCGTATGCTTGCTAGAGTTCCAATAATAAGTGCATATGATCCAAGAAAAGAAAGTATGTTAGCTTATGCTTCTCCCTCAAATAGAATTGCAATAGTGATTACCGGTCTAGTAACATAGTCAATTGCTTAGGGACAATTCCACAACTCCTATCACCACCTTTCCACACTCGCTATATTTACATTATTGCTTCTTTATCTAAACAGCCCCTAGTTTATATTTACGTGTTCTTTATTATCTTGAAAACCTATCCTATCACTCCTACAAAGTACTTCTAGTTTCATACTTGTTCTAGGTAAAGCAAACGTCAAGCGTGCGTAGAGTTGTATCGGTGGTCGATAGAACTTGAGGGAATATTTATTCTACCTTTAGCTCCTCGTTGGGTTCGACACTCTTACTTATCAAAAACTGTTGCGATCCCCTACACTTGTGGGTTATCAAGACCTTTTTCTGGAGCCGTTGCCGAGGAGTCATAGCGTGGGGTGAATATTTTCGTGTGTGCTTGTTTGCTTTATCACTAAGTAATTTTTATTTGCTCTTCTAAGTTGTTCTCTATCTTTAGTTATGGATATGCAACACAACATACCAAAAAAAATTAGAGGTACTTGCTACTCATGTAGATGGGGTAACTCCTAAAACCCCCGATTCTCATTATGTGAGAGATATTATGTACTATTTTGATAATCCTGAGGAAACCCCATTCAACTTTATAATGGTAGACATGTTGGATCAACGTGAATACTTTAGGGATTATCGCTCGACACAAAAAGGGAAACTATTATGGGATCAATTTATTATTTTGCATTGGTATGCTCGTCAACTATGCGTGATGCATGATTATACTTGTTGCTCTAGGATGAAGGATCCAATGATAATGAAACCTTAGCTTCTTATGCTAATGGTAGATATGATAACTATGATGTGGAACAAATAGAAGAATTTGTTGCTTTTATGGGTGCTTATGAGATTGAATCTATGTTTAAAGTGTTTGACGATTTTGATGATTCAGTTTGTAGACCTGAAAATTTAGCTATACTTAGATATTTCTATGAAAATTATGAATACAATTACTATATTAATGCTTTTATGAAGAAATTATCCGCTGTCCAAGAAGAGACTAATATTTTGCAGGAAGCTATGGAAGAAGAAATTGATGAAACTGTGAGCTCATAGGATGAAAGAGATGATTAGGAGAGCGAAGAACAAAAGGAGGAAGATCGGATTAGCTACCCGTGCCCACCTTCTAATGAGAGTAACCCTCCAACTCTTACATTATTTAATTCCCCTTCGTACTTACTTAAGGATGATTGCTATGATGATTGCTATGATCCCGTTGATTCTCTTGAAATATCCCTTTTTGATGATGCTTTCTATGCTTGTGGCCAAGATGCCAATATGAATTATGCTTATGGAGATGAACTTGCTATAGTTCCTTATGTTAAACATGAAATTGTTGCTATTGCACCCACGCATGATAGTCCTATTATCTTTTTGAACTCTCCCTACTACACTATATCGAAGAAGTTTGTGCTTACTAAGGCTTATATTGATGGGTTGCCTTTTACCATTGCACATGATGATTTTGATGAATGTAATATGCATGTGCTTGCTGCTCCTACTTGCAATTATTATGAGAGAGGAACTTTATTTCCACCTCTCTATGTTTCCATGAGGATAGAATTGCTAGAAATTGTTTATACTATGCGTTGGCCTTTATTATGTGTGCATGAATTGTTCTTTTATGACATGCCGATGCATAGGAAGAGAGTTAGACTTCGTTGTTGCATGATATATGTTACTTTGTGCTCACTACTAAATTACAAATCATTGTTAATTAAAATTGGCTTTGATATACCTTGGGATCCAGGTGGATTCATTACTTGAGCACTAAATGCCTAGCTTAATGGATTTAAAGAAAGGGCTGCTAGGGAGACAACCCGGAAGTTTTAGAGAGTTATTTATTTCTGTTGAGTGTTTTTATATAGTTTAAAAACAAAAAAATAAAGAGGGGTACCTAAAAACTTTTCAAAAAGGAAAGTGAAAGTGAGAAAGACAACATTGTTGAAGTGGGAGCTAGCCTTGAACCTTATTCATGCTCACGGAAACTTTGTGAATATTGATTACAGAAACTTTTCAAAAAAAATAATTATCCCCTGGTATACTTCCATTGTATTATAAAAATAATGTGCCAAGGTTTGCCTTTAGGATGTTTACAATGCTTGTTGGTTTGTACGGTGCAGGACAGAAACTTTGGCTGTAGTGCGCGATTTTACATTTCTAACTAGAACGTCAAATGGTTCTTATTCCTTTTGCACTGTCTTGCTATACAACTTGTTTATTTTTCCTAATTTTGGTAGAAAGTTTGGGGTACCAGAAGTATGGTGTATGTTCAGATTTCTACAGACTGTTCTGTTTTTGACAGATTCTGTTTTTGATGCATAGTTTGCTTGTTTTGATGAATCTATCAATTTATATCAGTATATTTAAGCCATGAAAAAGTTATATTACAGTAGACACAATGCAAAAATAAAATATGAATTGGTTTGCTACAGTACTTAGAGTGGTGATTTGCTTTATTATACTAACGGATCTTACCAAGTTTTCTGTTGAAGTTTTGTGTTGATGAAGTGTCTAAGCGAGGAGGTCTCGATATGAGGAAAAGGAAGAGGGGCAAGAGTTCAAGCTTGGGGATGCCCAAGGCACCCCAAGTAAATATTCAAGGAGAGTCAATCATATAAGCTTGGGGATGCCCCAGAAGGCATCCCCTCTTTCTTCAACAAGTATCGGTATGTTTTCGTATTCATTTCGTTTATGCATTATGTGCAAGTCTTGGAGTGTCTTTTGCATTTAGTTTTCATTTTTATTTTATGAACCATGCTGGTATGAGATAGTCCTTGGTTGATTTATAGAATTCTCATTGCACTTCACTTAAATATTTTGAGTATGGCTTTATAGAATGCTTCATGTGCTTCACTTATATCATTTGAAGTCTGGATTGCCTATTTCTCTTCACATAGAAAACTGCCATTTGTAGAATGCTCTTTTGCTTCACTTATATTTGTTAGAGCGTGGGCATATCTTTTGTAGAAAGAACTAAACTCTCTTGCTTCACTTATATCTATTTAGAGAGATGACAGGAATTGGTCATTCACATGGTTAGTCATAAAATCCTACATAAACTTGTAGATCGCTGAATATGATATGTTTGATTCCTTGCAATAGTTTTGCGATATAAAGATGGTGATATTAGAGTCATGCTAGTGGGTGGTTGTGGATTGTAGAGACACTTGTGTTGAGGTTTGCAAGCCCCGTAGCATGCACGTATGGTAACCATTGTGTGACAAATTTGAAGCATGGGGTGTTTCTTTGATTGTCTTCCTTATGAGTGGCAGTCGGGGACGAGCGATGGTCTTTTCCTACCAATCTATCCCCCTAGGGGCATGCATAGTAGTACTTTGCTTCGAGGGCTAATAAACTTTTGCAATAAGTATATGAGTTCTTTATGACTAATGTGAGTCCATGGATTATATGCACTTTTACCTTTCCATCATTGCTAGCCTCTTCGGTACCGTGCATTACCCTTTCTCACCTTGAGAGTTGGTGCAAACTCCACCAGTGCATCCAAACCCCGTGATACGATACGCTCTATCACACATAAGCCTCATTATATCTTCCTCAAAACAGCCACCATACCTACCTATTATGGCATTTCCATAGCCATTCCGAGATATATTGCCATGCAACTTCCATCATCATAATATACATGACTTGAGCATTTATTGTCCTATTGCTTTGCATGATCGTAAGATAGATAGCATGATGTTTTCATGGCTTGTCCGTTTTTGATGTCATTGCTATGCTAGATCATTGCACATCCCGGTACACCATCGGAAGCATTCATATAGAGTCACATCTTGTTCTAGTATCGAGTTGTAATATTGTGTTGTAAGTAAATAAAAGTGTGATGATCATCATTATAGAGCATTGACCCATAAAAAGGAAAAAAAGAAAAAAAAGGGAAAAAGGGAAAGGCCAAAGAAGCCAAAATAAAAAAGGGGGCCAAAGAAGCCCACCCAAAAAGAAAAGAAAAAGAAAAAGAAAAGGGGCAATGTTACTATCCTTTTTCCACACTTGTGCTTCAAAGTAGCACCATGTTCTTCATATAGAGAGTCTCTTATGTTGTCACATTCATATACTAGTGGGAAATATTCATTATAGAACTTGGCTTCTATATTCCAACGATGGGCTTCCTCAAATGCCCTAGGTCTTCATGAGCAAGCAAGTTGGATGCACACCCACTTAGTTTCTTTTGTTGAGCTTTCATACATTTATAGCTCTTAGTGCATCGGTTGCATGGCAATCCATACTCCTCGTATTGACATCAATTGATGGGCATCTCCATAGCCCGTTGATTAGCCGCGTCGATGTGAGACTTTCTCCTTTTTTTGTCTTCTCCACATAACCTCCATCATTATATTCTATTCCACCTATAGTGCTATATCCATGGCTTGCGCTCATGTATTGCGTGTGGGTTGAAAAAGCTGAAGCGCGTTAAAAAGAATGAACCAATTGCTCGGCTCATCATCGGGGTTGTGCATGATGGGAGCATTTTGTGTGACGAAGATGAAGCATGGCCAAACTGTATGATTTTGTAGGGATAAGCTTGCTTTGGCCTTGTTGTTTTGAAAAGACATGATTGCTTTATTGGTACGCTCGAAGTATTATCGTTTTTTATGTCAAATGATAGGCTATTGCTTTCAATCAGTCGTGTGTTAATATTCATGCCATGTTTAGACATATGATCAAGATTATGCTAGATAGCATTCCACATCAAAAATTATCTTTTTTATCATTTACATACTGAAGGACGAGCAGGAATTAAGCTTGGGGATGCTGATATGTCTAAGTCGTATCTATAATTTTTGATTGTTCCATGCCAATATTCCTAAACTTTCATATATTTTTGGCAACTTTTTATATTATTTTTGGGACTAACATATTGATCCAGTGCCCAGTACTTGTTCCTATCTATTGCATGTTTTATGTTTCGGAAAACCAATATCAAACAGAATCCAAACGGGATAAAAACGGCTGGAGAATTATTTTGGAATATTTCGGATTTTCCGGAGGAAGAATCAACACGAAAGAGTGTCCGAGGTGGCCACGAGACAGGGGGCGCGCCCCCTCCCCTTGGGCGCGCCCTGGGCTCTCGTGGGCCACCCGTAAGGCGGTTGACGCCCTTCTTTTGCCGCAAGAAAGCTAATTTTACGAGAAAAATCTGGGCGAAAGATTCACCCCAATCGGAGTTACGGATCTCCAGATATAAAGGAAACGGTGAAGACGCAGAAACAGAGAACGCAGAAACCGAGAGATAGATCCAATCTCAGAGGGGCTCTCGCCCCTCCCAAGCCATGGGAGCCAAGGACCAGAGGGGAAACCCTTCTCCCATCTAGGGAGAAGCTCAAGGAAGAAGAATAAGAAGGGGCCCTCCCTCCCCCTTGCTTCCGGTGGCGCCGGAGCGCTGCCGGGGGCCATCATCATCACTGCGATCTTCACCAACACCACCGTCATCTTCACCAACATCTCCATCACCTTCCCCCTTCTATATCCAGCGGTCCACTCTCCCGCAACCCGCTGTACCCTCTACTTGAACATGGTGCTTTATGCTTCATATTATTTTCCAATGATGTGTTGCCATCCTATGATGTCTGAGTAGATTTTCGTTGTCCTATTAGTGATTGATGAATTGCTATGATTGGTTTGAGTTGCATGTTTTATTATTGGTGTTGTCCTATTGTGCCCTCCGTGTCGTGCAAGCGTGAGAGATTCCCGCTATAGGGTGTTGCAATGCGTTCATGATTCGCTTATAGTGGGTTGCGTGAGTGACTGAAACACAAACCCGAGTAAGTAGGTTGTTTCGTATGGGATAAAGAGGACTTGATGCTTTAATGCTATGGTTGGGTTTTACCTTAATGAATCTTTAGTAGTTGCGGATGCTTGCTAGAGTTCCAATCATAAGTGCATATGATCCAAGAAGAGAAAGTATGTTAGCTTATGTCTCTCCCTCAAATAGAATTGCAATAGTGATTACCGGTCTAGTAACATAGTCAATTGCTTAGGGACAACTCCACAACTCCTACCACCACCTTCCCACACTCGCTATATTTACTTTATTGCTTCTTTATCTAAACAGTCCCTAGTTCATATTTAGGTGTTCTTTATTATTTTTCAAACCTATCCTATCACTCCTACAAAGTACTTCTAGTTTCATACTTGTTCTAGGTAAAGCAAACGTCAAGCGTGCGTAGAGTTGTATTGGTGGTCAATAGAACTAGATGGAATATTTATTATACCTTTAGCTCCTTATTGGGTTCGACAGTCTTACTTATCAAAAACCGTTGCGATCCCCTACACTTGTGGGTTATCAGAGTGCAAGTACAGAAGCTCCCGAGGAGGCCATGAGGGTGGAGGGCACACCCCCCCTATAGGGCGCTCCCCCTGTCTCGTGGGCCCCTCGGGCATCCACCGATGTACTTCTTCCTCCTATATATACCCATATACACCAAAACCATCAAGGGAGCCACCAAAGAAATATTTCTGCCACCGTAACCTTCTGTATCCGCGAGATCCCATCTTGGAGCCGCCGCCGACACTCTGCTGGAGGGGGAATCCACCATGGAGGGCTTCTACATCAACACCATAGCCCTTCCGATGAGTTGTGAGTAGTTTACCACAGACCTTCGGGTCCGTAGTTATTAGCTAGATGGATTCTTCTCTCTTTTTGGATCTCAATACCATGTTCTCCCCCTCTCTTGTGGAGATCTATTCGATGTAACAGTTTTTGCGATGTGTTTGTCGAGATCCGATGAATTGTGGGTTTATGATCAAGTTTATCTTTGAGAAATATCTGAATCTCCTCTGAGTTCTTTTATGTGTGATTGAGTTATCTTTGCAAGTCTCTTCGAATTATCGGTTTGGTTTGGCCTACTAGATTGATCTTTCTTGCCATGGGAGAAGTGCTTAGCTTTGGGTTAAATCTTGCGGTGTCCTTTCCCAGTGACAGCAGGGGCAGCAAGGCACGTATTGTATTGTTGCCATCGAGGATAAAAGATGGGGTTTATATCATATTGCATGAGTTTATCCCTCTACATCATGTCATCTTTCTTAATGCGTTAACTTGTTCTTATGAACTAAATACTCTAGATGCATGCTGGATAGTGGTCGATGTGTTGAGTAATAGTAGTAGATGCAGGCAGGAGTCGGTCTACTTGTCACGGACGTGATGCCTATATACATGATCATGCCTAGATAATCTCATAATTATTCGCTTTTCTATCAATTGCTCGACAGTAATTTGTCCACCCATCGTAATATTTATTCTATCTTGAGGGAAGCCTCTAGTAAAACCTATGGCCCCCGGGTCTATCTTTTATCATATACGCTTTCAATCTACTTTTATTTCCATATTTACTTTTCCAATCTATATCACAAAATACCAAAAATATGTTTATCTTATCATATTATCTCTATCAGATCTCACTTGCGCAAGTGACCGTGAAGGGATTGACAACCCCTTTATCACGTTGGTTGCGAGTTCTTTGTTTGTTTGTGTAGGTTCGTGGGACTTGTGAGGAGCCTCCTACTGGATTGATACCTTGGTTCTCAAAAACTGAGGGAAATACTTACGCTACTGTGCTGCATCACCCTTTCCTCTTCAAGGAAAACCAAAGCAAGCTCAAGACGTAGCAAGAAGGATTTCTGGCGCCGTTGCCGGGGTGGTCCTTGCTCAAGTCAAGACATACCAAGTACCCATCACAAACTCATCTCCCTTGCATTACATTATTTAGCATTTGCCTCTCGTTTTCCTTTCGCCCACTTCACCCTTGTCGTTTTATTCGCCCTTTTTCCGTCCGTATTTTCATTTTCCTTGATGTCTTATTTGGCTCGTTTGCTCGTTTGGTTGGAATAGTTCTTTATTTAATACTAAACAGAGAACCTAGGATCTATGGATCCTCATCCGCTTGCTAATCTTTTTAAGAGATCCAATTATGATGAACCAATTGCTAGTGAGTTTTGTGCTCTACATTATCTTTATGAAGCTTTGCTTGAAATTCGTGAATCTAAAAATTGTGATGAAGAAACTTATGAAGAGATTCACGATAACTCCTTGAATAAAAAGCATGATTGCAATTATTTTACTATAAATTCTCTTTATGTCAATTGTGCTAATAATATGTGAAACCCTAAGCTTGGGGATGTTAGTTTTGCTATGTCTACTACTTGTTGCAATGATCATGATTGGGGTGATTCTCCTTATAATCTTGAAAATTTATTTAAGCCCCATGATGAATATGAGATTGATAATAATGTTTGCAATAATACTGAAATTGGGTTTGGAAGAGTGTCAACTTTAGATCCCACATATTTGGATAATTTTCAATCTTATGAAGTTTTTGATAAAAGTGGGTTTGGAGAGGTCATGACTTTAGTTAATGATAATCTCACTATTTTGGAAGAGTGTCAACTTTGAATGCATGTGGATCATGTTGAAAATATTTTATGTGATAGCTATTTTGTTGAATTTGCTTATGATCCCACGTATTATTATGAGAGAGGAAAATATGGTTGTAGAAATTTTCATGTTACTAAATTACCTCTCGTAATGTTGAGATTGCTATATTCTCTTTCTTCTTCCTTGCATATGCTAGTTTTTGCTTGCCTTGAAAACTTGTTTTCTTATAATATTCCTATGCATAGGAAGTATGTTAGACTTAAATTTGTTTGGCACGTGTTTCATGATGCTCTCTTTGTGCTTCAATTCTTGTTTTTCATGTGAGCATCATTAAAATTATCAATGCCTAGCTAAAAGGCTTTAAAGAAAAGCGCTTGTTGGGAGATAACCCAATATTTGTCCTTGCTGTTATTCAATAAATAATTAATCTAGTCTCTGTTTATATGTGTTTTCATGTTTTATTTAGTGTTTGTGCCAAGTAGAACCTATAGGATAACCTTGGGTAAAAGTTAATTTGATTCTCCTGAAAAACAGAAACTTTGCATGCACGAGAAAAAAATCAATAAATCACAAAAACGTGCGTTTGCATTGATTCTTTTTGCTGTAGATAAATATACAAATTTCCTAGGACCTCCTATTTTGGTAGAATTTTTAAGGTTCCAGAAGTATTCTAAAGTTACAGATTTCTACAGACTGTTCTGTTTTTGACAGATTCTGTTTTTCGTGTGTTGTTTGCTTATTTTGATGCATCTATGGCTAGTATCGGGGGGTATGAATGATAGAGAAGTTGGAATAAATTAGATTTAACACCAATATAAACAAAGAATGAGTTCATTACAGTACCTTATGTGGTGGTTTTTCTTTCTTGCACTAACGGAGCTTATAAGATTTCTTTCGAGTTTTGTGTTGTGAAGTTTTCAAGTTTTGGGTAAAGATTTGATGGACTATGGAATAAGGAGTGGCAAGAGCCTAAGATTGGGGATGCCCAAGGCACCCCAGGATATTCAAGAATAGCCAAAATCCTAAGCTTGGGTATGCCCCCGTAAGGCATCCCTTCTTTCGTCTTCGTTCATTGGTAACTTTATGTGACACTCCAAAAAAATTTATTTGGTTTTTATCAAAAACTTTGTGGTTTTGAGGAGAGATTTTTTTTTGTGAAGCTCTATGAAAATTTGGGATTTTTATATCTTGGAACCACCATGACTTGGCATTTTTGCCCATGTGGTAAAACCCCTCCAAAACCTCCTTGTGATCAACCTAAATTCTCTGTCCCAACTAATCCAAACTGGTTTTGGATTTTTATTCTAATTATTTTTCCCCTCAATTCAATTCTGAAAATTATTTGGAGCCTGAGGGATTTTCAAAGCAACTGCCCTATTGCATTTGAGTTTTGACCTCAAACCAATTCTCCTGGATTGTCCTTAGCATCCATAACCCAGAACCATCTTGATCCACTCCTCCTCTTTTCAAAATTTTCAAAATTCAGTCTCTGCAAGTTTGGACCAGATTTGCCAAATTTGGTGAAATTCATATCTACACCCCTCCAAATATTCCACCAAAATTCAGGCAGCCTATTTGAGCAATGAGAAGCCACTCCACCAAAAATCAGCTCAAGGAAAAATCCCTACATGCCTGGATCATTCTGTCGAACACCTTGCATGCACTGTTTTCCTTACACTTTCAGAAATTCAGTTTTCAGTTTCGACAGTTTCAGTCACGCGACCACAGTGCACTTGGCACGTTGCTCGCGGCCTCGCTTGCTTGTCCGAAGCTTCACACGCGCACTTGGCGCGACCCTTGCATCGGTGGCGCCCTGGCCCGCCTGCGCCGGCGTGTCTTGCGGCGGCCGGCTCCCCGTAACGGCCGACAGGGAGGAGAACGGCGGCGCAACGCCGTTCGGCACCGCCCAAATCCTCTGGTGGCACCGCGTGGCCTTCTCCGTGCCAGCGCACGCATGCGGCACCGTCGCCGTGGCGCAGCACGCACGGAGCACGCTCTCTGCCGCCGACGGGCCCGTGCCACCCCGTTCCGTCGAGCTCGACCCAAACACCCAAACCCCGGCTAGTTTAGCACTAAAACGGACCCATTGAACCTCCGTGATGACGCTCGACTCCCTAACCACCCCGACCGAGCACTGCGCCACCGTAATCGCTCGCCGGAAATCTCCGTTCACGGCAACCGCCTCGGGCCGCCCATAAAAAGGGCCCCGAGCTCACCCTCGTGCACGCAGCATCACCACTCCTCACCAAAGCCCCGCCAGGCCACTAGGGGGACCTCGAGGAGGTCTCCTTCCCCAGCTCCGGCCGCCCCGATCCGCCTCGGCCTCCAGCTCGATTCACTTCGGTGAGGCTACCTCCGGCGCCCAAACCTCGTCCGTAGCCCTCTCTTGCACCCAGTAGTCTAACCCCCACCTCAATTGAATCTTTGTAGCCCTCTCCGACGAGCTCCATCCACGCCCGAACCACCGTCCGCCGGAGTTGAGACCGCCGTCGACGTGGTGCTCACCGGCGACCAACACCACCACCCACCGTTGCGGAAGGACACGGTGAGCACATTGGTAACCTCTGATCCCCATGCCTCGCCGTGGATCGCCGCCGGCGACCACAGCAGCTCTCGGGCGCCGACGAGCCTCGTCCCTCCCATTTGAAAATTTAAACATGACAAGTGGGACCCGCTGTCAGCCTCTCTGTCCTTTCTAAATGAAGCGTTATCTGAAAACGCCTACTGCCAAATGCGTTTTCTCTTCGGGCTGGCGTAGTCACTACCGAAGCGTTTTCTGTTTTTATAAACTAGCCCCTGGAAATCTTCTGTTTCATTCCAGATAAGTCCCTGGACAAAAACCCTTATAACTTTTAATCAGAAAAGTATTTTTGATTGATTCTTTTTCTGTTCTCTTTAAAATTTTGTCTAGTTTTTTATCAGATTTATTTGAAAAATATTTGGTTTACCTTCTGTGCTCTCCTTGGTATTTACGTTAGCGCATATATTTTCTTTAAACCGTAGATACCGAAGGAGGTGACGGAGCCGCGAACTTCACCGAGCTAGGCTCCGACTACTCTGAACCAGGCAAGCATGTTTGAAATTTTGATATGATGAGTGTCTCGGCATGTTTTCATTTAGTTAGTTTCATGGCATGTTGGTAAGCATACCGATGAACGTTATTTTATGTGATAATAAGGTGAGTGAGTTCAATGATCCATACGTGGATGAATGTGAATATGAATGGCCATGTGTTGGCATGAGGATGGGTATGATGGCAGTGTTGTAGCATGCCAGTCTTACGCCAGACTATGTGACTTCAGTGTCAAACCATATCGGTCCAGTACCTATCATTTCCTTCCTTGTACTACCACATGTTTTCCGCAAGGAATATGGTTTAGTAAGTTGCAAACCACTTTCATGGTACACACCAAAGAGGAGAGGCCGTGATGATGGTTCCATGGCCCTGGATTAAAGCCAGTCATCCGGTCAGGGGGCATGGGTGTTTCCGGTTGGGACCGAGAGGGGGGCACCCCTTAGAGCGCGCGTATATAAATTTGATCCCATGCTATTCGAGATTGTGATCTCCCCGTCT
>NC_041383.1:32246782-32275281 GCF_002162155.2 Triticum dicoccoides
TTCTGCGATGTCGCTCAGACATCCGACTGTGGCATTTCTTTTAAAGCCCTTTCTGCGATGTCGCTCAGACGTACGACTGTGGCATTTCATTTAAAGCCCTTTCTGCGATGTCGCTCAGACGTCCGACTGTGGCATTTCATTTAAAGCCCTTTCTGCGATGTCGCTCAGACGTCCAACCGTGGCTTTTCTTTTCAAGCCCTTTATGTGGTGTCGCTAAGATGCCCGACTGTGGCATCATTTCCTTATTTTTATTTGTTCACCTTTCGAGGCGTCGCTTCAGACACCCGATCGGTCCTTATTTATGTTCTGTGGAATTTCAGGCGGACTACCGCCGTTTCCCTTTTTACTTACCCGTTATGCCAATTTTATTTATTGTGCATTAAGGAATTAATCATGTTGCATCCATGCACGCATTTGTTATATCTTACGTCTGAACTGTCTTGCGAGTTCTTTCAAAGTACTCACTGGCTTGTTGATTTGGCCAGATGCTGACGAAGGCGATCTCATGGATGAAGAGTTCGATAGCGAGTCCGACACTTAGAGGAGTCCCAGTCAGTCTCGTGCGACCCTGGAATTGGCCACTGTTTTATATCCGCTTCCGCTACCAAATAAATTTATCGAGCCTCACCTCGACGCTCGATGAAATGATATTCTTAGAGTCTTGTATTTCCCTTCCCGCTGTGCTTTTCCACCACCAACCTATCCATGAGTCAGTAGTATGTCTCCACACCACTGTGTCCTGTCCGCCATTATGTATGATTATTGGCGTGCTTGTAATAGTTTGGTTGAGCGACCGCAGTTCAACCCTGTAATATATTTTATGCTACTGGCTTATTGTATCAAGAAATTGTCTACCAGTGAGGAGGATTTCTCTCATACTGGACTCAAAAGACTGGTTTATCAATAAATATTTTTATTGGAAAACCAGCCGTGACAAGCTTGGTACCAGAGCCAGGCTGACTGTAGGAAGCCACTAGGTGCGATCGCTAATTAGTTATTAGCATGACAGGGCTATTTTATGCTTTTGCAATTGTAGTCATTTTCTGTCAGTCAGCATAAATTTATGATCTGACCCTGCAGAATTTTGCCTACTTTTGTAGACGGCCGACGTCAGCTGCGAGTCTCAGACCTTCGCCAACGTGCCCGATGGGTTCGTCAAGCTTCTTTCTTTCATCGTTCAGGTCGCGATGGGGCCATCCGTGCGCCCAGTCTTCACACTCTACCAGCACCGAGTCAACGACAGTCTGACCATGCACCAGGCCGCGGTGCAGTTCAGGGGAGGGCGTGGTGAGTTACGCCGCTTCCGGTTCGTGGGAAGAGCCATGCCTACGAAGAGGCATGCTATGCAGATGGCAGCCCGCGAGGCGATAGCTCGTCTCAGGGATGTCCTTCCCGTGATGAAGACTCGTCGTTACCGTTATCTTCCGTGCCATGTGCCTTACACCTGTCACTACGCATACTCCTGCCCCAGAGGAGAACGAGACGAGGCTTTTGAGATGCTCATTGAGTATCTCCGGGCCCTGGAGGCAGCCTTCGACAACCTGGTGGACGACTTTGTAGCTACCCGCATGGACTCAGTCCATGGCTGTGCTGCCAACAGGAGGGAGCTCCTACCCATCGCTCCGCCACCGACTTTTGTCTCGTCATCAGCATCTTTTACGCCTACTCGTCGCCTGCCTTCTACCGAAGAATTTAACCAAGTCATTGCACCCACTCCGGCGCGCACTACACCAACCTTCGCGCCCACTCCTGTACGTGTTGCTCCGCCCCTGGCAACCGCTCCGCCCGCTCTGCGCAACACTACACGTATGGAGCCCATTAGCGAGGAGGAAGTCGAGTCCCCAACCTCGCTACGCCTCGCCCTCGGCAGGGCAAGGGAGATCGTCAACATCTCTGCCTAAGTACGCTTAGCTGCCGTATATTGTACCACTTTGTAAGATATGTGCATAGGCTGTGAGAAGTAGCCTGTTTGCGCATCATGTAGGATCTGGAGAAGTGCACTAGCCTTAATAACATGTCAGGATTATGTACGCATATCCTGAGTGATGTATTGTATAATTACCGCCCGCGTGTAAGATATGTAATGAGCAGTCCTTCTCCGTGCGCAAGTCGATTTGTTTTTCTTAAGTAAGCTTGGCTATTTAATAATATCTGCTAGCTTTATGCATTTATGGTTTTATTTTTGCGACTCTTTCCGCTTTTCTTAAGAGTTTTACAAAAATACTTTTCTCAGAGTGAAAAATGTCTCGTCCTTGGACACGTTCCATGCCAACTCCACCAGAGGAAATTCATGATACTCAACCCAACAATGAGTTCACTCAGGGACAGTCAAGCCAACAAGGCAGTGAATCGGCACTTTCACAAATGTGCCGCCTTTATGAACAGAGTCAGCAACAACATCACGAGATGATGAACCAAGTCATCAACATGGGGAATCATCATGGACAGTATCAGCAACATTCCGAGTTATCTGAGCTACAGAAGACACGTCCTCAAACATTTTCTCACACTGACAAGCCTCTTGAAGCCGAGGACTGGCTTCGAGATATGGAGAGGAAATTAATTATTGCAAAGTGTTCAGATCTCGAGAAAGTACTATATGCTCCACACTATCTCACAGGAGCAGCCGCATCGTGGTGGGAGAATTTTCTGCACATGCATCCCAACGAAAATGACATAACCTGGGATGATTTCAAGGAAGGTTTCCGTGGTGCACATATTCCTAAGAGTATTATGAAAATCAAGAAGAGAGAATTTGATGACCTCAAACAAAGGAACATGACAGTGTCAGATTACAACAGTCAATTTACCCTATTATCCCGCTACGCCAATGAGGAGCGTATGACTAAAATCAAGAAGATGGAGAAATTCCTTGACGGTCTGGCACCCGCACTTAAATGCCAACTGGTCGTGCACACTTTTCCTGATTTTAAAACGCTGGTGGACATGGCCATTACTCTGGAAAATGAGAGACGCAGTCTGGAAGATATCCGCAAGCGAAAAAGGGACCAGAATAATCACACTCGCAATCACCGAAGCAAGATAGATTTTAAAAAGGGTGGGACACCCAAATTCTCATCCAATGTCTCACGCCCAATCAAGAATTTTCATGCAAGGGACAAGGAATTCACCTATCGCCCCGGCGTTACTTGTTACGCTTGTGGAGAAGAAGGGCATTATGCCAAACAGTGCCCCAAGCCAAGGAACTCAACCCCAAAGCCGAACAACGGCGGCAATAATTCAGCGCCCAAACGAAACAATTTCAATCCCAACAATAACCACAGGAAGGGTCATCTGAACCACGTCACCAAAGAGGAGGCACAAAATGCTCCAGATATCGTACTCGGTACGTTTCCTGTCAACACAATACCTGCAATGGTTTTGTTTGATTCTGGAGCTTCTCACTCTTTTATCTCGAAAAGTTTTGCTTTGCAAAATAATTTTTCGATGCTTCCTTTGGAGAAATCCATAATAATCAAGTCCCCCGGGATTCAGCAAGTTTCTCAGAATTACTGTCAGAATGTGGTCATTGAGTTTGAAGGATTGGAGTTTTACGCAAATCTTATTGTATTGGAAAATAAAGGACTGGATGTCATCTTAGGGATGGATTGGCTAACCACCAATAAAGGTTTTATCGACTGTTTCAACAGGACCGTGATTCTACCAGACCACCAAGGGAAGACAATAAGAGTATCAGCCAAGGAAGGAAAAAGACCCCGGCAACCGAGATTAAATAAGGTGGACGTTTCTGAGCTAAACAAGGTTCCAGTAGTGTGTGAATTTCCAGATGTATTCCCTAAAGAGCTGCCAGGCATGCCACCAGATCGAGAAATAGAATTCCGCATTGAGCTAGCACCAGGAACCACCCCCATATACAAGAAACCATACAGAATGGCACCATCCGAGTTGATCGAATTGAAGAAGCAAATAAAGGAATTACTGGATAAAGGATACATTCGGGCCAGCTCCTCACCTTGGGGATCACCAATTTTATTTGCCAAGAAGAAGGATGGAACGCTGAGATTGTGTATCGACTATCGAGCACTTAACATGGTCACAGTCAAAAACAAATACCCGATGCCAAGGATAAACGATTTGTTTGATCAACTTGCTCAGGCCAAGGTATTCTCAAAAATTGACTTAAGGTCAGGATACCATCAATTGAAGGTATGAACGGAAGATATCCCCAAAACAGCCTTCACCTCCAGATATGGACTGTACGAGTTCACAGTGATGCCATTTGGATTAACTAACACCCCGGCATATTTTGTTCACCTCATGAACAAAGTATTTATGAAGTTTATGGACAAATTCGTCGTAGTATTCATCGACGATATTCTGGTATACTCCAAAACACCAGAAGAGCACGCAGAACATCTCAGGATTGTACTAGGAGAGCTAAGGAAACACCAATTGTATGCCAAGTTCAGCAAGTGCGAATTTTGGCTAAGACAAGTAGGTTTTCAAGGCCACGTGCTAACTCAAGACGGTATAGCAGTGGACCCAGAGAAAGTCAAGGCCGTACTTGACTGGAAGTCACCAGCCAGCGTAACAGACATACGAAGTTTCTTGGGAATGGCAGGGTATTACCGCAGATTTATTGAAGGATTTTCCACCATATCCAAGCCTATGACACAGTTACTCAAGAAAGATAAGAAGTTTGAATGGACAGAAGCCTGCGAGAAAAGTTTCCAAGAGCTAAAGCGGAAATTAACAACAGCACCAGTATTAATTGTACCCGATATACACAAGAATTTTGAAGTATTTTGTGACGCATCCAGAAAGGGTCTCGGATGCGTGTTGATGCAAGAAGGCAAGGTTGTCGCCTGCGCTTCAAGGCAACTTCGCAAACACGAGGAAAATTATCCCACTCATGATTTAGAAATGGCAGCAGTTATTCATGCACTCAAGGAATGGAGGCATTTTCTACTTGGGAATCGATGTGAGATATATACGGATCACAAAAGCCTCAAATACATTTTTACGCAGCCAGAACTAAATTTACGGCAACGCCGCTGGTTAGAATTGGTAAAGGATTACGATGTTGGTATCCATTACCATCCAGGGAAAGCAAACGTAGTGGCCGATGCCCTGAGTCGGAACCCCAGCTCCGACGGGAACTATCTGCACAGCTTGAGGCCCGAATTCCATCAAGAATTTGTCAAGCTCAACTTGATAATGGTAGCAGAAGGCACCATATCAAACTTGGAAATACAACCACACCTTGTGGAGAAAATTAAAGAGGCTCAGTCCGGTCACCCCAGCATTGAAGGAATTAAAAGGAAGTTGAGAATGGGCAAGGCCTCGGAATTCGTCATAGACAATGAAGGAATATTATGGTACGGAGAAAGGCTATGCGTGCCAAACATAGAAGACCTTAAACAGCAAGTTTTAACAGAAGCACACACCACTCCATATTCGATCCACCCTGGAGGAACCAAAATGTATAAGGATATTCAGGAAAGATTTTGGTGGCACGGTATGAAGAGGGACATAGCCGCTTTCATTGCATGTTGCGACTCAAGTCAACGCATAAAAGCTGAACATCAGAGACCAGCCGGACTACTGCAACCTAACAAAATACCTGAGTGGAAATGGGATGAAATAGGGATGGATTTTATTGTCGGATTACCTCGGTCACGACACGGGAATGATGCCATATGGGTCATCACTGACAGGTTGACCAAAGTAGCACACTTTATTCCAGTGAAGACAACCTACACCACTCAGAGGCTTGCCAGGATTTATCTTTCCCGCAGAGTCTGTCTGCACGGTGTCCCGAAGACTATAATTTCCGACAGAGGCACTCAGTTCGTCTCAAGATTTTGGGAGCAATTACAACAGGCTCTGGGAACCCAACTAGCCTTCAGTACCGCATACCATCCACAGACTGATGGACAAACAGAACGCGTAAACCAGGTTTTAGAAGACATGCTGAGAGCATGTGTCCTCACCTATGGAACCAGTTGGGAGGACAGCCTGCCATATGCCGAGTTCGCATACAACAACAGTTACCAGGCCAGCCTGCAAATGGCTCCTTTCGAAGCCCTATACGGAAGGAGATGTCGTACCCCGTTAAATTGGTCAGAGACCGGAGACAGCCGCATTTTCGGACCAGATATTCTCAGAGAGGCCGAGGAAAAAGTCAAGCTAATCAGGGACCGACTTAAGACCGCTCAAAGTCGATTTGCATAGTGGCACGAAGAGGCACTGTAGCCTACCAGCTAGACTTACCCGAAGACTTGTCCGACATTCACGACGTGTTCCACGTCTCTCAATTAAGGAAGTGCGTAAGCAACCCAGAGAAACAAGTATCTCATGAGAACATTGACATACAGCCAGACCTCACTTATCGAGAACGTCCCATAAGAATATTAGAGGAGTCTGAAAGGAGGACCCGACAGAAAACCATCAAGTTTTTCAAGGTCCAGTGGAGCAATCACACCGACAGTGAAGCAACTTGGGAAAGCGAGGATTTTCTTCGGACAGAGCATCCACACTTATTTAAGGATCAGCTGAAATCTCGGGGACGAGATTTTTCCTAAGGGGGTAGGTGTTGTGACACTCCAAAAAAATTTATTTGGTTTTTATCAAAAACTTTGTGGTTTAGGAGAGATTTTCTTTTTGTGAAGCTCTATGAAAATTTGGGATTTTTATATCTTGGAACCACCATGACTTGGCATTTTTGCCCATGTGGTAAAACCCCTCCAAAACCTCCTTGTGATCAACCTAAATTCTCTGTCCCAACTAATCCAAACTGGTTTTGGATTTTTATTCTAATTATTTTTCCCCTCAATTCAATTCTGAAAATTATTTGGAGCCTGAGGGATTTTCAAAGCAAGTGCCCTATTGCATTTGAGTTTTGACCTCAAACCAATTCTCCTGGATTGTCCTTAGCATCCATAACCCAGAACCATCTTGATCCACTCCTCCTCTTTTCAAAATTTTCAAAATTCAGTCTCTGCAAGTTTGGACCAGATTTGCCAAATTTGGTGAAATTCATATCTACACCCCTCCAAATATTCCACCAAAATTCAGGCAGCCTATTTGAGCAATGAGAAGCCACTCCACCAAAAATCAGCTCAAGGAAAAATCCCTACATGCCTGGATCATTCTGTCGAACACCTTGCATGCACTGTTTTCCTTACACTTTCAGAAATTCAGTTTTCAGTTTCGACAGTTTCAGTCACGCGACCACAGTGCACTTGGCACGTTGCTCGCGGCCTCGCTTGCTTGTCTGAAGCTTCACACGCGCACTTGGCGCGACCCTAGCGTCGGTGGCGCCCTGGCCCGCCTGCGCCGGCGTGTCTTGCGGCGGCCGGCTCCCCGTAACGGCCGACAGGGAGGAGAACGGCGGCGCAACGCCGTTCGGCACCGCCCAAATCCTCTGGTGGCTCCGCGTGGCCTTCTCCGTGCCAGCGCACGCATGCGGCACCGTCGCCGTGGCGCAGCACGCACGGAGCGCGCTCTCTGCCGCCGACGGGCCCGCGCCACCCCGTTCCGTCGAGCTCGACCCAAACACCCAAACCCCGGCTAGTTTAGCACTAAAACGGACCCATTGAACCTCCGTGATGACGCTTGACTCCCTAACCACCCCGACCGAGCACTGCGCCACCGTAATCGCTCGCCGGAAATCTCCGTTCACGGCAACCGCCTCGGGCCGCCTATAAAAAGGGCCCCGAGCTCACCCTCGTGCACGCAGCATCACCACTCCTCACCAAAGCCCCGCCAGGCCACTAGGGGGACCTCGAGGAGGTCTCCTTCCCCAGCTCCGGCCGCCCCGATCCGCCTCGGCCTCCAGCTCGATTCACTTCGGTGAGGCCACCTCCGGCGCCCAAACCTCGTCCGTAGCCCTCTCTTGCACCCAGTAGTCTAACCCCCACCTCAATTGAATCTTTGCAGCCCTCTCCGACGAGCTCCATCCACGCCCGAACCACCGTCCGCCGGAGTTGAGACCGCCGTCGACGTGGTGCTCACCGGCGACGAACACCACCACCCACCGTTGCGGAAGGACACGGTGAGCACATTGGTAACCTCTGATCCCCATGCCTCGCCGTGGATCGCCGCCGGCGACCACAGCAGCTCTCGGGCACCGACGAGCCTCGTCCCTCCCATTTGAAAATTTAAACATGACAAGTGGGACCCGCTGTCAGCCTCTCTGTCCTTTCTAAACGAAGCGTTATCTGAAAACGCCTACTGCCAAATGCGTTTTCTCTTCGGGCTGGCGTAGTCGCTACCGAAGCGTTTTCTGTTTTTATAAACTAGCCCCTGGAAATCTTCTGTTTCATTACAGATAAGTCCCTGGACAAAAACCCTTATAACTTTTAATCAGAAAAGTATTTTTGATTGATTCTTTTTCTGTTCTCTTTAAAATTTTGTCTAGTTTTTTATCAGATTTATTTGAAAAATATTTGGTTTACCTTCTGTGCTCTCCTTGGTATTTACGTTAGCGCATATATTTTCTTTAAACCGTAGATACCGAAGGAGGTGACGGAGCCGCGAACTTCACCGAGCTAGGCTCCGACTACTCTGAACCAGGCAAGCATGTTTGAACTTTTGATATGATGAGTGTCTCGGCATGTTTTGCATTTAGTTAGTTTCATGGCATGTTGGTAAGCATACCGATGAACGTTATTTTATGTGATAATAAGGTGAGTGAGTTCAATGATCCATATGTGGATGAATGTGATTATGAATGGCCATGTGTTGGCATGAGGATGGGTACGATGGCAGTGTTGTAGCATGCCAGTCTTACGCCAGACTATGTGACTTCAGTGTCAAACCATATCGGTCCAGTACCTATCATTTCCTTCCTTGTACTACCACATGTTTTCCGCAAGGAATATGGTTTAGTAAGTTGCAAACCACTTTCATGGTACACACCAAAGAGGAGAGGCCGTGATGATGGTTCCATGGCCCTGGATTAAAGCCAGTCATCCGGTCAGGGGGCATGGGTGTTTCCGGTTGGGACCGAGAGGGGGGCACCCCTTAGAGCGCGCGTATATAAATTTGATCCCATGCTATTCGAGATTGTGATCTCCCCGTCTCAAAAGTTTTTCTTGGACGATGACTAGGGTGATTCCTAGCATCGAGAGGTAGGATGGGTGTGTACCGGTTAGCTGTCTTTTCTTCCGAAATACCATAAACGGAACTAGTCCTTCGTGACTACGGAAATCCGTTGACTGTGGGAAAAATTTTGTACAAACTCTGCAGAGTCATATATTCCTCCAAATCATCTCTTCCATGTCAAGTTTCGTTCCATCTTATCCTAATCAATTGTCAGCTTTGATGACAGAGACTCCGGTGAATCGCATGAGTGCTAAATCCGATTGAATGATTATCCCTGTGGATGGACTAACCCGTTTATTCTCATGGATTGAATGTTTATTATGAGTATTGTTTACTGGTGGATTTAAAGCCCTTTCTGCGATGTCGCTCAGACGTCCGACTGTGGCATTTCTTTTAAAGCCCTTTCTGCGATGTCGCTCAGACGTCCGACTGTGGCATTTCTTTTAAAGCCCTTTCTGCGATGTCGCTCAGACATCCGACTGTGGCATTTCTTTTAAAGCCCTTTCTGCGATGTCGCTCAGACGTCCGACTATGGCATTTCATTTAAAGCCCTTTCTGCGATGTCGCTCAGATGTCCGACTGTGGCATTTCATTTAAAGCCCTTTCTGCGATGTCGCTCAGACGTCCGACCGTGGCATTTCTTTTCAAGCCCTTTATGTGGTGTCGCTAAGATGCCCGACTGTGGCATCATTTCCTTATTTTTATTTGTTCACCTTTCGAGGCGTCGCTTCAGACACCCGATCGGTCCTTATTTATGTTCTGTGGAATTTCAGGCGGAGTACCGCCGTTTCCCTTTTTACTTACCCGTTATGCCAATTTTATTTATTGTGCATTAAGGAATTAATCATGTTGCATCCATGCACGCATTTGTTATATCTTACGTCTGAACTATCTTGCGAGTACTTTCAAAGTACTCACTGGCTTGTTGATTTGGCCAGATGCTGACGAAGGCGATCTCATGGATGAAGAGTTCGATAGCGAGTCCGACACTTAGAGGAGTCCCAGTCAGTCTCGTGCGACCCTGGAATTGGCCACTGTTTTATATCCGCTTCCGCTACCAAATAAATTTATCGAGCCTCACCTCGACGCTCGATGAAATGATATTCTTAGAGTCTTGTATTTCCCTTCCCGCTGTGCTTTTCCACCACCAACCTATCCATGAGTCAGTAGTATGTCTCCACACCACTGTGTCCTGTCCGCCATTATGTATGATTATTGGCGTGCTTGTAATAGTTTGGTTGAGCGACCGCAGTTCAACCCTGTAATATATTTTATGCTACTGGCTTATTGTATCAAGAAATTGTCTACCAGTGAGGAGGATTTCTCTCATACTGGACTCAAAAGACTGGTTTATCAATAAATATTTTTATTGGAAAACCGGCCGTGACACTTTACTTGGAGCTATATTTTTATTCGCTACATGATATGTGTTTTGCTTGGAGCGTCGTGTATTATATGAGTCTTTGCTTGTTAGTTTACCACAATCATCCTTGCTGTACACACCTTTTGGGAGAAGCTTACTTGATTGGAATTTATTAGAATACTCTATGTGATTCACTTATATCTTTTTGAGCTAGATAACTTTTGCTCTAGTGCTTCACTTATATCTTTTAGAGCACGGCGGTGGCTTAATTTTAAAGAAATTGTGGATCTATCATGCTTCACTTATATTATTTTGAGAGCCTTTTAGAACAGCATGGTATTTTCTATGGTTATAAATTTGGTCCTAGAATGATAAGCATCAAAGTTGGGTATAATAAAAACTTTCATAGAAGTGAATTGGATGCTATGATCAATTTGATACGTGATAATTGTTTTGAGATATAGAGGTGGTGATATTAGAGTCATGCTAGTTGGGTAATTGTGAATTTAAAGAATACTTGTGTTGAAGTTTGTGATTCTCGTAGCATGCACGTATGGTGAACCGCTTTGTGATGAAGTTGGAGAAAAATTTTATTTATTGATTGTCTTCCTTATGAGTGGCGGTCGGGGACGAGCGATGGTCTTTTCCTACCAATCTATCCCCCTAGGAGCATGCGTGTAGTACTTTGTTTTCAATGACTTGTAGATTTTTGCAACAAGTATATGAGTTCTTTATGACTAATGTTGAGTCCATGGATTATACGCACTCTCACTCTTCCACCATTGCTAGCCTCTCTTGTGCCGCGCAACTTTCGCCGGTGCCATACACCCACCATAATATTCCCTCAAAACAGCCACCATACCTACCTATTATGGCATTTCCATAGCCATTTTGAGATATATTGCCATGCAACTTTCCACTATTCCGTTTATTATGACACGCATCATCATTGTCATATTGGTCTTTGCATTATCATGTAGTTGACATCGTATTTGTGGCAAGGCCACCCCATAATTTTTCATACATGTCACTCTTGATGCATTGCATATCCCGGTACACTGACAGAGGCATCTATATAGAGTCATATCTTGTTCTAAGTATCGAGTTGTAGATAAATAAAAGTGTGATGATCTTCATTATTAGAGCATTGTCCTAGTGAGGAAAGGATGATGAAGACTATGATTCCCCCAGAAGTCGGGATGAGACTTCGGACTTTATAAAAATAAAAGAGGCCAAAGAAGCCCGCTAAAAAGAAAAAAAAGAACAAAAAAAAGAAAGAAAAGAAAAAAAACGAAAAGAAAAAAATAATGAGAGAAAAAGAGAGAAGGGACAATGCTACTATCTCTTTTTCCACACTTGTGCTTCAAAATAGCACCATGGTCTTCATGATAGAGAATCTCTTATGTTGTCACTTTCATATACTAGTGGGAATTTTTCATTATAGAACTTGGCTTGTACATTCCAACGATGGGCTTCCTCAAAATGCCCTAGGTCTTCGTGAGCAAGCAAGTTGGATGCACACCCACTTAGTTTCTTTTGTTGAGCTTTCACACATTTATAGCTCTAGTGCATCCATTGCATGGCAATCCCTACTCACTCACATTGATATCTATTAATGGGCATCTCCATAGCCCGTTGATTTGCCTAGTTGATGTGAGAGTATCTTCTCCTTTTTGTCTTCTCCACAACCACCCTTCTATTCCTCATATAGTGCTGTGTCCATGGCTAACGCTCATGTATTGCATGAAAATTGAAAAAGTTTGAGATTAATAAAGTATGAAAAAATTGCTTGGCTTGTCATCGGGGTTGTGCATGATTAAATATTTTGTGTGATGAAGATAGAGCAACAGCCATACTATATGATTTTTTAGGGATAACTTTCTCTAGCCATGTTATTTTGAGAAGACATGATTGCTTTATTAGTATGCTTGAAGTATTACTATTTCTTATGTCAATATGAACTTTTATTTTGAATCATTTGGATCTGAACATTCATGCCACAATAAAGAGAAATACATTGAATTATGCTAGGTAGCATTCCACATAAAAAAATCTGTTTTAATCATTTACCTACTCGAGGACGAGCAGGAATTAAGCTTGGGATGCTTGATATGTCTCCAACGTATCTAAATTTTTTGATTGTTCCATGCTATTATATTACCTGTTTTGGATGTTTATGGGCTTTACTTTACAGTTTTATATCATTTTTGGGACTAACCTACTAACCGAAGGCCTAGCCCGTATTGCTTTTTTTTTTGCCTATTTCAGTATATCGAAGAAAAGGAATATCAAACGGAGTACAAACAGAATGAAACCTTCGGGAGCGTGATTTTTGTAATGAACGTGATCTAGAGGACTTGGAGTGCAAGTCAAGAAGATCCCGAGGAGGCCACGAGGGTGGAGGGCGCCCCCCCATAGGGCGTTCCCCCTATCTCGTGGGCCCCTCGGGCATCCACCGACGTATTTCTTCCTCCTATATATACCCATATACCCCGAAACCATCAAGGGAGCCACCGAAGAAATATTTCCGCCATCGTAACCTTCTCTATCCGCAAGATCGCATCTTGGAGGCGCCGCCGTCACTCTGCCGGAGGGGGAATCCACCATGGAGGGCTTCTACATCAACACCATAGCCCTTCTGATGAGTTGTGAGTAGTTTACCATAGACTTTCGGGTCCATAGTTATTAGCTAGATGGCTTCTTCTCTCTTTTTGGATTTCAATACCATGTTCTCCCCCTCTCCTGTGGAGATCTATTCGATGTATCTCTTTTTGCGGTGTGTTTCTCGAGATCCAACGAATTGTGGGTTCATGATGAAGTTTACCTTTGAGAAATATCTGAATCTCCTCTGAATTCTTTTATGTGTGATTGAGTTATCTTTGCAAGTCTCTTCGAATTATCAGTTTGGTTTGGCCTACTAGACTGATCTTTTTTGCCATGGGAGAAGTACTTAGCTTTGGGTTCAATCTTGCGGTGTCCTTTCCCAGTGACAGCAGGGGCTGCAAGGCACGTATTGTATTGTTGCCATCGAGGATAAAAAATGGGGTTTATATCATATTGCATGAGTTTATCCCTCTACATCATGCCATCTTTCTTAATGCGTTACTCCATTCTTATGAACTTAATACTCTAGATGCATGCTGGATAGTGGTCGATGTGTCGAGTAATAGTAGTAGATGTAGGCAGGAGTCGGTCTACTCATCACGGACGTGATGCCTATATACATGATCATGCCTAGATAATCTCATAATTATTCGCTTTTCTATCAATTGCTCGACAGTAATTTGTCCACCCACCGTAATACTTATGCTATCTTGAGAGAAGCCTCTAGTGAAACCTATGGCCCCCGGGTCTACCTTTTATCATATTCGCTTTCAATCTACTTTTATTTGCATCTTTACTTTTCCAATCTATATCACAAAATACCAAAAATATATTTATCTTATCATATTATCTCTATCAGATCTCACTTTCGCAAGTGGCCGTGAAGGGATTGACAACCCCTTTATCGCGTTGGTTGCGAGCTCTTTGTTTGTTTGTGTTGGTTCGTGGGACTTATGAGGAGCGTCCTACTGGATTGATACCTTGGTTCTCAAAAACAGAGGGAAATACCTACGCTACTGTGCTGCATCACCCTTTCCTCTTCAAGGAAAACCAACGCAAGCTCAAGACGTAGCAGGTGCTAGTGTTTCCACGATTCCAAAAACTTTATGTGATATGCTAGGTTTTCGTGAATTTGATGATTGTTCTTTAAACTTGCACCTTGTGGATTCCACCATTAAGAAACCTATGGCAAGGATTAATGTCCATGGCTCACGCTCATGTATTGTGTGAAAGTTGAAAAAGTTTGAGAACATCAAAAGTATGAAACAATTGCTTGGCTTGTCATCGGGGTTGTGCATGACTTAAATATTTTGTGTGATGAAGACAGAGCATAGCCAGACTATATGATTTTGTAGGGATAGCTTTCTTAAGCCATGTTATTTTGAGAAGTTATGATTACTTGTTAGTATGCTTGAAGTATTACTATCCTTATGTCAATATGAACTTTTATTTTGAATCATTCGGATCTGAACATTCATGCCACAATAAAGAAAAATACATTGAGAAATATGCTAGGTAGCATTCCACATCAAAAAATCTGTTTTTATCATCTACCTACTCGCGGATGAGCAGGAATTAATCTTGGGGATGCTTGATACGTCTCCAACGTATCTATAATTTTTTATTGTTCCATGCTATTATATTATCCATTTTGGATGTTTATGGGCTTTACTATACATGTTTATATTATTTTTGGGACTAACCTACTAACCGGAGGCCCAGCCAGAATTGCTGTTTTTTTTCCTATTTTAGTGTTTTGCAGAAAAGGAATATCAAACGGAGTCCAAACAGAATAAAACCTTCGGGAGCGATATTTTTTAAATAAACGCAATCCAGGAGACTTGGAGTGGACGTCAAGAAGCAGCGGAGGCGGCCATGAGGGTGCCTCGTGCCCCCCCACCCCCGCGTGGCTCCCCTGACCTACTTCCTATGCCTAAATATATCTGTGTACCCCAAACACATCCAGGAGCACCATGAAAAACTATTTCCGCCGCCGCAACCTTCTGTACCCGTGAGATCCCATCTTGGAGCCTTTTTCGGCGCTCTGTCGGAGGGGGAATCGATCACGGACGGCTTCTACATCATTGCCAAGTCTCTCCGATGAGTTGTGAGTATTTTACCACAGACCTTCGGGTCCATAGTTATTAGCTATATGGCTTCTTCCCTCTCTTTGAATCTCAATACAAAGTTCTCCTCGATCTTCTTGGAGATCAATTCGATATAACTCTTTTTGCGGTGTGTTTGTCGAGATCTGATGAATTGTGGGTTTATGATCAAGTTTATCTATGAGAAATTTTTGAATCTCCTCTGAATTGTTTTGTGTATGATTGGTTATCTTCGCAAGTCTCTTCGAATTATCAGTTTAGTTTGGCCTACTAGATTGATCTTTCTTGCAATGGGAGAAGTGCATAGCTTTGGGTTCAATCTTGTGGTATCCTTTTCCAGTGACAGTAGGGGCAGCAAGGCACGTATTGTATTGTTGCCATCGAGGATAAAAAGATGAGGTTTATATCATATTGCTTGAATTTATCCCTCTACATCATGTCATCTTGCTTAATGTGTTACTCTATTCTTATGAACTTAATACTCTAGATGCATGCTGGATAGCAGTCGATGTGTGGAGTAGTAGTAGATGTAGGCAGTAGTCGGTCTATTTGTTGCGGACGTGATGCCTATATAAATGATCATGCCTAGATATTCTCATAACTACGCACTTTTCTATCAATTGCTCGATAGTAATTTGTTCACCCACCGTAATAATTATGCTATCTTGAGAGAAGCCACTAGTGAAACCTATGGCCCCCAGGTCTATTCTCTATCATATAAGTTTTCGATCTATGTTATTTTACAATCTTTACTTTTCAATATATATCATAAAAATACCAAAAATATTTATCTTATCATATTATCTCTATTAGTTCTCTCTTTCGCAAGTGGCCGTGAAGGGATTGACAACCCCTTCATCGCATTGCTTGCGAGGTTGTTGTTTGTTTATGTAGGTACGAGGGACTTGCGTGGAGCCTCCTACTGGATTGATACCTTGGTTCTCAAAAACTGAGGGAAATACTTACGCTACTTTGTTGCATCACCCTTTCCTCTTCAAGGGAAAAACCAACGCATGCTCAAGAGGTAGCATTTGTCACAGTAGGTCACGTTTTCTGTCATGCATGTACATCCATGACGATTTTATGACAGAATCAAGATAGTCATACCTGTGTTGTCATGGAAGTATTCCATGACATTACCAAAATTATCATCACGGAAGTGCCCACTTCCATGACGAGAAATCGTGTGTCACAGAAGTGCTTTCGTTAAGGATGAGTGACACGTGGAATCCACCGTAATGGAACACCGTTAAGCTATCGGGTCCGGTTTTGGATCTAATAACCTGTTAACAGCCCCGACCAATGGGGATTTTCCATGTGTAAAATCATCTTTGGCTGGAGGAAACACGTGTCGGCTCACCTTTGGAACAGATATCATCCACTCATTGGGAAGAAGGTGCCTATGATACGTCGACATGTGGCACGACCCAACAAAGGCCCATTCCTATGAAATGGCCGGCCCGTTTGACTTGGTCAAAAGGTGGCGGGTCGGCCCATGGAAAGCTTGTTAACGGCCTATTCGCATATAGCCCATTTACAGGCCGCTAAACCAGGGCCCATTATGACCTATCCAAATTAGGCCTAGTAGTGTCATCTAGGCCGTCCAATATGATTCCAGCCCGTTTTAACTTCTGGCCCATGTATGGCCCATGACGTCTTTCGGCCCATATGAGGCCCTTTGTAACTCTTGGCCCATTAACGGCCCGTGGTGAAACTAGCCCATAATGAATAGTGTATCACTTTATACCCATTAACGGCCCATGGTGAAACTGGCCCGTAATGAACAGTCTATCACTTTATACCCATTAATGGCCCGTGGTGAAACTGGCCCGTAATGAACAGTATATCACTTTATACCCATTAACGACCCGTTATTCCATTGGGCCGTTTCCAGCCCATGTTATCTTTCGGCCTTCTCAAGGCCCATTTATTCTTGGGCTCATTTCTAGCATTCGTTTACTTACGGCCTGTTACTGTCATTTTCTGCTTGTGGGCCAAATTCAGCCTGAGGTTACAGTCGGCCCGTATGTGGCCCGTTAATACGTTGGGCTGTTTTCATAGCGTCATCAAATATGGTCGATTAACGATGGCCCGTTATGGTTAGCCCATGAATGGACGATTCCAACTCTAGCCCATTTACGACCAAAGTGCGGTCTGTTATTGGCCCATGTTTGGCCAACCGATCATACGGCTCGTAGAAGGCCCATTGATGATACGGCGCGTAGAAGGCCCATTGATGATACATAGAAGGCCCATTGTGTCTACGACCCGTATAAGGCCCATTGTTTCTATGACCCATAGAAGGCCCATTGTTTCTACGGCCTGTAGGAGGGCCATGGTAACTACAGTAAATATGTAGCCCATGGTTATTGTGGCCTAGTTTTAAAAAATAGGTTATTCGGCCACTAGCAAACCGTGGAAAAAGAACTGCACTGACTATAAGCAAAGAAATAAACAAGACAATAAGTAAATAAACAAGAAAGCAACTTACGCTAGGCTATCACGGCTATTACACATATTACATCCATTAGGCATCAAAGTTCACCACCAGTGCAAATATAGGGAACAAAGTAGCATATAAACGTCATAGCAAAACAAGTCTAGAACTGAAACCACTTCAGAATAGCTCAAGAGACAGTATCCTGGATACCCATAATGCTGGCAAGATGCTTAGCAAGCTTATTAACTTTCTCTTGTTTGGCGCTTATATCCTCCAGCACTTGTTGTTGCACCAGAAAGTATGCACCTGAATTCTGCAGGGACTTCCTCAGTCCTTCGGCTTCCTGTCGCATAACATCTGATCGATGTCTTTCAACTTGAAGTTGAGACTCAAGAAGCCGAACTGATTCAGGCAACGAGTTCGAAGAGCTGGTGCTAGCAGTAGTAGCCAGTAACTCGAACACTACATCAAGACATGACTTTGGGGTTGTCTCAGTGACTTTAATATAGTTTTTATCAGCTTTCTTGGAGACCAACATGGATGTGTCACTATCTTGAACCTTATCTGCATTACTTCCTTTACCATTGCATAATGGGGTACTCTTCTCCAATATTTTATCCGCGTTCTAAAAGAGAAACGAACAAACACATCACATGTTTACAATGTAGTATATGAAACTCATTTTGGTAAACCAGTTGATAGTAAGGTGGACAGGGTACAGCATGAAACAACCATATATCTATGTAGTATGGTCAATGTATGGTCTATAACATTTGAGTTTATGTTGCCAAATCAAGATAGATACAGTTCAAATCATATCTATTTAAGACAAAGCAGCATTGACAGAATATAAGTGTGGGAAACTACACAGCAATAAAAACACTTTTAATGTGCATGGCATGAGAGCCTATTTATTCAATTGAAACTGAAATCAACATAGAGAAAGTTACAACAACAAACACGTTAAAGAAACAGGTTTAAAACATACCTGTTGCGCCATTGGAGTTTCAATTGCATCCTTCAAATTTGAAATTAGTTGGGATGAGTAAATACAGTGATGCAAGAGCAAAGTAGTCTGAACCATAGCTATGGAACCTGACCTGAGAACAATGCTTCTTCTGCTTTAAGCATTGATTTGGGGTTCGGAGTGGTGGTCCTCGTGCTTTGGGCACTGCAGTTGCCTTACTAACTCCTCGTGTTTGGGTGCTCTGTGGTGGAGACGGTGATGTATCAACGGGAACTGGGTTACTATCTGCTGGGGTTGGGGTTAGAAGGGGTGTAGCTGGTTCTCTGTCCAACTGGGTAGGGTTACAATCTGCGTGAGTCTGGGTTATGTGTGGTGGGGCTGGTTCTTGGGCAAGTACAATCGTCGTTCTATCTGCATCGACAGGTAGCACGATCTTTTCTGAAGACTGTGTTTTCACTCCCACGGATACTGCCATCACCCCTTCCAATTTAAATGGCTGATAAACACGAAAAATAATTGAATGTGCAGACATTGTAAGATAGACAGGTGCAATGGATAGTAGGGAAGAAAACAGCGCATGAAATAATTCAAATTTATGTTGTCTAACCAAATAGAATAGCAGGACATAATTTCACATATATAATGGCTAATTAAACTGGATAGCATGACACAATTTCACACGTATGATGGCTAACTAAACAGGATAGAATGACATACTTCAAAATATGATGACTATGTAAACAGGATGACATGATATAACTATAAGATGTGTCTATTAAAGTGGTTGGCATGCCACAAATCACAAACATGCCGTCGATGGAAACTTGATGGCATGATATAATTCACGAATAGAATGACATAATTTGAAATATGATGACTATGTAAACAGGATGAGATGATATAACTGAATTATGTCTTTAGAAAATGGGTTGACATGCCATAGTTCGGATACATGCTGTCTATGTAAACATCATGGCATGATATAATTCAAATATATGATTTATATACTAAGAAGTGAGCAGAGGGCAATCGCATATATGATGTGTCAACTAAGGAGATGACATTCAATATTGTGTATATGATGTAAAAACTAAGCATTGCAATACAACATAAGCATGTTATGAGTAATATAACTCTGTCAAGTTTGAGCATACACCTCAGGGGGATAATAGGACTGGTCATCTGCCTTTGAATCTTCCTCTGAAGAGCTATCTGTAACCAGCAAGATATCTGCTTCAGCAGGTAGCATTGTCTGCTCTAAAAACCTTGTTTTCATTCCAGTTTCTCCATCACCAATTCAAATGGTTGATGCACAGGAATAGTTGTTGAATATACAAACATTGTCGACAAAAGCATTGAGAAATACAAAAAAAAAGACGGCATGATATAATTCACATATATGTATGATATGTCTCCAACATATCTATAATTTTTGATTGTTCCATGCTATTATATTACCTGTTTTTGGATGTTTATGGGCTTTACTTTACACTTTTATATCATTTTTTGGACTAACCTACTAACCGGAGGCCCAGCCCATATTGTTGTTTTCTTGCCTATTTCAGTGTTTCGAGGAAAAGGAATATCAAACGGAGTCCAAACGGAATGAAACCTTCGGGAAACTTATTTTTGGAACAGAAGCAATCCAGGGAACTTGGAGTACAAGACAGGGAAGCTTCGAGGAGGCCACGAGTGTGCCCCCCTCAACTGGGCGCGCCCCCCTGTCTCATGGGCCCCTCAAGCATCCCCCGACCGACTTCTTTCACCTATATATTCCCATATACCCTAAAAACATCGAAACAGAAGATAGATCGGGAGTTCCACTGCCGCAAGCCTCTGTAGCCACCAAAAACCAATCGGGACCCTGTTCCGGCACCCTGCCGGAGGGGGGATCCCTCACCGGTGGCCCTCTTCATCATCCCGGTTAACTCCTACCAACCTCCCCCCTAGGAGCATGCGCGTAGTGCTTGGTTTTTGATGACCTGTAGATTTTTGCAATAAGTATATGAGTACTTTTTGACTAATGTTGAGTCCATGGATTATACGCACTTTTATCTTTCCATCATTGCTAGCCTCTTCGGTACTATGCAATGCCCTTTCTCACCTTGAGAGTTGGTGCAAACTTTGCCGGTGCATCCAAACCCCGTGATATGATACGCTCTATCACACATAAATCTCCTTACATCTTCCTCAAAATAGCCACCATACCTACCTATTTATGGCATTTCCATAGCCATTCCGAGATATATTGCCATGCAACTTTCCACCGTTCCGTTTATCATCATGACATACATTACTATTGTCATATTGCCTTGCATGATCATGTAGTTGACATCATATTTGTGGCAAAGCCACCAGGCATAATTTTCTCTTGATTCAATCCCGGTACACCACCGGAGGCATTCATATAGAGTCATATCTTGTTCTAGTTTCGAGTTGTAATTCATGAGTTGTAAATATATAGAAGTGTGATGATCATCATTATTAGAGCATTGTCCCTAAAGAAAAAAAGAAGAAGGGCCAAAAAGAAAAAAAGGCCAAAGAAAGAAAAAAAGAAAAGGAAAAAGGGAGAAAGTCCAAAAAAAGAAAGGCCAAAGAAAAAAAGAAAGAAAAAAGAAAAAAGAAAAAAGGGGGCAATGTTACCATCTTTTTCCACACTTGTGCTTCAAAGTAGCACCATGTTCTTTATATAGCGAGTCGCATATGTTGTCACTTTCATATACTAGTGGGAATTTTTCATTATAGAACTTGGCTTGTATATTCCTACGATGGGCTTCCTCAAATGCCCTAGGTCTTCATGAGCAAGCAAGTTGGATGCACACCCACTAGTTTCTTTTGTTGAGCTTTCATACATTTATAGCTCTAGTGCATCCGTTGCATGGAAATCCCTACTCCTCATGTTGACATCAATTGATGGGCATCTCCATAGCCCATTGATTATCCTCGTCAATGTGAGACTTTCTCCATTTTTGTCTTCTCCACACAACCTCCATCATCATACTCTATTCCACCCATAGTGCTATATCCATGGCTCAGGCTCATGTATTGCGTGAAAGTTGAAAAAAGTTTGAGATTGCTAAAGTATGAAACAATTGCTTGACTGAAACCGGGTTTGTGCTTGATGGGAGTATTTTGCGTGATGAAAATGAAGCATAGCCTAACTATATGATTTTGTAGGGATGAACTTTCTTTAGCCATGATATTTTGAGAAGACATGATTGCTTTGATTAGTATGCTTGTAGTATTACTATTTCTTATGTCAATATGAACTTTTATTTTGAATCATTTGGATCTAAACATTCATGCCACAATAAAGAGAAATTACATTGAGAAATATGCTAGGTAGCATTCCACATCAAAAATTCTGTTTTTATCATTTACCTATTCGAGGACGAGCAGGAATTAAGCTTGGGGATGCTTGATACGTCTCCAACGTATCTAATTTTTTATTGTTCCATGCTATTATATTACATGTTTTGGATGTTTATGGGCTTTACTTTACACTTTTATATCATTTTTGGGACTATCCTACAAACCGGAGGCCCAGCCCATATTATTGTTTTGTTGCCTATTTCAGTGTTTCAAAGAAAAGGAATATCAAACGGAGTCCAAACGGAATGAAACCTTCGGGAAACTTATTTTTGGAACAGAAGCAATCCAGGGAACTTGGAGTACAAGCCAGGGAAGCTTCAAGGAGGCCACGAGGGTGGGGGCGCGCGCCCCCTACTGGGCGCGCCCCCTATCTCGTGGGCCCCTTGAGCATCCCCCGACCGACTTCTTTCACCTATATATTCCCATATACCCTAAAAACATCAAAATGGAAGATATATCGGGAGTTCCGCCGCCGCAAGCCTCTGTAGCCACCAAAAACCAATCGGGTGTTGGAAATATGCCCTAGAGGCAATAATAAAAGTGTTATTATTATATTTCTTTGTTCATGATAATAGTCTTTTATTCATGCTATAATTGTATTATCCGGAAATCGTAATACACGTGTGAATACATAGACAACAATATGTCCCTAGTGAGCCTCTAGTTGACTAGCTCGTTGTGATCAACAGATAGTCATGGTTTCCTGGCTATGGACATTGGATGTCGTTGATAACGAGATCACATCATTAGGAGAATGATGTGATGGACAAGACCCAATCCTAAGCCTAGCACAAAGATCGTGTAGTTCGTATGCTAAAGCTTTTCTAATGTCAAGTATCTTTTCCTTAGACCATGAGATTGTGCAACTCCCGGATACCGTAGGAATGCTTTGGGTGTACCAAACGTCACAACGTAACTGGGTGGCTATAAAGGTGCATTATAGGTATCTCCGAAAGTATCTGTTGGGTTGGCACGAATCGAGACTGGGATTTGTCACTCCGTGTAAACGGAGAGGTATCTCTGGGCCCACTCGGTAGGACATCATCATAATGTGCACAATGTGACCAAGGGGTTGATCACGGGATGATGTGTTACAGAACGAGTAAAGAGACTTGCCAGTAACGAGATTGAACAAGGTATCGGTATACCGACGATCGAATCTCGGGCAAGTAAAATACCGCTAGACAAAGGGAATTGTATACGAGATCGATTGAGTCCTTGACATCGTGGTTCATCCGATGAGATCATCGTGGAACATGTGGGAGCCAACATGGGTATCCAGATCCCGCTGTTGGTTATTGACCGGAGAACATCTCGGTCATGTATGCATGTCTCCCGAACCCGTAGGGTCTACACACTTAAGGTTCGATGACGTCACGAGGAGTTCCGGAATGGTCCGGAGGTAAAGATTTATATATGGGAAGTCCTGTTTTGGTCGCCGGAAAAGTTTCGCACTTTATCGGTATTGTACCGGGAGTGCCGAAAGGGGTCCGGGGGTCCACCGGGGGGGTCCACCTGCCCCGGGGGGGCACATGGGCTGTAGGGGGTGCGCCTTGGCCTATATGGGCCAAGGGCACCAGCCCCAACAGGCCCATGCGCCAAGGAAACTTGGGGAGGGAACAGTCCTCAAGGGGGAAGGCACCTCCGAGGTGCCTTGGGGAGGATGGACTCCTCCCCCCCCTCTTGGCCGCACCCCTTCCTTGGAGGAAGGGGCAAGGCTGCGCCTCCCCCCTCACCCTTGCCCCTATATATAGTGGAGGGGAGGGAGGGCATCCATACCTGAAGCCCTGGCGCCTCCCTCCCTCCCGTGACACCTCCTCCTCTCCCGCAAGTGCTTGGCGAAGCCCTGCAGGATTGCCATGCTCCTCCATCACCACCACGCCGTTGTGCTGCTGCTGGATGGAGTCTTCCTCAACCTCTCCCTCTCTCCTTGCTGGATCAAGGCGTGGGAGACGTCACCGGGCTGTACGTGTGTTGAACGCGGAGGTGCCGTCCGTTCGGCACTAGGATCTCCGGTGATTTGGATCACGACGAGTACGACTCCTTCAACCCCGTTCTCTTGAACGCTTCCGCTTAGCGATCTAAAAGGGTATGTAGATGCACTCTCCTTCCCCTCGTTGCTAGTTTCTCCATAGATAGATCTTGGTGACACGTAGGAAAATTTTGAATTACTGCTACGTTCCCCAACAGTGGTATCAGAGCTAGGTCTATTGCGTAGATTCTTTGCACGAGTAAAACACAAAGTAGTTGTGGGCGTTGATGTTGTTCAATATGCTTACCGTTACTAGTCCAATCTTGATTCGGCGGCATCGTGGGATGAAGCGGCCCGGACCGACCGTTACTAGTCCAATTTTGAATTTCTGCTACGTTCCCTAACATCGGGACCCTGTTCCGGCACCCTGCCGGAGGGGGGATCCCTCACCGATGGCCATCTTCATCATCTCGGCGCTCTTCATGAAGAGGAGGGAGTAGTTCACCCTCGGGGCTGAGGGTATGTACCAGTAGCTATGTGTTTGATATCTCTCTCTCGTGTTCTCTCTATGGCATGATCTCTATGTATCGCGAGCTTTGCTATTACAGTTGGATCTTATGATGTTTCTCCCCCTCTACTCTCTTGTAATGGATTGAGTTTTCCCTTTGAAGTTATCTTATCGGATTGAGTCTTTAAGGATTTGAGAACACTTGATGTATGTCTTGCCGTGCTTATCTGTGGTGACAATGGGATATTCACGTGATCCACTTGATGTATGTTTTGGTGATCAACTTGCGGGTTCACCTTGTGAACTTATGCATAGGGGTTGGCACACGTTTTCGTCTTGACTTTCCGGTAGAAACTTTGGGGCACTCTTTGAAGTAATTTGTGTTGGTTGAATAGATGAATCTGAGATTGTGTGATGCATATTGTATAATCATGCCCACAGATACTTGAGGTGACAATGGAGTATCTAGGTGACATTAGGGTTTTGGTTGATTTGTGTCTTAAGGTGTTATTCTAGTATGAACTCTATGATAGATCGAATGGAAAGAATAGCTTCATGTTATTTTACTACGGACTCTTGAATAGATAGATCAAAAAGGATAACTTTGAGGTGGTTTCGTACCCTACCATAATCTCTTCGTTTGTTCTCCGCTATTAGTGGCTTTGGAGTGACTCTTTGTTGCATGTTGAGGGATTGTTATGTGATCCAAGTATGTTATTATCGTTGAAAGACCTTGCACTAGTGAAAGTATGAACCTTAGGCCATGTTTCCTACCATTGCAATATCGTTTACGCTCACTTTTATCATTAGTTACCTTGCTGGTTTTATAATTTCAGATTACAAATACCTTTATCTATCATCCATATTGCACTTGTATCACCATCTCTTCGCCGAACTAGTGCACCTATACAATTTACCATTGTATTGGGTGTGTTGGGTACACAAGAGACTCTTTGTTATTTGGTTGCAGGGTTGTTTGAGAGAGACCATCTTCATCCTACGCCTCCCACGGATTGATAAACCTTAGGTAATCCACTTGAGGGAAATTTGCTACTGTCCTACAAACCTCTGCACTTGGAGGCCCAACAACGTCTACAAGAAGAAGGTTGTGTAGTAGACATCAATGACGCTTGGCTAAACAGCATCGCATTGCATAATTCACATATATAATGCCTTGCAACAAGATAGCATTGCATAATTCACATATATAATCTCTTGCAACAAGATGGCATTGCATAATTCACATATATGGTAATTAGATACTAAACAGGTGGCATTCACACAAAGCATGTCTAAACTAAGAAAATGACATAGCAATGCAAGATACTATACGCACGATATGAGCAACATAACCCTGCCATGTTAAAGCATGCACCTCGGGGGGGATAGGACTGGTCATCTGTCTCTGAATCCTCCTCTGAGGAGCTATCTGTAACCAGCAAGACACGCGCTTCGTTAGATAGCATTGTCTGCTCTGAAGACCTTGTTTCCACTCCAGATTTTTCCATGACCGTGTCGAATGGCTGATGCACAGGAAGATTAATTGAATGTATTAAAATTGTTGACAAATTTAACACGTAACAAAAAAATAATGGCATGATATAATTCACATATAAGATGACTGGCTAACCAGGGCGGCATTGCAAAATTCACATATATGATGCCTGGCTAAACAAGATGACATTGCATGATTCACATATACAATAAAGAAACTAAACAGATGGCATTGCATGATTCACATATATGATAAAGAAAGTAAACAGATGGCAGTGACACAAAGCATGTCTAAACTAAGCAGATGACATCTTTGATGTACACGGTAAGCAATGCAAGGAACCATATGCATGATATTACCAACATCAGCATGCCAAGTTAGAGCGAAGACCTCATGGTAAATAGGAGTGGTCTTCTCCTTCTGAATCCCCCTCAGAACAGTTATCTTCCTCTTGATTACGATCCGGAATGGGTGGAGGGGGGCTGCCTTTGCGCCCACCATGGAGCAACGTCTGCATGAAATTCTATTGCCACGCAAGACTCTTTTTCTCTACATGATCAGTTCCATTGTGTACAATAACTGGCATGCATAGGAATAAAACATAGTGATATTATGTAAGGAGTGCATGCACAAATCCAGAGTGATGGTAGCAAACTGTGGATAGACCCAAAACCAATGATTGCAGGCAGATAATAGCTTTAGTTGAAAAATACAGATAATGGCTCCTTTAATGTTTGTTTGAACCCAACATGAAACTCATAGTAGACACCCGAGATTAACCAGATAGTAGACAGATATTATTGATTACTGCCCCAAAATGTACCCCACAACCATTTAAAAACTCAAGTTTCAGCATTGGTTTGGACCTGACTCGGAGTCTAATAGGTGAACACGACAATAATGTAGCATGTCATCGTATTAAGCGATGCATAACGTAAGCAGACATGGAAGAGTACAATGTTTCATGCGGACCCGTGTAGTCCTCAAGGTCATCTGCTCAGTTGATGATGGTAATATAGTTGTTGTGGCTGCCGGCGGCGGGGAAGAAGATCTGAGGCGGCGAAAGACAGTCTGGAGAGCGGATCCCTACTGTGGTAAACCCTTCCGTTGTTGGAGCAGCTGAGCTGGGGTGGAACACAGCACCGCAGGAGCAGGACAAACCACACAAGGTTTTCTTTGACACATATCTGTAACAGAAGTAATTGTGTAAGGGCTTGTTTGAATTTGAGGATTCTAACAATGCAGGGATAGGAAATAGACAGGAATAGTATAGGAATGCACGTGCAAAACAGAGAATTTTAAAAAAAGGATTTCTGCCAATCTGGGTGTTTGATTCACAAGAATTGGAAGATCACATGATGCAAAGAAGCATGGTGAGATTAAGTCAAACCACAAGAAAATGTATGGTTGTAATGCTATTATGCTACTATCTCTTAGTCTTGTGCTTCATGAATAGGAATATGAAAAGGAGGACAAGTGAAAATTATAATTCCTACGATTTTTCTTTCAAGGAGACACTAAAGGAACAAATCCTACATTTTTCCTTTGCTCCATTCCTTTGCACCAAATTCATGAAAAGTAGTACCATAGGAAACTTTCCAGTTCCTATGTTTTTCATTCACTTTTCCTTTCAAGCACTGGCGATTCTAGTAGGCAGGCTTGAGCAAGGAAAAGCCTACACTAAAAATGTTTTTGAGCTACTTCTATTACTTTCGACCCAGGCCACTGCACTACTAGCTCAACCCCAGACCCATCGACAAATGCACAGCTCAAATGCGTAGAGATAAATAATGATGGCATTCAAGAGAGTCCATCATGGATAGCTAAGTTGCCTGGTACCTCACTACTTGTCATATAGTAGGATAAAATAATCGTAATTCATGTTACTACATGTGCTCAGTGGACAGTATATATAACATGTAGAGTAAAAAAGAGATGAAACAAGTGTACAACCTCTTTGGCGAAGCCTTGTCGATCTCAATGTGATTGGGTTGGCCGGTGAGGATGCTCTAATTGAATTGGTTGTCGGAGGAGGGGAAGAAGATCTTAGGCGTTTGGAGATGGAGCCCGAGGTACTGCTCCGCTGTGATGGAGGGTTTCGTCGTTGGAGCAGCTCCGGTGAGTTGTACAACACCGAGGCTGAAGCACGACAAGAGAGACAACATTAACCTGAGTGGAATTGTAATAGCATCTCCAATACATGACGTAAAATACATAACCACAAAGTGCTAGATGTAAAATACATCAGCCGCTCATCTCTGAACTTAACCGTCGAAACGGAATTTAACTGTCGAAACTGAACTTAACTTTCAAAACTAAATTTTGCTGTCGAAACTGAATTTTACTGTCGAAACTGAAGGCACTAGAGGTGAGGCTACATGTCAGTCAACTGACTTTTGGATCTCTGGTCAGTCGATTTTGCAGCCGTTGGATACGAAATCAAGGGCTTGCAGTTCATCTTCAACCTCCACCCCCCTGAGCCGCCAGCCACCACCGGCCAAACAGCCGCCCCCCACCGCCCACGGCCGACGGTGCGCCGCCCCGCCCGCCCCTAAAACACTCCCCAGCGCCGGTCCGCCGCTCCCCCGACCATCCTCTAGGCCC
>NC_041383.1:32275780-32284108 GCF_002162155.2 Triticum dicoccoides
TCACCACCGCCGGTGACAACCGCCCCCACCCTCAACCCTAAGATAGACAGTATGGTACCTCTCCGGCGAGCCCCCCTCCACGCTGCGGCTAGTTCTTCCTTAACTCCGGCGAGCCCCCACACCCCCTGAAAATCGACTGACCCAAAAGTCGATTCAGTCAACTGAAGTGTAGTTAAATCGGAGCAGCATCGCAAGCAAGAGCAAGAGCGAGAGCAGCAGCTCGAGCAAGAGCAACAGCAAGAGCAGACCAGGCAGGGGACCGAGAGCAAGAGCGAAGCAGCAGTGCGAGCGAGAGCTAAAGCAGCAGCAACCCCTACTGATGTGGACGTCGCCGCCAAGGGAGCTATGCCGTGGAGGAAGTGGTTGGCAACACCGCCGTGGATGGAGCCTATCCGTGTCGGCTCGGGACTGAGCGCCGGCACCACCGTGAGATCGAATCAAGAAGAAAGTGTGGTGATTAATGTACAACCTCTTTGGTGGCGCCGATTAGGCACCAGCTTCATCCGAGGAAACGGTGATGATGCTGCTCTTCCGGTGGTGCAGGGGAAGACGGCGGTGTGGGAATGGAGGTGGCGTGAAAGACGAGGGGAATTGTGACGCCCGGGTAATTAAGCTACGGGGAACCTCTGCTAATGAAGCCACGTCACCTCCATTACTGTTGCTAATCTCGTGTTAGTTCAAAACCGATTCAAAATCCAAATTCAAAAATTAGTCAAACAATTAAAGTTTTTAAAAGTCAAAACTAAAATGTTCTTATTGTGACATAATTCGGAAGAGATATTGGTGGAGAAACCAAGACTTTATTAAATGCTTAAATGCACTAAACTAATCAAATCAGTAGCTAAAACCATTAATTAAATGCCTTTTATATTTTGTAAAATATTAAACTATATTATTTTGGGTTGAAATTTTTTGTGGTTGTGACATAATTTGAACGTCAATTTAGGTGCCACTTTCGTATTTAATTAAAACCAAAATAATTACGAACTAAAAGAAAACAAAACAAGAAAAAGGAAAAGGAACCCCCGCCCCCTCAGTGGGCTTCGGCCCAGCTGGCTACCAGGCCAACCAGGCCGGCCCATCTAGCTACCGCCCCCTTCCTCCTGTTCACAGGGGGGATCGTGGCAGAGATCTCCTGGCGGTGGCCTAGGCATGTCGCCGTGGCAACCATCCGCCTTCCTCCACGGTGCTTACTTGACACACACGAGCCCCCCTCGTCAAACCCTAGCTCACTCTCCCATCCCCCTCGCGCCGCTCTCTCCTTCCTCGCACGAGCCCGAAGCACTGCCGCCATAGCCTTCGTCGATCTCGCGGCCACTGTCACTCCCACGCCCCGAGACCGCACCTAGGAGATCCGCCGTCGTCCACTACATCCTCTATGAGGACTCATTCGAGCTCTGCGCCTCTCCATCGCCGGATCCACATCGTCTTCTACCTCCGGCCATCGGAGCTCGCCGTCGATTCGTCGCCCCCTCTACGCTCCGTGACCTCGCCGGGCCTTCTTGAGCCCTCTCGTTGAGCTTTCTCTCAAAACCCCTCTCTGTCCTGCTCGTTTTGGAGCCCGTAGCCGCCGATACCATGGCCGTAGCTCCGCCGTCCGCCATTGCCATTCGGGAGCTCGTGTTCAACCTCCTCCGCTCGAACCGGTGCCATAGACACGCTCCTGGGATCACCAGGAGGTCAACGAGCGCGATCGCAAGCCCCACCGTGCCCCGAGGCGACGTAAACAACCTCGCCCGTAACCACCGCCGCCGCACGTCGTCGTAGCAGTCGACTCCGGCCACCCCCGCGCCAACCACGGCCACCATCAGATGCGGCGCATCGTGCCCGTCCCGTAGAGCCCCCAAACACCCTCAGCTGTGCCTAGTGGCGCATTTCCGGCGAGGTCCCGTGCCGCGCCGCCATCCTGGAGGTCGCCGCCGGCGCGTCAACGCCGCCCGCCGATGTGGCCGGCCAGGGGGCACCCCCCTGCAGGGTCACTGACCTGTGGGCCCCAAGGGCCTGGCCGGCCTGTTGACCCGGTCAACCATGCTGACTGGACCGGCCCATGTAACTGACAAATGGGGCCCACCCCCTTAATTAAAGAAATTAATTAAGCTGATTTAATTAACCTAACCTAACACTAACAGGTGGGCCCACTAGTTTAACTAACTATGTTTAGTTTAGTTTTTAACTCTGTTTAACCCACTGTCTATGACAGATGGGTCCCAGGCGACAGGTTTGACCTAGACTGGATGGTTGACTGCTGACGTCAGCATGACGTTATGCTGGCACAATAATTCTTTTCAAATTAATTAGATAAACTAATTTCAAAATATTGTTTAAAACTTTGAAAATTGATATAAAATAAACCGTAATTTGGATGAAAATACTTTGTACATGAAAGTTGCTCAGAACGACGAAATGAATCCGAATACGCAACCCGTTCGTCCGCTACACGTCCCCAGCATAGCTAACATGCAACATTTCACCTCCGATTCATCTGTCTAAAAACGCAAACACCGGGAATACTTTCCCGGATGTTCCCTCTTTCGCCGGTATCACCTACTACCGCGTCAGGGCACACCTAACACTGCTCATTGTCATGTCATGCATCGTCATGCTTATGTTTGCATTGTATTTATTGTTTCTTCCCCCTCTTCTCTCCGGTATACTACGAGACCGACGTTGTTGCTGCCCAGTTCGACTACGGAGTTGATGACCCCTCCTTGCCAGAGCAACCAGGCAAGCCCCCCCCCCCTTGATCACCAGATATCGCCTATTCTCCTCTATACTGCTTGCATTAGTTTAGTGTAGCATGTTACTACTTTCTGTTAATCCTATTCTGATGCATAGCCTGACATTGTTGCTACATCTGTTGATACCTTACCTGAAATCCTAATACTTAGTATAGGATGCTAGTTTATCATCTGTGGCCCTACATTCTTGTTGGTCTGCCTTGCTATACTATCGAGCCGTGATCACTTGGGAGGTGATCACGGGTATATACTATACATATATACATACTACATATGGTGACCAAAGTCGGGTTGGCTCGAAGAGTACCCGCGAGTGATTCACGGATTGGGGGCTGAAAGGACCTTTGTCCCGACGGCCCTCTGTGTGGATCTTTGTGGCGGAGCGACAGGGCAGGTTGAGACCACCTAGGCGAGAGGTGGGCCTGGCCCTGGTCGGCGTTCACGGTTGCTTCATAATAACACGCTTAACGAGATCTTGGTATTTGATCTGAGTCTGGCCACTGGCCTATACGCACTAACCAACTACGCGGGAAAGATATGGGCACTCGACGTCGTGGTATCAGCTGAAGCCTTCTAGACGTCAGCGACTGAGCGGCGTGCGCCGGATTGGAACGTAAGCCTGCTCTTGTATTAAGGGGGGCTAGTTCTGCTTTCTGCCGCCCACGCAACGTGTAGGTGTGCAATGGGCGATGGGCCCAGACCCCTGCGCCATAGGAGTTAGACCGGCGTGCTGACCTCTCTGTTAGCCCTAGGTGGGGCTACGACATGTTGATCTTCCGAGGCCGGGCATGACCCAGAAAAGTGTGTCTGGCCAAATGGGATCGAGCGTGTTGGGTTATGTGGTGCACCCCTGCAGGGAAGTTTATCTATTCGAATAGCCGTGTCCCTCGGTAACAGGACGACCCAGAGTTGTACCTTGACCTTATGACAACTAGAACCGGACACTTAATAAAACACACCCAGACAAGTTCCACAGACAAGCTGGTGATCGCTTTTCCACAGGGCGACGAGGGAAGGATCGCCGGGTAGGATTATGCTATGTGATGCTACTTGGAGGACTTCATTCTACTCTCTTCTACATGCTGGAAGACGGAGGCTGCCAGAAGTGTAGTCTTCGATAGGACTAGCTATCCCCCACTTATTCTGGCATTCTGCAGTTCAGTCCACTGATATGGCCTCCTTACACATATACCCATGCATATGTAGTGTAGCTCCTTGCTTGCGAGTACTTTGGATGAGTACTCACGGCTGCTTTGCTCCCTCTTTTCCCCCATTTTCCTATTCTTCTCGGGTGCCGCAACCAGACGTTGGAGCCCAGGAGCCAGACGCCACCGTCGACGACGACTACTACACTGGAGGTGCCTACTACTACGTGCAGGCTGCTGACGACGACCAGGAGTAGTTTAGGAGGATCCCAGGCAGGAGGCCTGCGCCTCTTTCGATCTGTATCACAGTTTGTGCTAGCCTTCTTAAGGCAAACTTGCTTGACTTATGTCTGTACTCAGATATTGTTGCTTCCGTTGACTCGTCTATGATCGAGCACTTGTATTCGAGCCCTCGAGGCCCCTGGCTTGTATTATGATGCTTGTATGACTTATTTATGTTTTTAAAGTTGTGTTGTGATATCTTCCCGTGAGTCCCTGATCTTGATCATACACGTTTGCGTGCATGATTAGTGTACGATTGAATCGGGGGCGTCACAGGAATGTCAGGGCAGCTCCTTGGAGGTGGACGACGGGGTGGCTGAACCGGCGGGATGACGAGATCAATGACGGATCCTCATCCGGTATGGTGGATGAGGGACGTCGAGGTGTTGCTGTGGACGACGTCGTCGGGGAAAAGTCTCTGGCTAGGTGGCGGACGGAGGAGGGTGTGGGGCTTCGCGGGTTTTCGCGGCCTTGGTGTACGAATGGGTGGGCGGATGGGATGGGAGTGGGGAACCATGGCTTAGGGACGCGCTTGTCCGAAATGTGGGGTAAGTTACGAAATTACCCCCACCGATTTGAGGCGGTTATTTTGGTTCAGGGGTATCACGGGTATTTCACGTGTCGGGATTTCATAGGAGGTGGGAGTTTTCGCACGTGTTGTAATTTTGGAACAGCAAGGCGCGGGTTGAGATGGAGGGTGTTGTCCGAGCACAACGAGACAATGATATATCTTAAATATTTCGGGCTAACAAGGCGCGGGTTGAAATTTCCGGACAAGCCTAACGTGTACTGTACCAAATCAATTCGCACTACAAATGTCATTCAAAACTTTGAATTCATGTTATGTTCAATTAAAATATTTCGCTACATGTATAATGCATGCAACCTACTACTCAAATGAACGTTTTAGTGCATTCCAAACGTACATACTACCGCTTCAATATGAACTAAATTTGAATTCGTTTCTCTATTTGAATAAGATCTACAATAATGATTATTGTGAAGTCAAAGCATTTGAATTTGTTTCTCTATTTTAATAAGATCTACAATCACCATTATTGTCAAGTTAAACCATCATTTGTGTATTATCTTCACATCACATCACATGATTAGTCTCGAGTTACATATGAACTATGTGTACTATATGAACTCGAACTCGATTTTCTGAATCCACTTTATGTTGATTTCAAATCACTCTACATTTCAAGCTCTAGCTAGATCTTCACAATCTAAACCATGTCTCATATGTATAATGTGTTTATCACATTATGTATGGTGACCCACCCCCTACGCCTACAAGTATTTAGATGTGAGTTGCAAACACCACACATTACCACAAATTCAAATAAAATGTCAGAATGTTCGATATATAGTATTGTTTGGATTGATCGATATTTAGTTGTAATCTGCAAACGCCACACATTATCACAAACTCAAATTAAATGTGAGATTGTTCGATGTATAGTATAGTTTAGATCGTTCGACATTTAGCTGTGAGTTGCAAACACCATGCATTATCACATTATTGTATAACATGTGCAAAACCACAACACGCGTCTCACCGCTATATTCAGGCATGCATGCATATGTTTAAAACACTATGATCTCCTATTCAAATATATGAATCCACTTTCATATCAAATTATGATCTTTGTTAGTCTCTTACACCCACACAATCCTCTAACCTTTGTAGCTACCACTAACTTAATTACTCTCGTGCCTGCACACGCCCTCCTCGCCCTCCCCCTCCCTCAGCATTCTATCCATCACGCACATTCATTTAATTTTCTTTAGGTCATTCTCCCACAGTCTTCACAACTCCTTTCCGACACAAACCGATCGATAAACCTCTCCAGCGATGTTTGCCTGCAACATACACACGCACCTTCAATCTCCTCCTTTATGTGTCCTTGCCTCATGTCTCTCATACGGTCCCACACACGTGTAATCTCTCGCCCTTCTTTTCATCGATCTCACAACCGCACACTCCTCCCCCTATCTAGCTAGTAGCTGGGCCTCTCGCACGACCTCCTAGCTCCATTATCGCTGTCTATCTGTCCTGCTGGACCTTATTTGCCTCTAACAAATGGACGTACACCGACCGATCTCCCGCTATACATATATCTAGCTAGGTCCTTATAACTCATTTTCTCTATGTGTCGATCGATCTACCTCATTAGTTATGTCTCTCCCTTCCTCCAACAAACAACAATTGATCTGCCGATCTAGTTAGGTTTGCTTACCAAACACATGGTTCCCCTTCATCATCCATGGATGTGTCCCGATAGATCTATCACACACAGGCACACATAGAAACACATCCCCATTCAGTTTGTCTAGTAGGCCTCTCCCACCATCTTCGAGAAGCAACTCCATCACCCATCCAGCACTCTACCCCTCTCCCTCCCTCTCTCTCTCCTCTCTCTCTCTCTCTCTCTCTCTCTCTGTCGTATCCTATTTCCCGTCCTTCAGTTATGTATGGATGTCGACTGATCTCCCTCAAGACATCACTACTAGGGAAAAGCCTATACACACGATATTACTAGCAGCGCGTTCTAAAATAAGGCGCTGCTGCAATATAGCAGTAGAGCACTCCAGCAGAACACACTGCTGAAATAAAAGTAGCAGTAGCGCGCCTCCACTAAGCCACGCTACTGCTATAATTCCCACGACCCCGCCGCAAAGCTAGTTATAGCAGCAGCATGTTAAATCGAAGTGTGCTACTGGTAGGTAGCTTAGCAGCAGCGCCTTTAGCTATAGCACGCTACTGCTAAAACTAGTTATCTCCCACCACCCACGCCCTCCTCTATCCGATCCACACTCACACTCACACTCACTCCATCCCCCCATCAACCCCCCGCGCTGGTCCTCCCCCGCCGGCCACCGGCGCCTACTCCTCTTCCCTTTGCACCGTCGTCACCTCCTCCTCCTCGCTGGACTCGATACCGCGGTCCTCACTCGACTCGCCGCTGGCCGGCCCCTCCTCGCTCCGCCCTTCCTCCTCCGTCCTACTCTCTCCTCCCTCCTCCAGTCGCCCCTCCTTCTCCCTCCTCCTTCCTCCATCCACAACCCCTCCTCCCTGCTACATTTTGATTTAGTAGGCTAGTTCATATGCAATATTTTAATTTAGTTCATATGATTTAGTTGATTTAGTAGGCTAGTTGATTTAGTTGATTTAGAACATTTTGATTTAGTACGCAAGTTGATTTAGTATGCTAGTTGATTTAGTTGATTTAGAACATTTTGATTTAGTACGCAAGTTGATTTAGTATGCTAGTTGATTTATAGAACATTTTGATTTAGTTGATTTAGTAGGCAAGTTGATTTAATAGGCTAGTTGATTTATAGAACATTTTGATTTAGTTGATTTAGTAGGCAAGTTGATTTAATAGGCTAGTTGATTTAGTTGATTTATAGAACATTTTGATTTAACAACTATTTTTCTTTCCTGTGAAGTGGATCGTTAATCCTTTGCTCATAATGCTTTAGGAAAATGGCGCCATCTCCACCACCACCATGTCGATTGTGCAAGTTAGGGTGCGCCAGCAGCCTTGCAAGTGGCAAGCTATTCGGCATCTACTTCCAGCAGAGTTTTCGTCATGCGGCGGTAAGAAATTATATGAAATGTAACAACTATTTTATTTTTAGTGTTGGCATTACTGAATTGTGTCATTTTTCTTTTTTACACAAATCGTCCCATGCAATGTGAGGTCTAAATTCAACAAGCTGACAGGAGACACTGTGACATTTGAGGCTCCTGGGCGTACACTATGGAGGTCGAGAAAGCATGCAATATGTCGCGGATTAGAGAAGATGGATGGGCCCGTTTTCTCGCCCGCATGCATCTTACTGGTGGTGAGTTGATCGCGCACCGACGCATCATCAGTCCCGAAGATTCGTCCGCGACGATGTTGACGCGGTCGCGGACGCCATTGCCCAACGGAGCTTGCGAGAGGAGGAGGAGCGCCACTGCCGCGAGGAGGAGAACGAAGAACTCCTTTTCAAGCAGGCGGTCGCGGCCAACCTCGCCACGAAGAACAAGGACGACGAGTGGCGGCGCGTCCGCAATGAGCAGAAGAAGAAGTACATCGACCTCGTCAGCTCCGATGAGGAGGACTGAGCTCCTCCATCGTGTTGGCCTCTCCGCCTCGAGTTCGTCCATT
>NC_041383.1:32284442-32344617 GCF_002162155.2 Triticum dicoccoides
TAGTAGTAGAATGTAGTCTGTATGATCTATGTAATGAACTATGAATGATCAATGTAGTTGCAGTTTCTCCCGCGAAAGCTTTTTTTAAAATTATACAGTTTCATTACGGGCTCTATTCTGCAGCGCACGATTTCTCCCCGCAAAACATATATTCCTTGAACTGTAAACGCGTTATACGGGTCGGCGTTATACGGGGTCTGCTAGAAATGCTCTTAAGGTGGGCCCTTGTATCAAGGCCATAAGGCCAATCACATATTTATGGCATATATAGCCCATACATATCCTAAAGTTGTGGCCCGCATAAGAGAATCTTATAATATAACTAAACTATGAAAGCAGCGATTTGGCTCCTGACCTCATCTGCTCCTTTCATGAACAGTAAAATAAAAAATACTAGAAAATTTCAAAAAGAAACTGTTTTTCTTTCATGGAAGATGTTTCATTACGTGAGGTCCTTGCCAATTTTGAGCGCGTTTGGACATCTGTGTTTCTCTCAGCGAAAAAGAGCTACACAGATGTCCAAATGCACTGAAAATTGGCATGCACCTCGCGCACTGAAACATCTTCTATATAAAAAAAGTTCATATTATTTAAATATTTTTTTGAAGTTATTGCTCGCCAGGTGCAGATGAGCTCGGGCCCAGAAAAGGATATTCACTAAAATGTTTTCTATTCATTGGTGTACTACTCCCTCCCTTTCCTAAATATAAGTTATCTTAGAGATTTCAATATGAACTGCATACGGATGTATATAAACCTACTTTAGAGAATCTAGATTCACTCATTTCGCTCCGTATGTAGTCTGTATTAGAATCTCTAAAAAGACTTGTACGTAGGAACAGAGGGAGTATTACTTTGTAAAAGTATCAGTTTACTGTCTTGTGGACTACCCACATGCTTGTGGGCTACCACGGCCTAATAAATGCAAGATTCTATGTGAAAGTCCCATTTTTATCCCGAGCTCAAATGCACCATGATAAACAGTAAAACTGGAAAAATAGTAAAATAATTAAAAAAATGAATTTGGTAAACTTGGACAAATAGGTTTTATATGCTTAACAAATTTCAGCATGAAATGATATTCGTGGAAGTCATCCTAAGAAAAAAAAATCTATACTCCAAAATGTTTTCAAAACTAGCACTTTTGGAGCTTTTTTTTTTTTGCCACACCTTCCACGAATGTCATTTTGCGCTGAATTTTTGCAGGCATACAAAATATTTTTCAAATGTTATCACAACTAAAATTCGGAAGTTTTTGAATGCGTTTACTATTTGTTTCGATTGTACTGTTCATTGGGGTGCATTTGAGATCAGGAGCAGATACTCCGTGTCCCCATCTATGATACTACTATATGATACTTTGCACTATAAAGAAAGTAACATAAACTAGTATGCAAAATGAAGTAATGCTAGTACCCTCTAGGGCACCCTATAATTACGTGAAAAGTTAATAGTGATGACCTTATAGCAGCATTATTGTCCTCGAAACTAGTCTTGCTATTTTCTAATGCTAACATGTCAAATCAACATGATATGCACATGTTTACTAGAAGCATGTAAACTAATTAGGAGTCAGCAGGCAGCTGTTGGCCCTTGAAGGTCACCCGTCCACATGATACTCGAGTGTCTTGTTCCGGTATCAGGTAATTATAAATGATGCGACATACCCATTTTTATTCGAGAATGACCGCCCCACCCAGTTTATTTTCATTAGATTAGCAAATAAGTCATTGAATGTATATTTTCAAGTGCATACAAGGAGTAGTTTGCTCTTGATAAATGAAACATTAGCATTGGCATTTGTCCTTATACATACTCCTTATAATATTCCTAGAGGTTGTGGTAAAAATTTGAGAATGTTTCACCAAAGTTGCAACGACTCCTTAGAAACATAACCATTTTCGAGAATGAATTGTGATTTTGGGAGGAAACAAGGCAGATTTGGATGGGAAGTGACGGTTGCTTCATCGTTTCACCTTGCAATTTCTACTACATAAAACATACACAATCACATGTTCCATGTTAAACTTTTCCTTTTTTTTCAGACTCATTTACCATATTTAAGTTATTAAGCTCATTTCTATGCATTTGAGGAACAAATTTAAATTTGAATTGCAAATGCATGAAAATTTTGGTTAAATGGGTTAAAATCCTATTTGTGGTAATGATTTATGTTTGGAACTTAGCCATGAAAATAAGAGGAACTCCAAACATCAGTGTGCCAACACTCGACTCCGAACATGGAGCTTATTCATTTTCAATTCTAGAAAATGCACGAAGTCTGAAAACATGATACTTAGCATGGTATCATCATATGATCCCTAGAGAGGTTTTGGTAAAATTTGATAAAGTTTCGCAAAGATTACAACATAGACTACTTAGAAACCAAACAATCACTCAAGTAGAATCAAGGTTTTCAGGGGTGTTTCACGGGGCCTTTCCTGGAGTTTCAGAGGGGGATAGTTGGTTTGGACAACGTGTGATGCTACTTTTGCGCAAATATATACACCACACAATACAAAGTTAATTTGGAGTAGGAAGAATATTGGGAAAGACAAGAGAGGAAGCAGAAAAGGAAACCATGGAAGGCAGTCCCTGATGCATTGCCTACCCATAAGAGCATGCAATACCAGCACTTGGGTACTAGTGCTACTTGCCTAGGCATGGCACCCAGAGGGGTTGGTTATGGGTGGAGGCACCCCATACCTTTACCCATCCCTCCTGAGCATACCCATCACTCTTACTCATACCCGTCAACGGGTATATTTTTTCCCATATCTGTTACACCCGACAGGGGTAGACGGGTATCCGTTGGTAAAATTGCCCATGTTTGAAAAGCATCAATTTCAGTTCAGCAGGCAAACAAGTATAGCAGTGAGGAGATTGTGAAAAAGTGAAATACAGGAGGAGGACTGGTTGACGGTCTCAACTAAAAAAAGCCCAAGCTAGCCAAAGGTAGCTTAATCAGTGGATGGCTGCTCCGCGCAAGTGACATTTCAGCAGGATCAGGCATGATCAATATTTTAAACAGCACGCTATTTCGCCGTTATAACGCGGTTATAGCATATTTGGAAGGGAGACGTTACGTTTTGGCAATATCGGACGCTACGGCGCTAATCGCGTAATTAGCACGCTACACACGCTATAACGTTGTAACGTTGCAACGTTACAACGTGCAGACCATGCAAAACTGAAATAAGCACAACCCAACAGGCCCAGCAGGCCAAAACCAACCCACGACCACTAGCTTTCTCACTCCCTTTATCAGATTCTCCCACGAGACCTAACCGGCTAACCCTAGTTCTCACTTCTCATCCCTTTCTCACTCCTTTTTATGTGCTGGATTTGGCCCTTATGCGTATATTGCTTGCTCCTATGAAAAATTTAGTTGCTTAAATACTTTATTTCTAGATATATTTGATTTTTTTGCAAACGCTATTTTAAAATATAGCACGCTATTAGCGCGCTGTAACTTGTGTAGCATTTAGAGAAGGGCCTCGCTATATTTTGTAGCGCACTATTTAAAATATTGGGCATGATACTTTGGAACGGGGACAGGAGCGTTATTTTATCTAAACACCGTCAGTTGTGTCATTGCAACGATGGTTTTGAGGCGGAGTTACATGCGATAATGGAGGGGATGGCACTGTTTGCCGAATATTCTCCTCTTCCCATGGTTGTTCGATCAAATTCAACAACAGCGCTATCTGTTTTATCGTCTAATGAATTGGACCAGGTGGCTTATGGGCATCTCATCTTAGACATCAAGGACCTGATGGTTGGTAGGGAGTTTGTTGCTATGAAAATTTCTAAGGAACAAAATAGAGTAGTAGTCTGGCAAATTATGGTAGAATTGATCGTAGCATGGCTTGTTGGATACGAAGAGGCCATCCATGTATTACTGAACTTTTGTCAGCAGACTGTAACTCTGCACCTTTGGAATAAAGCCCTCTTTTCATCCGCAAAAAAAAAAAGAGGCAAAAGAGAGAAATTGGATTCTTAAGGTGGAGAATATTTTTTTAACTTGGCTAATATTTTCATTAAACGAATGTAACTATTCAGAATAAAACTTAGGATTATAACAAAATACAGTTCCACGTATGCCTACCCCAAAACTCAGACTTAGTCCGTTAAATAAAAAAAACTCGACTTAGTCCTATGCACAAAAAAGGCCTCCCCTAGTTGATTCGCGGGATTAAAAAAATAAGAAATCACAAGAATGAAAAAAATAACACATGCATGCTTTTTAAAAGAAAATCGTAAGCATTTCAAGTGTGACAAATTAAGTATAGTAAATGTACTAATTGGGACAGCGCCAATACATACTCCGCTTGTATATACTCGCTCTGTAAACATATATATTTATTTGCAGAGAATTTGGCTATCATGTACCAATACATATTACTTTAGTGGGCCTTGTTTTATTTTGCTTGCTCTGTGTGAGCCAGTTTTCTTTGCTGCACCACTTTACAAGACATTGTTGAACTACTTATTTATTTATAAATGTGGCCGTATGCATCTTTCTGATGCAGAGGCCAGGGAAGCCCCCATTTTCGAAAAAAAACTTTAGTGATCTAAAACATCTTATATTTATTTACGGAGGAAGTACTGTATAAGTATGATAGCCATGATCCTCATCAAGATCAAGTTGAGCCTCTGTCTGCTTTAGACCACCGAGACTAGCGAGCTAGCAATCACGATGAGCTTCGCGGTGAGCAAGTCCGCGCCGGTGATGGTCCGGCCATCAACAGAGCCGGTGCTGGGGCCGGGGAAGACGAGGGAAACGCAAGTGGTGCAACTCTCGTCGTGGGACACGACCTACGTGGACTTCCAGGTCACGGTGCTCCTTGTTTTCGACGGCTCGGTTCACCAGCCCATGGAGGCCATCAAGAAGGGCCTCTCCCGGGCGCTCGCCCACTACTACACCATCGCCGGCCGCCTCACCGCCACCGCCGACGAAGAAGGTGTGCTCCTCCACGTCGCGTGCACCGGCGAGGGTGTGCCGTTCGTGGCCGCGTCGGCGGGATGTGCCTTGCAGGATCACGGGCTCCTGGATGCGCCCTTCACGACGAGCCTCCTGGATGATCTCGCCGTGTACTACCCGGCACCTGAGGGCTGCCGGAGCACGGACCCGATGCTGCTGATGCAGGTCACCGAGTTCGCCTGCGGCGGGTTCACCCTGGGCGTGACGTGGAACCACACGCTAGCCGACGCCACCGGCATCGCGCAGTTCCTGCAGGCAGTGGGCGAGCTCACCCGCGCTGAAGTTGATGCGTCGGCGGTGCCGTCCGTCACTCCGGTCAGGGACGGCCGCGCGGCGTCCCTTCCTCTGCTCTCGCCGTCGGTGGTCGCCGCGAAGCAGTCGCTGATGCTGGACCTGGCCGGCCAGGGCCTCAGCTACCTAGACATCATCGTCCCGCTCAAGCTCATCAACCGCATCAAGTCCGACTACAAGGCCGCCCACTCCAGCGAAGCCCGGTACTGCACAACGTTTGAGGCGACGGCCGCCGTGCTGTGGCGGTGCCGCACACGCGCGATCATCGGCGACGACCCCGACGGCTATGACATGTCCACGCCGGCGCCGCTGGCCTTCTTTGTGAACGTACGCAAGCACGTGGGCACGGCGGCGGGGTACTATGGAAACTGCGCGGTCGCACAGCTGGCGTTCGCGACGACCGGAGAGGTGGCCGGCGCCGTGGACGAGGGCATGAACGGCTTGGTGGACCTGATCAAGCGCGCCAAGGACGGGGTCCCGGAGCTGCTGAGAGGCATGACAGCCGGCGGCGGCGCGGTGGACGGGATGGGGGAGGAGGAGATAGCAGCGGCGTTCGGGTACAACGCGCTGATGGTGACGAGCTGGGGGAACATCAGGTTCGACCACACCGACTTTGGCGGCGGCGCCCCGGCGAGGGTGGTGGGGCGTTGGCAGCAGTCGACGCTGCCGGCGTGCATGGCGTCACTGTCCTGTAGGGCCACGGCCGCCGACGGCGAGAGGCTGCTGACGCAGTGCGTCAGGGCGGAGCACGCCGCCGCGTTGCTCGCCGAGCTGGACCAGCTCGCACATGCATCCTGCGCCTGAGTAACTAATTATGAACTGAATTGTTGCTGGCAGGTGTGTACGTACGTATGTGTGGTGTGGTGGTGTACCTTTGTCGTTGAGTTGTTCCGGTGAATAAGCAGGTACCCATTATGTGCAAGTTCCCTGAAGCATGTGTTGGTTTCGGTTGCTGGTGTGGTAAACTCCAGTGTGATAAACAAGTCAAGCAATGTCTATGGTACTGCCAGGGAAATGAGTTCTACACTGATTTTAGGTCGTTGCAGCTGGGAACCTATGATGGAATACTTGGGTTGGATTGGCTAGCTCTCCACAGCCCTATGCAGGTTGACTAGGAGCAAAAGTGGTTGTCCTTCCAGTACAGGGCTAAAACTATAATCCTGCAAGGGGAACTTCCAGAGGAATGTGCTTTCACAGTTGTTGCAATTTATGCCACAGAAATTGAAGAGGCTGTGGTACACAGACCTGAAATACAGGCTTTGCTGGACAAATACCAGGAGGTGTTCTCTGAACCTGTTGGCCTGCCACCTAGGAGAGAATTTGATCATTCAATTCCACTAGTGCCAGGAGCTCGTCCAGTTTCCATTAGACCATACAGAATTGCCCCACATCTGAAAACTGAGATGGAAAAACAAGTGGCTGAACTATTGAAGAATGGAATGATTAGACCCAGCAAGAGTCCCTTCTCTTCACCTGCTCTCATGGTCAAAAAGAAGGATGAAGGCGCTTGGAGACTTGTAATAGATTTCATACATGTGAATGCATTAACTGTTAAGGGCAAATATCCAATTCCAGTAATTGAAGAATTGTTAGAGGAGTTCGTTGGAGCTCACTAGTTTTCTAAGTTAGATCTCAAGGCTGGTTATCACCAGAACAGACTGGCTCCTGGGGAAGAATTCAAGACTGCCTTCCAAACTTACTGTGGCCACTATAAATTCCTTGTCCAGGCCTTTGCTTTAACCGGTGGGCCAAATACATTTTAAGGAGCCATGAACAGTGATTTAACCCCAGTTTCCAGAGAATCTACAGTTGTATTCTTTGATGATATCTTGGTGTTCATCAAAACATTCCTGGATCACCTGAATCATTTGGAGCAAGTTCTGAGTATTCTGCAAGAGAAACAGTGGAAGGTTAAGTTGAGCAAATGTGCTTTTTCCCAACAAGAAATTTCTTATGTGAACAACATTAAGGGAATAAGCACAAGCACCTGGCGGGCAGGAAGGTGGAGGAGAGCTGACCATGTGGGTGGCGCTTGCTTGCTTCCGGTTCCAGCAGACGGGATAGGGCAGGCGGGCGGACAACCATGAGAGCCGTCCGGGGCAGGTGGAATGGAAGGAAAACGACGACGCCATCTGTCCTTGCGGGAAGCTGTTTCCTCGCCGTCGCTGTGGCCGCCGTCTACTGCCGTCCCGTCGGGAGCAGAGAGAGAAAGGAATGGTGGTGGGTTGATCTGTTGGGCCACTCTGGCTCTCCGCGTGTACATGGGCCTCACATGCCCCCCCGGTACTAGCTAACATGACCATACGTTGCAATGGAAGAAAAAAATTACACGCTAGACAAATACTCCCTCTGATTCTAAATGTAAGTCCTTTTAAGATTTTCCTATGGACCATATACCAATGTGTATAGACATATTATAAAGTGTAGATTCACTCATTTTACTTTGTATGTAGTCTCTTATTGGAATCTCTAAAAAGACCTATACTCCCTCCGTTCGGAAAAGTTTGTCCCTCAAATGGATGTATCTAGCACCAAGTTAATGCTAGATACAACCATTTGATGGACAAGTTTGGGACAAGCTTTTTCAGACGAGGGAAGTATTTAGTAATGAAGTAAGTAAGTATGACTCAATACCCCGACATACGAGTGCCCTCTATTTTAACATTTTGGCTCGCCATGTTGCCGATTATCTTTCTTCTTACTCTCACTGATGATGGACATGATATCCACGTGATTGCAATGCATTCAACATGGTAACCAATGAGCTTGTCATTGCACGATACACTTGTCATTGTCTCACGCAAAGGAATGTTTAAAACTTTAAAAACAAATCTCATCGACCACGAACTACTCCCAACGCCTAGATGGGCCCTGGCCAGCTGGGCTCATGTAATCTTCTTCTGTAAATGGCTTATTTGAAAGAAAAAAAGAGTTTGATATCTGCAATGTAGGTACGTACGGTGCATGATTTCTCATTCTCCTCCTCCTCCTCTTACATCATTCATTCAAATGCTCATCAGCGTGAGATAATTGACCACACCTATCGTGACTTCAATTCCATAGAGCTTGCGGTTCTTTTCCTCCCTGAATCTGTTTTGGGTGCTCTTTAGATATTTTTTTTTCATTGGATTTTCTTTTCTTTTTTTGCTTTTACTTTATCTTTTTTCATTTACATGTTTTTCCCCTTTTGGATTTTTTAAAAGTTCATGATTCTCAAATAATGTTCCCAAATTAATTAAAAGCCTTCACACTGTTTTTGGAAAAGAAATGTTCATAGATTTATGCAAATCACATTTAACTTTTTTTTGTATATTCCAACAAATCTTTAGTTTTTTAATCCCATTTTTCGAAAAACAATGTAACCTTTTTATGAAAAAAAATTCACAGTTTTTCCTTAAAAAATCATACCAACTGAAAACAAGAGTAAGAGGAGAAAAAATCTGTTGAACAACGCCATATGAGAACATCAACAAGCACTAATACAGTGTCATCTGCTATGCCCCCATATTATATATGATGATAAGCCCATATACGGTGCCCTGTGTGACACCCCTCCAGTATGCACCAGGGCTATGTCTCGCCTCTGGCATGAGGCTAGTGGACCAACCTAGTACTATAGCTCCACTGAGCGGATTTTGGATGTTTCTATAGGTCGGTTTTAGAAGCTTCCGTGCGGGTTTATTCTTATATGTTGTCTCAGATATTTTTCTTTTTGTTTCCCTTTTTTCATATTGCTTTTATTTTTCCATTTTTTTGCTTCTTTTCCATTTTCCAAATACATGTCGACTTTTTAATACATGTTGTACATTTTTGTACACATGGAATTCTTTTGACATACGTTCAACTCCTTTTAGTATATGAGATAACTTTTTTAAATACATGTTTGAACATTTTTTAAATACATGTTGAAAATTTTTTTATTGGTACAAAACATTTTTTATAACTACGTGAACATTTGTTTCACTATATAAACATTCTTTAAAAATGTCATGAACTTATTCTTGAAACACGTGAACATTTTATTAACTACCACAAACATTTTTTTTACATTTTATAAACAAATATATTTTGAATGGTATGAATCACTTTTTTAATATTAAACATACATTTTACAAAAAGCCAAAAACAATTTTTTTGAAGAACGTGAACATTTTAAAATATACTCTCTGCGGAGGTGCATAGCAAGTGTTTGACGAAATGTATGAGCCTCCGTTATATATAAGGGGTCGGCTTGGTCCGGTCAAACCTTAGTTGAGTAAATATACTCCACTAAGGTTTACCCCTGTATGTTTTAAGGGATCGGTTAGAAACGCCCTAAGCTAGCCATGAAAGGCAGAGTTTCTTAGGAAAAGCCATTTAGGCAAGAGGTCCAAGAAATTAAAGCAACAGGAACATGAAACACCCAAGAAAGCAACAGGAGCATATTAAATCCATGGAATGCGTACCTGCAGATAGATCAGGTCTCCCTTCTTCTCCCTGGCGTCCCCTTTTCCCGTGAGGAAACGGATGACGTTTGTGGATCTGCAATGAGCTCGTCAGTTGGGGTAGCTAGCGGGGAGGCATCAACATGGAAACCAAAAATGAGGTGGAAGAAAGAGAAGGGGTCTACTAACCTTCGTCAAGAGGGGAGACAAGAGGGAATAAAAGCACTAAAGAACAAGAGAAGAGCAAATATCCTAGTACACCAATACTTGCAATTTAACTAACTGTTCAACAGGTTGTGCTCTGTGGATGTAAATGCCGATTGAGCACGTGAATTGGATAAGAGTCATTGCCAGGCAAATATTGAACCACCAACGCATGTCCCGTACCATGTGATTATAAGAAACATGTAATCAACCATAAACGAATATTGAATAAATAAACTCATGGTGAAGCATGAGGCGGGGAGGGGGGCAAGAGCCCCCACCCCCCACACACATAATAGTTGTTACTCTGTGTTCTTATCTTCACTACTATTAAAAGAGCAAACAAGAATTCCTCTAGAGTCACCAACTTGATGTACACAGATCAACCAGTACCCTAGGATCTAACCCGTATAGTTAAATCTGACCGTCCTAATTGACTCAGTGGTTTGCCATCCCGTCTAATGGCCGAGATTAAATGTTCTGCCACAGGACATCAATCCCACGCATATTCTTGTTGGGGAACGCAGTAATTTCAAAAATTTCCTACGCACATGCAAGATCATGGTGATGCATAGCAATGAGCGGGGAGAGTGTGTCCACGTACACTCGTAGACCGAAACTGGAAGCATTAGCACAACGCGGTTGATGTAGTCGTACGTCTTCACGGCCCGACCGATCAAGCACCGAAAGCACGGCACCTCCGTGTTCTTGCACACGTACAGCTCGATGACGTCCCTCGAACTCCGATCCAGCCGAGTGTCGAGGGAGAGTTCCGTCAGCATGACGGCGTGGTGACGATGATGATGTTCTACCGACGCAGGGCTTCGCCTAAGCACCGCTACGATATTATCGAGGTGGATTATGGTGGAGGGGGGCACCGCACACGGCTAAGAGATCAATGATCAATTGTTGTGCCTAGAGGTGCCCCCTGCCCCCGTATATAAAGGATCAAGGGGGAGGGGGCGGCCGGCCAGGAGGAGGCGCGCCAGGGAGGAGTCCTACTCCCACCGGGAGTAGGACTCCCTCCTTTCCTAATCCAAGTAGGAGAGGGGAAGGAAGGGGAGGAGAAGGAGAAGGAAGGAGAGGGAGGAAAGGAGGAAAGGGGTCCGACCCCCTAGTCCAATTCGGTTTGGGCTAGGGGGGCCGCGCGCCCTGCCTCCTATCTTCCACCACTTGGCCCATGTGGCCCATTACTTCTTCCTCGTATTCCCGTAACTCCCCGGTACCCCGAAAAATACCCGAATCAGTCGGAACATTTCCGATGTTCTAATATAGTCGTCCAATATATCGATCTTTATGTCTCGACCATTTCGAGACTCCTCGTCATGTCCCCGATCTCATCCGGGACTTCAAACTACTTCGCTACATCAAATCACATAACTCATAATATAACCGTCATCGAACTTTAAGCATGCGGACCCTACGGGTTTGAGAACTATGTAGACATGACCGAGACTCATTTCCAATCAATAACCCATAGCGGAACCTGGATGCTCATATTGGCTCCCACATATTCTACGAAGATCTTTATCGGTCAAACCGCATAACAACATACGTTTGTTCCCTTTGTCATCAGTATGTTACTTGCCTGAGATTTGATCATAGGTATCTCAATAACTAGTTCAATCTCATTACCAGCTAGTCTCTTTACTCGTTATGTAATGCATCATCCCGCAACTAACTCATTAGTCACATTGCTTGCAAGGCTTATAGTGATGTGCATTACCGAGAGGGCCCAAAGATACCTCTCCGACAATCGGAGTGACAAATCCTAATCTCGAAATATGCCAACTCAACATGTACCTTCGGAGACACCTGTAGAGCTCCTTTATAATCACCCAGTTACGTTGTGACGTTTGGTAGCACACAAAGTGTTCCTCCGGTAAACGGGAGTTGCATAATCTCATAGTCATAGGAACATGTATAAGTCATGAAGAAAGAAATAGCAACATACTAAACGATCAAGTGCTAAGCTAACGGAATGGGTCAAGTCAATCACATCATTCTCCTAATGATGTGATCCCGTTAATCAAATAACAACTCATGTCTATGGTTAGAAAACTTAACCATCTTTGATTAACGAGCTAGTCAAGTAGAGGCATACTAGTGACATTATGCTTGTCTATGTATTCACACATGTATTATGTTTCCGGTTAATACAATTCTAGCATGAATTATAAACATTTATCATGAAATAAGGAAATAAATAATAACTTTATTATTGCATATAGGGCATATTTCCTTTAGTCTCCCACTTGCACTAGAATCAATAATCTAGTTCACATCATCATGTGATTTAACACCAATATTCACATCTGTATGTGATTAACATCCATAGTTCACATCGTCATGTGACCAACACCCAAAGGATTTACTAGAGTAAATAATCTAGTTCACATCGCTATGTGATTAACACCCAAAGAGTACTAAGGTATGATCATGTTTTGCTCGTGAGAGAAGTTTAGTCAACGGGTCTGTCACATACAGAGCCATATGTATTTTGCAAAACATCGCTATGTATTTTGCTCCCACTTTCAATATGTATCCAGATTGAAACTTAGAGTCATCTGGATCAGTATAAAAAGTTTGCACCGATGTAACTTTTACGACGAACTCTTTTATCACCTCCATAATCGAGAAACATCTCCTTAGTCCTCACTAAGGATATTCTTGACCGATGTCCAGTGATCTACTAATAGATCAAAATTGTATTCCTTTGCCAAGCTCAGAGCAAGGTATACAATAGGTCTGGTACACAACATAGCATACTTTATAGAACCTATGACTGAGGCATAGGGAATGACTTTTCATTCTCTTTCTATTTTCTGCCATGGTCGGGTTTTGAGTCTTACTCAAATTCACACCTTGCAACACAGGCAAGAACTCCTTCTTTGACTGTTCCATTTTGAACTATTTCAAAATCTTCTCAAGGTATGTACTCATTGAAAAATCTTATCAAGCGTCTTGATCTATCTATATAGATCTTGATGCTCAATGTGTAAGCAACTTCACCAAGGTCTTGCTTTGAAAAACTCTTATTCAAGTATCCTTTTATGCTATCCAGAATTTCTATATCATTTCCAATCGACAATATGTCATCTACATATAGTATTAGAAATGTCACAGATCTCCCACTCACTTTCTTGTAAATACAGGCCTTTCCAAAAGTCTGTATAAAACCATATGCTTTGATAAATTCATCAAAGCGTATATTCCAACTCCGAGATGCTTGCACCAGTCCATTGATGGATCGCTGGAGCTTCCACATTTTGTTAGCACCTTTTGGATCGACAAAACCTTCTGGTTGTATCATATACAACACTTCTTTAAGAAATATCCAATTAGGGAATGCAGTTTTGACATCCATTTGCCAGATTTCATAAAATGTGGCAATTGCTAACATGATTCGAACAGACTTAAGCATCGTTATGAGTGAGAAAATCTCATCGTATTCAACACCTTGAACTTGTCGAAAACCTTTCGCAATAAGTCGAGCTTTGTAGATAGTAACACTACTATCAGCGTATGTCTTCCTCTTGAAAATCCATTTATTTTCTATGGCTTGCCGATCATCGGGCAAGTCCACCAAAGTCCATACTTTGTTCTCATATCATACATGGATCCCATCTCAGATTTCCTGGCCTCAAGTCATTTCGCGGCATCTGGGCTCATCATTGCTTCCTCATAGTTCGTAGGTTCATCATGGTCTAGTAACATGACTTCAGAATAGGATTACCGTACCACTCTAGTGCGGATCTTAATCTGGAAGATCTACAATTTTTGGTAGTAACTTGATCTGAAGTTTCATGATCATCATCATTAGCTTCCTCACTAATTGGTGTAGGAATCACTGGAACTAATTTCTGTGATGAACTACTTTCCAATTCGGGCGAAGGTACAATTACCTTATCAAGCCCTACTTTCCTCCCACTCACTTCATTCGAGAGAAACTCCTTCTCTAGAAAGGATCCATCTTAGCAACGAATAACTTGCCTTCGTATCTGTGATAGAAGGTGTACCCAATAGTTACCTTTGGGTATTCTATGAAGACAGACTTCTCCGATTTGGGTTCGAGCTTATCAGGTTGAAACCTTTTCACATAAGCATCACAGCCCCAAACTTTAAGAAACGACAACTTTGGTTTCTTGCCAAACCACAGTTCATAAGGCGTCGTCTCAACGGATTTCGATGGTGCCCTATTTAAATGTGAATGCAGCTATCTCTAATGCATAACCCCAAAACGATATTGGTAAATCGGTAGGAGACATCATTAATCGCACCATGTCAAATAAAGTGTTATGACGTTCGGACACACCGTTACGCTGTGGTGTTCCAGGTGGCATGAGTTTGTGAAACTATTTCAAAGCAAGACCTTGGTGCATACTCAGGGAGAACACTTATACCTTGAAATTTAGTGAGAGATCATCTTATAATGCTACCTTCAATCAAAGCAAGATAAGATGCATAAAGGATAAACATCACATGCAATCAATATAAGTGATATGATATGGCCATCATCATCTTGTGCTTGTGATCTCCATCTCCGAAGCACCGTCGTGATCACCATCGTCACCGGCGCGACACCTTGATCTCCATCGTAGCATCATTGTCGTTTCGTCATCTATTGCTTCTACGAATATCGCTACTGCTTAGTGATAAAGTAAAGCAATTACAGGGCATTTGCATTTCATACAATAAAGCGACAACCATATGGCTCCTGCCAGTTGCCGATAACTCGGTTACAAAACATGATTATCTCATACAATAAAATATAGCATCACGTCTTGACCATATCACATCACAACAAGCCCTGCAAAAACAAGTTAGATGTCCTCTACTTTGGTGTTGCAAGTTTTATGTGGCTGCTACGGGCTGAGCAAGAACCGTTCTTACCTACGCATCAAAACCACAACCATAGTTCGTCAAGTTAGTGCTATTTTAACCTTCTCAAGGGCCGGGCATAGCCACACTCGGTCCAACTAAAGTTGGAGAAACTGACACCTGCCAGCCACCTATGTGCAAAGCACGTAGGTAGAACCAGTCTCGCGTAAGCGTACGCGTAATGTTGGTCCGGGCTCCTTCATCCAACAATACCGCCAAACCAAAGTATGACATGCTGGTAAGCAGTATGACTTGTACCGCCCACAACTCACTTGTGTTCTACTCGTGCATATAACATCTACGCATAAAACCTGGCTCTGATACCACTGTTGGGGAACGCAGTAATTTCAAAATTTTCCTACGCACACGCAAGATCATGGTGATCCATAGCAACGAGCAAGGAGAGTGTGTCCACGTACCCTCGTAGACCGAAAGCGGAAGCATTAGCACAACGCGGTTGATGTAGTCGTACGTCTTCACGGCCTGACCGATCAGGCACCGAAAGCACGACACCTCCGAGTTCTTGTACACGTACAGCTCGATGATGTCCCTCGAACTCCAATCCAGCCGATTGTCGAGGGAGAGTTCCGTCAGCACGACAGCGTGGTGACGATGATGATGTTCTACCGACACAGGGCTTCGCCTAAGCACTGCTACGATATTATCGAGGTGGATTATGGTGGAGGGGAGCACTGCACACGACTAAGAGACCAATGATCAATTGTTGTGCCTAGAGCTGCCCCCTGCCCCCGTACATAAAGGATCAAGGGGGAGAGGGCGGCCGGCCAGGAGGAGGCGCGCCAGGGAGGAGTCCTACTCCCACCAGGAGTAGGACTCCCTCCTTTCCTAACTCAAGTAGGAGAGGGGAAGGAAGGGGAGGAGAAGGAGAATGAAGGAGAGGGAGGAAAAGGAGGAAAGGGGGGCCGCCCCCCTAGTCCTATTCGGTTTGGGCTAGGGGGGCCGCGCGCCCTGCCTCCTCTCTTCCACCACTTGGCCCATGAGGCCCATTACTTCTTCCTCGTATTCCCGTAACTCCCCGGTACCCCGAAAAATACCGGAATCACTCGGAACCTTTCCGATGTGCGAATATAGTCGTCCAATATATCGATCTTTACGTCTCGACCACTTCCAGACTCCTCGTCAAGTCCCCGATCTCATACGGGACTCCGAACTACTTCGGTACATCAAATCACATAACTCATAATATAACCGTCATCGAACTTTAAGCGTGCGGACCCTACGGGTTCGAGAAATATGTAGACATGACCGAGACTCATTTCCGGTCAATAACCAATAGCGGAACCTGCATGCTCATATTGGCTCCCACATATTCTACGAAGATCTTTATCGGTCAAACCGCATAACAACATATGTTTGTTCCCTTTGTCATCGTTATGTTACTTGCCTGAGATTCGATCGTCGGTATCTCAATACCTAGTTCAATATTGTTACCGGCTAGTCTCTTTACTCGTTATGTAATGCATCATACCGCAACTAACCATTAGTCACATTGCTTGCAAGGCTTATAGTGATGTGCATTACCGAGAGGGCCCAGAGATACCTCTCCGACAATCGGAGTGACAAATCTTAATCTCGAAATACGCCAACTCAACATGTATCTTCGGAGGCACCTGTAGAGCTCCTTTATAATCACCCAGTTACATTGTGACGTTTGATAGCACACAAAGTGTTCCTCCGGTAAACGGGAGCTGCATAATCTCATAGTCATAGGAACATGTATAAGTCATGAAGAAAGCAATAGCAACATACTAAACGATCAAGTGCTAAGCTAACGGAATGGGTCAAGTCAATCACATCATTCTCCTAATGATGTGATCCCGTTAATCAAATAACAACTCATGTCTATGATTAGGAAACTTAACCATCTTTGATTAACGAGCTAGTCAAGTAGAGGCATACTAGTGACATTATGCTTGTCTATGTATTCACACTTGTATTATGTTTTCGGTTAATACAATTGTAGCATGAATAATAAATATTTATCATGTAATAAGGAAATAAATAATAACTTTATTATTGCCTCTAGGGCATATTTCCTTCAATTCTTCCACCGGAAAAAAAATCAATCCCACGCAAGTCATGCCCCTCACACGCCTGAAATTTGGGATCAGCCCAACGTCGAGATCTTCTGTCCCTACCAAATCGGTCCCCAATGTCGCTTGAACTACGTCGGTATTTCCCCAAAGAGGAAGGGATGATGCACCATAGTTGCGGTAGGTATTTCGCTCAGTTATGAAACCAATGTATCAATCCAGTAGGAGAACCAAGCAACACTATGTAAACGGTACGTGCACACAAATAACAAATAGTTGCAACCCGGCGATTAGGAGGGGTTGTCCATCCCTCAACGGGTAACTGTGCTATCTTAATCATGGATAAAAGATTTCAGAGAAGACTCAAATAATATTCATAGAGCATTTGATAAAAAATGCACAATTCATCAGATCTCAACAAACGCACCGCAAAAGAAGATTACATCGAATAGATCTCGAAGAACATCGAGGAGAACATTGCAATGAAGATCAAAGAGAGACAAGAAGCCATCTAGCTACTAGCTATGGACCCGTAGGTCCGTGGTAAACTACTCACACATCATCGGTAGGCAGCAAGGTTGATGTAGAAGCCCTCCGTGATCGAATCCACCTCCGGCGGAGTAAAGGGAAAGGCCCCAAGATGGGATCTCGTGAGAACAGAAGCTTGCGGCGGCGAAAAAGTATTTTTTTGTGTGTCCTCTGGTATACGGGGAATATTCAGGTATTTATAGAGCTGAGATTAGTGTAACACCCCCAGTGTCATGCTACAGTAATCCCCAGTTAATGGTGCCATGTCATCATGTTACTGTTGCTAATCTTCACTTGATCCAAATCACAATTCAAATTCAAATCCAATCTAAAGTCAAAAAATTCATATTTATCAGAAATGAAATCTAAAATGATCATATTGTGGCAAATAATCCATAACAAATATTGGCGGTGAACCAACCATTTTGCAAAGTGTCTAAATGGCCTAAAATAGCTAAAACAAAAAGGGTTTAAAAGAAAAGGCAAAAGTTTTAAAAAAGGAAAACGAAAAGCAAAGGGGTGGGATAGCCCCTGGCTTTCCCATGGCCCTCGGCCCATCCCAGCAAGCCGGCCCAGCTCCCCGCACCGCGCCCCTTCCTGTTCCTCGATCGCGCGCCGCTACAGGGCGCGATCGCCATCGGACCCCCTCGCCGGTGTCTAGGGGAGGATATGGCCTCCACGCCCCCGGACGCCTCGAGTCCTCCCTGTCGGTGTCAAAACCGGCGGATCTCGGGAAGGGGGTCCCGAACTGTGTGTCTAGGCGGATGGTAACAGGAGACAAGGGACACGATGTTTTTACCCAGGTTCGGGCCCTCTCGATGGAGGTAAAACCCTACTCCTGCTTGATTAATATTGATGATATGGGTAGTACAAGAGTAGATCTACCACGAGATCAGAGAGGCTAAACCCTAGAAGCTAGCCTATGGTATGATTGTTGTTCGTCCTACGGACTAAAACCCTCCGGTTTATATAGACAACGGAGAGGGCTAGGGTTACACAGAGTCGGTTACAATGGGAGGAGATCTACATATCCGTATCGCCAAGCTTGCCTTCCACGCCAAGGAAAGTCCCATCCGGACACGGGACGAAGTCTTCAATCTTGTATCTTCATAGTCCAGGAGTCCGGCCAAAGGTTATAGTCCGGTCATCCGGACACCCCCTAATTTGGGACTCCCTCAGTAGCCCCTGAACCAGGCTTCAATGACAACGAGTCCGGCGCGCTGATTGTCTTCAGCATTGCAAGGCGGGTTCCTCCTCCGAATACTTCATAGAAGATTTTGAACACAAGGATAGTGTCCGGCTCTGCAAAACAAGTTCCACATACCACCGTAGAGAGAATAATATTTGCACAAATCTAATCTGCTGACGTACTCCGCAGCGTGACATCACGCCACGGCCAAGCCTTTATCCGAATCGTTTTACTGTCCCACCTCAGCGCGTTTAGCGAGGCAGTTTCCTTGGCACGTCTCGTCAAAGCAGAGATCATGTCCCCTTATTCCGGGATTCTCATCAATACGGGCGTGGGTAACCCAATCGTGCCTGTTGGTATGCCCCCTCAATCGAAGGCGAGTCCCAAACGGTCACGGGGAGGGCTCTCGGTATTCAACCTCTTTATAAAGAGACCAAGGCTCGACTCCTTTTTTTCAATCTCAATCAAATCTGCCTCCCACCTTGGGTTCCAACACCCAAAGCTCCAGATTCAGGCGCTTCGTACCTCCGATGATGTCCAGCTCCGACCTTCAAGGCCGGTGGATGCCTTCCTCCATTACGGAAGAAGACGTACGAAAGCTAAGAGATGCCAGGTATCTAACCGGCGAAATCTCCCATAGGCTGCCTGCTCAAGGGAAGGTTATTCCTGCTCCCAAGCCCGGTGAGAGCGTGGTGTTCGTGTCCCACTTCCTTCGGGGTCTAGGCTTCCCGACGGACCCCTTCGTGAGGGGGCTCATGTTTTATTACGGGCTGGAATTTCACGACTTAGCTCCGGAGTCCATCCTCCATATCTCATTGTTCATTGTCGTGTGCGAGGCCTTCCTCCGTATTACCCCTCACTTCGGATTGTGGCTTAAGACCTTCAAAGTAGAGCCGAAGATGATCGAGGGGCAGCACGCAGAGTGCGGAGGTGCTGTTATAAGCAAGAATGCCGACGCTCCATGGCCCGAGGGCTCTTTTCAAGAGGAGTTCAGCTTATGGCAACGAGAGTGGTTTTATATCACAGCTCCCAGGGGCACCAGATGGGTGGCGCCACCTGCCTTTCGCTCGGGTCCCCCACCACAGCTAGCGTCATGGGTCAATAAAGGGCTTAACTGGGGGCCATCCAAGGACGTGCCCTTGTTGCAGGGCCGCGTTCGAGATCTCCTCGAAAGAGATATCAATCTGGCCGTAGTGACGCAGGTTATGTTGATTCGCCGCATCCTGCCCTGCAAATGTAGCCCCCTCCGCCTGTGGAAGTTTAATCCGAAAGGACCACGAGCCCTCCAACATTTTCTGGGGGCGACGCCCATGGAGATGTACAAATTGTTCTTCGGATCACAAGCAATGTGTTCGGATTCATCCGAGGACGCAGGTCTGAGCTGCAATCGTCCGGATACTCAAGTAAGTAGCCCTATACCCAGACTCGCTATACGTATATTTATCATAAAATCGCCCTTAAAAGAGTTGTCCCTTAAACAGGAGTGGATAGCGAAAGCAAAGCTAATCAGGTGTCCGGCCACCCTCCCTGAGACTACGCCGGATCCCGTGTTCACCAGGATGCTGGAGGTTGCACCTTTGGAAGAAGGCGAAGAGGGGAACAAGGAAGCTACCGCCTCCCCAAAGGAGGCTGTCAAGAAAGGAGGAATCGAGAATTTCTCTAACCAGGGGAAGAAGAGGACCACCTCTGAAGACCCAGAGGCCATGGCCTCAAAGCGGGGGAAGAAATCTTTGTCAGAGGGTCCGGCACCGGGGGGTGCCCCGGTCGCATTGTGCCCCCAAGGGGATCAGCTCTCCACCGAGCCGTAAGTAAAGAGGGAGGTTTTAAAATGAGAGACATCCCTGTTCTATTTCTGAGGAAGATAACCGAAATTTTACCTTGTAGTTCGGATCTCAACTCTTCTCAGCAGAGCTTATCTTCAGGGGATCTTCGTCCGGCGATGATGGAGAGCGGAACGCCTACCCCTGTCGTACCTCCTTGCGAGGCGGGCGACCCTGAGGTGTCGTCACGGAGGGTTTCTCCGAATCTGGCAGGGTCAAAAGGCAGTCGTATGGCCCCCCAAGGCCCTCCGTGTCCGGCCTTCAAAAAAGGCCATCGGACGAGTCCGGCACCGTCCAGTGCACGGTCGGAGGAGCTGAAGGATCTGCTCGGGCGAGCGTCTATGTCAGAAGAATAGAGTGCATTGATTGATACGGTGATTGGAAGGATTTCATCCACGGAAAGCGGATTGTACGAGGCCGTTAGGAGTTTACTGACAGGTTTTGAGGTACGCGAAATGATGTACCTTTTGACAGATCCGCATATATAAGATGTGCCCTGTATAGATAGTAGCCCCTGAGACTCGGTGCATTGTCAAAAATGACGGCGCGCTGAGGATCATAGTCCCAGGTTTGATATGTCGCCTGTCCTATGTAGGAGGCGAAGTGTCCGGTGGCTAGCCGGACTGATGAATTTGTCGAAATAAAGCGGCAACTTGACGTGGCAGATGCCGACATCGCGCTTGTCAACAAGCGGCTGGACCAGGCACAAGGTATGTAATTTCTCCGAAGACACCTGGTAAGAGGAGCTTGATGCCCATACCTTACAACATGTGTGCTTGATGCAGATGGTGCCGCTGCCATGGAGAACCTTCGGGCGGAACTTGCCCGAGCCAAGGAGCAGGCCAGAAAAAGCGATGCGGCTGCCTTAAAGGCGGCTGAAGAGCTGAAAGCCGAACAGGCTGCTCACTGCCAAAGAAAGAAGGAAATGGCCGAGATGGCCGTAAAGTTAAAGAATGCTACCGACCGCTGCAAGCTTCTTGAAAAATAAGATCGGGTGGCACAGAAGGACCTAGAAAAGGTCACTACCGAGGCCAAGGATAATCGCTCTGTGATGAGAGCTATGAAGGAGGAGCTACGTCAGGCCGGAGATATCACGGCTGGAAACCCTTTATGCTGCGGATGAAGTTCGGGGATCCTAAATACGCTCCATTGGACCGGCAGTGGAGTGCGGCGAACACTTATCTGGACTTGGCGGCGAGTGCCGCGGAAGCGGCCGAACACTTCCACGATCAAAAGGACCATGAAGTGGACAAGATTTTTTGGTCGCAGTTCCACAATCCAGAGCACCCACTTCCATTAACCGATCATTTGGCCGCATGGACGGAGCTGAATAGGTTATCCGGACTCGCCATGAAGTATGTCGTGAGTCATCTGTGGCCGAAAAGGCCCGAGCCGAAGAGTTATTTTAGCTTGGTGCAGCAGTTCCTCGGTGCGGTGCTGCATATTAATGCAATGAAGAGGTCGGCATGCATAGAGGGTGCACATATGGCTCTTTCCCGTGTCAAGACATACTGGGTGGATATGAAGGCCAGTGTTGTTGCATCCCAGGATTCGGACGAAAGTCGAGTACCTGCCGAGCAATATTTTCAGGAAGTTCTGTAGGGCGCTCGTTTAATAGAGACGCAGTGCTCGAAGGATGTTATGTTCGAATAAAATGTATCATTGTAAAACAATGTTTCGATGGAATATAAAAGCTTTTTATACTTGTGCTTTCAAGAATTAGAATACCTCTTGTGCGGCCGTTAATGTATATGTGTATATAACCTGAAAGATGGCAGTCTTCGGCTTCAGCCCCCACGCATATAATGCAGGGGTGTTCGCAGAAGGCGCATTTTCACACTTGATCCAATGTCTTGGTCCTATAAAGGAGGTGATAGCGTAGCGAACTAGGCAACCGGACTATAATGCTTTATCACTTTCACTTAGCCATAGGAGTTTGACAGTGGGGCTACTATATAGCCCCTAGGGGCACCGCGCTCACCCGAGTTCGGGGCGCGTGTGTGCCTGGCCGGGAAACGGCCCTTCGTTAATGCGGAGAAATCCTAAAGATTCCAGCGGGTCATCGAGTGGTTGACCAGTCTCACGCTATATCATGACAGTTAGTTTTCGGCTTTCTCTACTAAGGTGCTCGCCTGGACGAACCCGGGCACAATCGCAGTAGTTCTCCTGGTGCCGCCTTAGCCAATAGAGCGGAACGTAAGGCAGCAAAACACAGGAGCCGGGAAAACCCAACATTTGACCAAAGACATGATTCGGAGCTGATGCATATAAGGCCAAACTCGCGACGCCAAACACTCCCTAAGGTATTCGGTCTTTATGAAAACGGGCTGAACAACGCCCTTGGTAAGAAGCCCCTAGTGTCCAGGTACGCGCAAAATTCTGACGTGGCCACATGCCAAGATGCCAGCCTCCTCCTCGGTTATAAAAAGAAACTAGGGGATGCTATCAACAAGAGACAGTAAAAAGGTTTACATAGGGTCTTAATCTGAAAAGAATCCTTGGAATGGGTCCCTACTGCACGTCTGCGCATGTGTCTCCGTTGTGCCGTATCCTAGACGGGTGTAGCACGGTGTTCATCTGTAAAAGAGAGGAACTTAGTTGAAAACAATCGTGCGAAAATCTATCTTATATTAAATAAACAAAGTATAATTCAGATAATGTGTAGAATTGAGCTTTATTGTCTCTTGTTGCATACGCGCGGAGCCCCTTGTACGGGGGTATGCGGCTAGTAAGCCTTTGTATGTTTATGCCAGACTCGTCTATCCATGTCCGGGTCTGAACGACCTGTTTAGGTGCTTTGACTAGTAAAGCTGGTTTAGTGTGTGGCTGTCAAGGCAGCCGCATAGTCTTCCGCGCTCGAGGAACACTCGATATTTCCCTTTAATGAGATGATGCCTCGCGGACTGGGCATTTTAAGCGTAAGGGATGCATAATGCGGTATTGCGTTAAAGCTTGCGAAAGCTTCGCGTCCCGGTAGTGCTTGATAGCTACTTGTAAGTGGGGCGATGTGAAAGGTTAGCTTTTCATGGCGGGAGTTGTCGGGGAAGCCGAACATAACTTCTAGCAGGAGAGAACCCGTACAATGGGTATCTGGGCCTGGCGTTACCCCTTGAAAGGAAGTGTTGCCATGGTGAATTTTTGTTGGGTTTATTCCCATTTTGCGGATTGTGTCCTGGTATAGCAGGTTTAGATCACTGCCGCCGTCCATTAGGACTGTGTAAAGTGGAGTCCGTCAATTATAAGATCTAATACCAAGGCAGTCCAGCCCGCGTTCCGGATACTTCTAGAGTAATCCTGATGGTCGAAGTTGATTGGTTGTAACAACCAGTGGCGGGACTCCTCTAGGACAGGCCGTATGGCGCGTATATCTATAGGCACCATTCTGTATTTCCCTTTTGTCACGTGAAGTGAGTTTACTGTTTTGACTTCTTGTGGGAACTTCTTTTGTTCTCCAGTGCTCTGCTTGTGGGGTTTGTCATCGTCCTCGCTTGGAACGTCGAGCCCCTTGTGTTCGGCATTGAGTTTGCCGGATTGCTTGAAGACCCTACAATCTCTGTGGGTATGGTTTGCGGGCCTCCCGGGAGTACTGTGGATTTGGCATATTTTGTCCAAGATTTTGTTTAGGTTAGATAGCTCGTCCCTGTTATCCTTGAGGGGCAGCTTTTTCTGATTCTGCCGAGAGCTTTTGAATCCGGCGTTGACTGACGTGCTCTTCGGGCTATTTCCCTTGGTTCGGCACTGGTCCTTACTACGTCGCGGTTTCCCGTTCCATCCCGAACTTCGGATGTACTTGGGTCGCTGGTGCTGCTTCTTGCCAACCAGCTATCCTCTCCTGTGCAAAAGCGGGTCATGATGCTTGTTAATGCGGCCATTTTTCTTGGCTTTTCTTGGACGAGGTGTCTGGCAAGCCATTCGTCTCCAACGCTGTGTTTGAAAGCTGCTAAGTCTTCAGCGTCCGGATAGTCGACTATCTGGTTCTTTTTAGTAAGAAATATGTTCCAGAGTTTCCGAGCTGACTCTCCGGGTTGTTGAGTTATATGACTTAGATCGTCTGCATCCGGATGTCGGACATAGGTAAAATTTCCCCGAAAAGCATCCTCGAGCTCTTTCCAACTTCCGATGGTGTTTTCGGGAAGGCTTTTGAGCCAATGCCGGGCTGGCCCTTTGAGCTTGAGGGGTAAGTATTTTACTGCGTGGAGGTCATCTCCTCTAGCCATGTGTATCTGGAGGATATAATCCTCAATCCAGACTCCAGGGTCTGTTGTTCCGTCATATGCCTCTATGTTTACGGGCTTGAATCCCGTTGGAAATTCATGGTCCAGCACCTCATCGGTGAAACATAGGGGGTGTGCGGCACCCCTATATTTGGGTGTGCCGTGATGTTCGGATACTTGTTGCGTTGAATTGCTTACTAGAGCTTGCTTTCTTGGCCCGTAGATAGATCTGGCTGGGCCGTCTTTTTGATGCGAATCCTTGTGTGGATCGCGTGCTGGCTTGAGTGCGGCGCCCCTTGCCGCTCTATGTTGGCCATGGGGTTGTTTATCCGAACGGGTGTCTTCCTTATTTTTTGATTGCGGGAGCTCTAAGGCCTCCTCATCAAATTCCGGTAGTAATTTTCACTTCGGATAGCTCTTTGTGTGGCAACTGTCGCCGTATTTGTCTGCGGTGTTGAGTACTCTGCCCCATCTAATTCTGAGTGCATCTTCCGCTGTTTTGAGCTTCCGCTTCTGCTTTTTCAGGCTACACGCAGTGGCGACGAGCCTTCTGTGGAGGTTCTTCTGCTCCAGCAACTTGTCCGGCGTGATGTCGTCCGGACAATTATCTTCGCCGGGGAAGGGTTGTCCGGTTTGTTTACCCAAGTTGCCCTGTTCGTACGGTTTCTCGATGGCATGTTCGTTATCCGCCGGTTCGCCCTGCTCTGTGGCTGGGTCTCTGTCAAGGTGGGGTTTGGCGCGGCGCTTACGCCGTTGCTTTGATTGCTTTTCGAGGGAACGATCTCTCGTTGCGCCCCTTTGTTCCTCATCGTCGTTTCTTTTAGGTGTGTCCACCATGTATACATCGTGAGATGAGGTGGTTGTCCAGTGCCCTATAGGCGTTGATTCCTATTCGTCTCCTGCATCGTCATCCATACCGTCGATGTCTTCGGAGTCGAAGTCGAGCATGTTGGTTAAATCATCGACAGTGGCTACGAAGTGGGTGGTGGGTGGGCTTTGAATTTATTCGGCATCCGCATCCCATCCTCGCTGACCATAGTCCGGCCAGGGCTCTCCTGATAAAGAGGGAGACTTTAGTGAATTCAGAATGTCGCAGAAGGGCGAGTGCCGAAAGATGTCTGCAGCGGCGAACTCCATGATCGGCGCACAATCGGGTTCGATCGGCAGGGGCGTGGAAGGTTCGGAGTCTGGAAAGGAGTCCGGCACCTTCGAGTCACGAGCTTCGTAAAGGACAAGGCTGGTGTTCGGCTCGATCGCTGTATAGATTGCAGCCCACGAGGCGGTGTCCATCCACCCGTCCTCGATTGGCGCAAGTGGCTCCGAGCTAAGGGTCGGAGCGGACACTGGGGTGGCCTCCTGGGCATTGTTCGGCGGAAGAGCTAGATCATGCCCATCGTGACAGTGCGGCGCGCTCGGCCGTGGTTCGAAGATCAAGTCTCCGCGGATGTCAGCCATGTAGTCCAAACTTCCAAACCGGACCTGATGGCCAGGGGCGTAGCTTTCGATCTGCTCCAGATGTCCAAGCGAATTGGCCCACAGTGCAAAGCCGTCGAATACGAAGATCTGTCCGGGGAGAAAAGACTCACCCTGGACCGCATCGTTGTTGATGATCGGAGGAGCCATCGGGCCTAAAGATGACGACACAGAGGAACTCTCAATGAAAGCACCAATGTCGGTGTCAAAACCGGCGGATCTCGGATAGGGGGTCCCGAACTGTGCATCTAGGCGGATGGTAACAGGAGACAAGGGACACGATGTTTTTACCCAGGTTCGGGCCCTCTCGATGGAGGTAAAACCCTACTCCTACTTGATTAATATTGATGATATGGGTAGTACAAGAGTAGATCTACCATGAGACGAGAGAGGCTAAACCCTAGAAGCTAGCCTATGGTATGATTGTTGTTCGTCCTACGGACTAAAACCCTCCGGTTTACATAGACACCGGAGAGGGCTAGGGTTACATAGAGTCAGTTACAATGGGAGGAGATCTACATATCCGTATCGCCAAGCTTGCCTTCCACGCGAAGGAAAGTCCCATCCAGACACGGGACGAAGTGTTCAATCTTGTATCTTCATAGTCCGTGAGTCCGGCCAAAGGTTATAGTACGGTCATCCGGACACCCCCTAATCCGGGACTCCCTCAATCCCCCTCACCTACCGCCACTCCCGCCTCTCCGTCCTCCTGCCTCTCCCTCTCCCCCAGATCCCCTTCTTTCCCCCCTCACCGAGCACCATCGCCGCTGCCTTCCATCATCTCCGCGGCTACCGGCGGCCCCGTGTCCGCTAGCCTTGTCCACGGGCCTCGCCGTGGTCGGCCACCTCTCGTGGTGCCACAAGGTGGAAAGGCGGAGCCCCGCTGCCTTCGTTCTCCATCTTTTGCATCATTGATCGCCGTTAATCCCCTCCGACTCCGGCGACGCTCACTGCTGCTACTAACCTGTCGCCGGCTCTTCGTAGCCACTAGGTGAGCCTTCCCGTCCCTCTCTTTCCCCGCTAGCTGCCGCTGTCTGGCCGTAGCCGCCGCTCTGCTTGCGCCTGAACACGTTGCCGCCGACGAGCTCGTTGCCGTCATTGTGGCCATTGACACGCTCGCCCAAGCTCACCGTTGTGCTCCTAGGGTTCCTAGGAGCCCAACACGCACGCGCATGCTCCCTCCCGTGCCTCCTAGCACCGTCCCCGATGAGCGCCCGAATGCATCGCCACGAAGCTCGCCGTCGGCAAGGCTCCGGTGACCTTTTGGTCACAGGATCAAGCCCGTTGCACTCCCCACGCCGCGTAGATACTCCCCAGCCTCTCCGTTTGCTCGCTAGCGCACCGTAGCGCCATTTTTGTCGAGCACCCGTGCACGCTGCCGCCTCCGCCGCTCGCCGGCACCGATTCCGGTCAAGTCCGGCGATGCTACGGCCACCACTGGACGCGGCGCTGAGAGCTCATTTGAATGAGCCTAGCCCCGCTCCTCCCCGAGCCCTATACGCGTTTTCCGGTGAGATCTGAGCCGCACCACCGCATTTTGGCGTCGCCGGCGTTGAGCCGCCGGCCACCGCCAATGTGGCACACCTGGTGCCACCCCTTGGGTCACTGCCAGCGGGCCCCGCAGGCCCCATAGACTGGGTTGACCCAGCCAACATGCTGACTGGGCAGCCAGTGTCACTGACATGCGGGCCCCACTTCATAATTATTTTACCTAAAACGTTTTTATAAATAAAATCAATTAGTTAGATAAATGAGACACTGATGGGTGGGGTCCAATAGTTAATTAACTCTGTTTAGTTAAAATAAAACTCTACTAGCCCCTCTGTCTATGACAGGTGGGACCTACTGGTCAGTTTGACCAGTCAGCGGGTCTGTTGACCTGCTGATGTCATGCTGACACTCTGCTAACGTCATATTTCCTTTTCTGTTAATTTAAATAGATCCGCACATGCTAAAATCTTTGTATGGTCGTAGATAATAAACCGTAGTTCAGATGAAAATGTTTTCTACATGAAAGTTGCTCAAAACGACGAGAAAGTTGCTCAAAACGACGAGACGAATCGGAACGTGTGGTCCATTCGTCTACCACACGTCCCTAGCATAGAAAACGTTGAACTTTTCCCCTCCGGTTCATCTTTCTAACATACGTCCGGAATCGGGAAAACTTTCCCGGATGTTTTCCCCCTCCCCCAGTATCGCCTAGCACCGTGTTCGAACAACTCTAGCCCCGCTTATAATCATGTTATGCATATGTTTGCGTGTATTTGCTGTTTCTTCCCCCTCTTCTCTCCGGTAGACCCCGAGACCGCTGCTGATGCCCCTGTGATCGACTACATCACGGATGACCCTCTTCCCTTTCAGCGGAGCTTCCAGGAAAGCCCCCCCCCCTTTGATCATCCCGATATCGCCCATTCCATTATCTCTTGCTTGCATTAGATTTTGCTGGTGTAATTGACTGCTCCTTTTCTGATGCATAGCCTGCTTTTGTACCTGCTGTTAAACCTTAATTGCTTATCCTAAACTGCTTAGAATAGGTTGGTTAGTGATCCATCAGTGACCCCCACCTTGTCCTTGTCGCCCCTGCTTCATCATTGACGACTCGATCAACGTGATCGACGACCAGAACCCGACACCTCACATCACATCATGCCCTTTTTGTTGCTCGACTCTGCAGAGTTACCATCAAGTGCCGAGGGTGGTACCTCATACATCACTCCTGATGAGATCTCTGTAGTGTAGCTATTTGGTCGTGGTCATCGAGGGTGATTCCTCCTTAACCACTTCCGATACGACTCTGTCGTGCAACCCCTCAAGTGTGAACCTCGAGGGTGGTTCCTCTTACATTCACCTTGATGATTACATCAAGTGGAATCCATCGAGGGTGATTCCTCGGGTTTTTCCCTTGATGTTTGGACACACGGTTACTTTGACTTTACTTGAGACCTTGGTGAAAGTCGGGAGGGCCCGGAGAGCACCCGCAAAATAATTACATGGCACAGCCAGGCATTCTAGGCCCTTGTCATAAGTCCACGAGACGGGGCGACGGGGTCACTTTCGATCATGAGTCTCTGCTCGTCTCCGCAAGCTAATAATACACTATGGTTTGGGTATTTGTTCTGAGTTGGCCATTGGCCTTTACGCACCAACCACCACGTGAGAATAGTTATGGGCCTCGACGTCGTGGTATCAGCCGAAGCTTTGTCAGACATCCAGTTCAGCATTGTGGGCATGTCGGGCCAGTGCCATCCAGTATGAGGTGGTGCTCGTCCCAGCTCGTTGCGCAACGACCCGGAGTGCAATGGGAGATGGTGCCAGACCCCGGAGTGCTTAGGATGTAGACCGGCGGGGACCTCTCTGCTCAGCCTAGGTAGGGCTACGAAATGTTGATCTTCCGAGGCCAGGCATTGACCCAGAAAAGTGTGTCCAGTCAGAGTAATCAAGCATGTTGGAAAACATGGTGCACCCCTGCAGGGAAGATTATCTATTAATAGCCGTGTCCATGGTAACGAACGTTCAGACTTATATCATGATCTTATACAACTACAGATGGATATTTGAGATATGTGGCTCCGAGATTACTTTCTCGCAGGGAGTCGAGGAAGGATCTCTAGGCGTTAATATTACAACATGTTTGTTAAATATTAAATTGCTATTTTTACTCTTCTACATGCTACAAGATGCTCAGAGCTGCTTGAAGATGCTAGTATTTGATAGGCTAGGCCTTCCCCCTCTATTTTGGCATTCTGAAGTTCAGTCCACAGATACAAACCTTCCTTTTGATACCAATGCATACTTAGTATAGATCTGAAGCTTGCGAGTACTTTGGATGGGCCGGGTACTCACGGTTGCTTTGCTACCCACTTTTCCCCCTTCTTTATTCTTTCTGGTTGATGCAACCAGATGGTGGATCCCTGGAGCCAGATGCCACCGCCGACGGATACTGCTACATGGAGACTGCCGACGACCAGGAGTAGTTAGGAGGTCCCAGGCAGGAGGCCTTTCTTCTTCGATCGTTGATGTTTGTGCTAGCCTTCTTAAGGCATCCTTGTTTAACTTATGTCTGTACTCAGATATTGTTGCTTCTGCTGACTCTTGTGTATCGAGCTTTTGTATTCGAGCCCTCGAGGCCCCTGGCTTGTGATATAAAGCTTCTATTATTTTAATTTGTGTCTAGAGTTGTGTTGTGATATCTTCCCGTGAGTCCCTGATCTTGATCGCACACATTTTGCGTGTATGATTAGTGTACGATAGAATCGGGGGCGTCACAAGTTGGTTTCAGAGCCGACTGCCTGTAGGATCCCCCTTTCCAACTCCTTGGCCGAAGTTGACAACAGTCTTTGAAAAACTGTTTTACTAACATGGCTGTGTGGCTTACGGGCCCACATTATCATTGGGTGGAATTAGGATCTTTTACTCCTCGACCTTTACTCTGGGACTCTAATATCTCTTCTATTTGGGTTAAATGGTTTTGCTAACTCTACCCTAGGTTCTCATGATCACATCCACCCGGAGATTTGTATCATGTCTTTCTTGAATTGGGAGCCAGGATCTGCTTCACTTTGTCCACGAGCCGCAGAAATTCTCCTATCGAGGGCCCCCTGCGCCGCCCCCTGCATATTCCTCGCTCTAGTGGTTTTCTCCAACAATGATGTAGCCTTTTCTATGTATCGTTGTTGTATACTTCCATCACGTGCATGTGTGCCACGTAGTATGTCTAGGATGATCCTCTTGGACGAACTCCTACTAACAACGTGTATTTGGCTCTATATATGTATCTGTATGTCTTTAATGACTATTGCTTTGTAGATACTGTGCCTTTGCTCGTTGCTCAAGTTACATCATGAATGACTCCTTACACCTGCTCCCCCCTATTAAATTGCTTCCTGATGTTCTAGCAGGATGGTTGAGGATCCTCCACCTCCACCCTATGTTGCCGCAATGATGCAGCTGTTTGAGCTGAATCGTCAGTTCATGACTGGAGTAATGGCTCACTTTCTGAACCAGAATGCTCATCAACAACCTGGCCCAATAACACTGCAAGAATTCATGCGCCTCAACCAGTCCATTTTTCGCAACTCCACCAATCCTATGGATGCTGATGATTGGCTTCGTGATATCCAGTTTGAGATGGAGTTAGCTAATGTTGCCCCTGCCAGTTACGTCACCTTTGCGACATTCCACTTGAAGGGTCTAGCTTCTCAATGGTGGGAAAGCCACAAGGGTATGATGCTTGTAGAGACTGTAACCACTTGGCAGGAATTTCAGTCAGCCTTTCGTGCACGACACATTCCACAAGGACTGATAGACCAGAAGAAGAAGGAGTTCCATAAACTCTCACATGGCACTATGACCGTGGATGAATATCAGAGGAAATTCCTTGAATTATCTCGCTATGCCGCGGCTGACGTGTGCACTGACGCTCGCAAGCAGGAGAAATTCCGTGAAGGACCGCGTCCCGATATAAAGCTCACACTTGTTGCTCATGAATGTGCAGACTTTGCGACGCTTGTCGGCCAAGCATTCCTAACTGAAACTGGTTTGACTGAGTACCAGGAGTCGCTCAATCATACTCCAGATGTTGGCTCATCCTTGAGTCAGCCTGCTCAGAAACGTCGAGTCTGGATCCCACACAATGTTCATCACCGACCTGCTCCAACACCAAGGCCGTCTTATGTTCCACCTCGTCTACCTCTGCCGCCGAGACAACCAATGATTCAGGGTGGACAGTCCAATGTTGTAGCTCCTCCACATAATGACGGTCTATGCCGCAAGTGTGGTCAGCCAGGGCACCGTGCTGCCAGCTGATGTCTATTACACAACCTTCTTCTTGTAGACGTTGTTGGGCCTCCAAGTGCAGAGATTTGTAGGACAGTAGAAAATTTCCCTCAAGTGGATGACCTAAGGTTTATCAATCCGTGGGAGGCGTAGGATGAAGATGGTCTCTCTCAAACAACCCTGCAGCCAAATAACAAAGAGTCTCTTGTGTCCCCAACACACCCAATACAATGGTAGATTGTATAGGTGCACTAGTTTGGCGAAGAGATGGTGATACAAGTGCAATATGGATGGTAGATAAAGGTATTTGTAATCTGAAATAATAAAAACAGCAAGGTAGCAAGTGGTAAAAGTGAGCACAAACCGTATTGCAATGCTAGGAAACAAGGCCTAAGGTTCATACTTTCACTAGTGCAAGTTCTCTCAACAATAATAACATAACTGGATCATATAAATATCCCTCGACATGGAACAAAGAGTCACTCCAAAGTTACTAATAGCGGAGAACAAACGAAGAGATTATGGTAGGGTACGAAACCACCTCAAAGTTGTCCTTTTTGATCATTTATTCAAGAGTCCGTAGTAAAATAACATGGAGCTATTCTTTCCGTTCGATCTATCATAGAGTTCATACTAGAATAACACCTTAAGACACAAATCAACCAAAACCCTAATGTCACCTAGATACTCCATTGTCACCTCAAGTATCCGTGGGCATGATTATATGATATGCATCACACAATCCCATCTATTCAACCAACACAAAGTACTTCAAAGAGTGTCCCAAAGTTTCTACCGGAGAGTCAAGACGAAAACGTGTGCCAACCCCTATGCATAAGTTCACAAGGTGACTGAACCCGCAAGTTGATCACCAAAACATAAATCAAGTGAATCACATGAATATCCCATTGTCACCACAGATAAGCACTGCAAGACATACATCAAATGTTCTCAAATCCTTAAAGACTCAATCCAGTAAGATAACTTCAAAGGGAAAACTCAATCCATTACAAGAGAGTAGAGGGGGAGAAACATCATAAGATCCAACTATAATAGCAAAGCTCGCGATACATCAAGATCGTGCCAAATCAAGAACATGAGAGAGAGAGATCAAACACATAGCTACTGGTACATACCCTCAGCCCCGAGGGTGAACTACTCCCTCCTCGTCATGGAGAGTGCCAGGATGATGAAGATGGCCACCGGTGAGGGGTCCCCCATCCGACAGGGTACCGGAACAGGGTCCCGATTGGTTTTTGGTGGCTACAGAGTCTTGCGGCGGCGGAACTCCCGATCTATTGTGCTCCTCAATGTTTTTAGGGTATATGGTATAGGCGAAAGAAGTTGGTCAGAGGAACCACGAGGGGCCCACGAGGGTCGAGGCGTGCCCTGGGGGGCGCCTCCTTGCCTCGTGGCCACCTTGAAGCTTCCCTGACTTCAACTCCAAGTCTCCTGGATTACTTCCGTTCCAAAAATAACTCTCCCGAAGGTTTCATTCCGTTTGGATTCCGTTTGATGTTCCTTTTCTGCGAAACACTAAATAGGCAAAAACATTAACTTGGACTGGGCCTCCGGTCAATAGATTAGTCCCAAAAAATAATATAAAAGTGTATAGTAAAGCCCATTAATCATCCAAAACAGATAATATAATAGCATGAATACTTCATAAATTACAGATACATTGGAGACATATCAGCATCCCCAAGCTTAATTCCTACTCGTCCTCGAGTAGGTAAATGATAAAAGAAAGAATGTATGAAGTGTGAATGCAGGCAGGTGCATAAGTTTGATCAATGATAATTTCAGTCACCTTTTTCTAATAGTAGCTCATCTCATAAAACTTTTCATGATCAAGTAACAAGCTATTCACATATTAAAGCATAGACCATAAACTTTCTTGAAAACTAGCAAACTATGCTCTCATTCATCAAACAATTGCAATTCATTTTATTTTCAGGAAGGGTCTATGTCAGAGCTTTCATTTAGCAAACTCCACATACTCAATTATCATTTAGTCTTTCACAATTTGCTAACACTCACGTGATATATATGAGTCCAAAGTTTTAATCGAACACAGAGAAAGATAGGGGCTTATAGTTTCACCTCCCAACCTTTTACTTCAAGGATAATGTCAACAATAATAATTTATGAACACCTACATTCAAGTGGATATATATATCCGGATCACCCCAACACAAAGTGCTTGCCAAAGGAAAAAGTGTAAAAAGGAAAGGGGATGATCACCATGACTCTTGTACAAGGGTAGAAGATAAAAGTAAAAGATAGGCCCTTCGTAGAGTGAAGCAGAGGTTGGCATGCGCTTTTATGGTTGGATGCACAAAATCTTAATGCAAAAGAACGTCACTTTATACTGCCGCTTGTGATAAAGACCTTCATTATGCAGTCCGTCGCTTTTATTTCTTCCCTATCACAAGTTCGTATAAAGAGTATTTTCTTCACACTAATAGATCATACATATTAGAGAGCCATTTTTATTACATGCACCGATGACAACTTACTTGAAGGATCTTACTCAATCCATAGGTAGGTATGGTGGACTCTCATGGAAAAACTGGTTTAAAGGATGTTTGGAAGCACAAGTAGTATTTCTACTTGGTGCAAAGAATTTGGCTAGCATAGGGGAGAAAGGCAAGCCCAACGTGTTGGATGATCCAAGACAATATAACTTTCCAGATATAGGAAAACATAACCCATTATGTTGTCTTCCTTGTCCAACATCAACCTTTTAGCATGTCATATTTTAATGAGTGCTCACAATTACAAAAAATGTCCATGGTAGTATATTTATATGTGAAATATTTCTTCCTTCAATATTCTTTCATGAATTGTTCAAGTGACCAATACAATGTTTGCTAACCTTCAATAAATTTACAACCTCTACTTTTTACATGTGAAGTCATTACTCCCCATGGGATAAGCCTATGAAACATATATAAATTCAGATTTATGATATTCAACTCATTCAACCATTTACTCATAGGATATAAGTGAAGCACACGAGTAAATGACAAACTACTCCAAAAAGATATAAGTGAAGATCAATGAGTATTCAAATAATTATTTAGCTATGTGAGGATTCTATCTCATTTAAGTATTTCAGATCTTGGTATTTCATTCAAACAAAAAGCAAAACAAAACAAAATGACATTTCACGGATAGCACACATCATGTGAAGAAGCAAAAACTTAGGTTCAACCGATACTAACCGATAATTGTTGAAGAAGAAAGGTGGGATGCCTACCGAGGCATCCCCAAGCTCAGATGCTTGAGACTTCTTGAAAGGTTATCTTGGGATGCCTTGGGCATCCCCAAGCTTGAGCTTTTGTGTCTCCTTAATTCCTCTCATAGCACGGTTTTCCTAAATCTCAAAAACTTCATCCACACAAAACTCAACAAGAACTCGTGAGATAAGTTAGTATAAACCAATGCAAAAACCTTATCATTTTCTATTGTAACAAATCACTAAAATTATTATTCAACATTTCATACTAAATGTCTCTGCATATTTCATACTCCTATTCTCAAATAGAATCATTAAACAAGCAAACATATGCAAACAATGCAAACATAACAGCAATCTGCCAAAACAGTATAGTCTGTAAAGAATGCAAGATTCATCATACTTCCCTAACTCCAAAAATTATGATAAAATACTACACTTTATAAGATTTATCAAAGCTCAATATGGAAAAAGTTTCAATATTATATCATTCTCTGACTTTTCTAGGGAATTTTTGCAACAGCGGTAAAGTTTCTGTTTTGAAACAGCAACATGTATACTTGCAAAATAAGCATGGTAAAGGCTATCCTTGATATTTTATTGTAAATATAGATGCAAAACATTATTCTAAATAACAGAAAGCAAATAATAACAAAATAAAATGACACTCCAAGCAAAATACATATCATGTGGTGAATAAAAATATAGCCCCAAGTAAAGTTACCGATGAATGAAGACGAAAGAGGGGATGCCTTTCGGGGCATCCCCGAGCTTAGGCTCTTGGTTGTCCTTGAATATTACCTTGGGGTGCCTTGGGCATCCCCAATCTTAGGCTCTTGCCACTCCTTATTCCATAGTCCATCGAATCTTTACCCAAAACTTGAAAACTTCACAACACAAAACTCAACACAAAACTTGTAAGCTCCGTTAGTACAAGAAAACAAACCACCACTTTAAGGTACTGTAATTAACTCATTCTTTATTTCTACTGGTGTAATATCTACTGTATTCCAACTTCTCTATGGTTCATACCCTCTGATACTACTCACAGATTCATCAAAATAAGCAAACAACACATAAAAACATAATCTGTCAAAAACAGAATAGTATATAGTAATCTGTATCAAACGTATACTTATGTAACTCAAAAATTATGAAATAAATTGGTGGACGTGATGTGTGCTACTTGGCAAGATCATATAGTCTTCACCCAAGTCTTCCCAAAGGCTCTACTTGGCACAAACACTAATTAAAACATAAAACAACATATAACCAGAGGCTAAATGAGATATTTATTACTAAATAGGAGCAAAATCAAAGGACAAAAATAAAATTGGGTTTCCTCCCAACAAGCGCTATCGTTTAACGCCCCTAGCTAAGGCATGATGATTTCAATGATGCTCACATAAAAGATAAGAACTGAAACATAAAGAGAGTATCATAAGGAATATGACTAGCACATTTAAGTCTAACCCACTTCCTATGTATAGGGATTTTGTGAGCAAACAACTTATGGGAACAATAATCAACTAGCATAGGAAGGCAAAACAAGCATAACTTCAAAACTTTAAGCACATAGAGAGGAAACTTGATATTATTGCAATTCCTACAAGCATGTGTTCCTCCCTCATAATAATTTTCAGTAGCATCATGAATGAATTCAACAATATAACCAGCACTTAAAGCATTCTTTTCATGATCTACTTGCATAGAAATTTTACTACTCTCCACATAAGCAAATTTATCCTCATCAATAGTAGTGGGAGCAAACTCAACAAAATAACTATCATGTGAGGCATAATCCAATTGAAAACTAAAATCATGATGACAAGTTTCATGGTTATAATTATTCTTAATAGCATACAAGTCATCACAATAATCATCGTAGATAGCAACTTTATTCTCATAATCAATTGGAACCTCTTCCGAAGTAGTGTATTCATCACTAAATAAAGTCATGACCTCTCCAAATCCACTTTGATCATTATTAAAATAAGAATCAACACCCTCCAAAATAGTGGGATCAATACTACCTAAAGTTGACACTCTTCCAAACCCAATTTCATCAATATAATCATCATAAATAGGAGGCATGCTATCATCATAATAAATTTGCTCATCGAAACTTGGGGGACAAAACATATCATCTTCATCAAACATAACATCCCCAAGATTGTGGCTTTGCATATCATTAGCATGGTATTCAAGGAATTCATACTAACAACATTGCAATAGTGCTCATCATTCAAAGATTTAGTGCAAAACATTCTATAGGTTTCTTCTTCTAGCACTTGAGCACAATTTTCCTTACCATCATTCTTACGAAAGATACTAAAAAGATGAAGCGTATGAGACAAACTCAATTCCATTTTTTTGTAGTTTTCTTTTATAGACTAAACTAGTGATAAAACAAGAAACTAAAAGATTTGATTGCAAGATCTAAAGATATACCTTCAAGCACTCACCTCCCCGGCAACGGCGCCAGAAAAGAGCTTGATGTCTACTACACAACCTTCTTCTTGTAGACGTTGTTGGGCCTCCAAGTGCAGAGGTTTGTAGGACAATAGCAAATTTCCCTCAAGTGGATGACCTAAGGTTTATCAATCCGTGGGAGGCGTAGGATGAAGATGGTCTCTCTCAAACAACCCTGCAACCAAATAACAAAGAGTCTCTTGTATCCCCAACACACCCAATACAATGGTAAATTGTATAGGTGCACTAGTTTGGCGAAGAGATGGTGATACAAGTGCAATATGGATGGTAGATAAAGGTATTTGTAATCTGAAATAATAAAAACAGCAAGGTAGCAAGTGGTAAAAGTGAGCACAAACGGTATTGCAATGCTAGGAAACAAGGCCTGAGGTTCATACTTTCACTAGTGCAAGTTCTCTCAATAATAATAACATAACTGGATCATATAAATATCCCTCAACATCCAACAAAGAGTCACTGCAAAGTTACTAATAGTGGAGAACAAACGAAGAGATTATGGTAGGGTACGAAACCACCTCAAAGTTAGCCTTTTTGATCTATCTATTCAAGAGTCTGTAGTAAAATAACATGGAGCTATTCTTCCCGTTTGATCTATCATAGAGTTCATACTAGAATAACACCTTAAGACACAAATCAACCAAAACCCTAATGTCACGTAGATACTCCATTTTCACCTCAAGTATCCGTGGGCATGATTATACGATATGCATCACACAATCTTAGATTCATCTATTCAACCAACACAAAGTACTTCAAAGAGTGCCCCAAAGTTTCTACCGGAGAGTCAAGACAAAAACGTGTGCCAACCCCTATGCATAGGTTCATGGGCGGAACCCGCAAGTTGGTCAGCAAAACATACATCTAGTTGCACATGATATCCCATTGTCACCACGGATAAGCACGGCAAGACATACATCAAGTGTTCTCAAATCATTAAAGGCTCAATCCAATAAGATAACTTCAAAGGGAAAACTCAATTCATCAAAAGAGAGTAGAGGGGGAGAAACATCATAAGATCCAACTATAATAGAAAAGCTCGGGATACATTAAGATCGTGCCATAGAGGGAACGCGAGAGAGAGAGATCAAACACACAACTACTGGTACATACCCTCAGCCCCGAGGGTGAACTACTCCCTCCTCGTCATGGAGAGCGCCGGGATGATGAAGATGATGGCCACCGATGAGGGATGCCCCTCCGGCAGGGTGCCGGAACAGGGTCCCGATTGTCTTTTGGTGGCTATAGAGGCTTGCGGTGGCAGAACTCCCGATCTATCTTCTCCGTTGATGTTTTTAGGGTACGTGGGACTATATAGGCGAAAGAAGTCGGTCAGGGGGTGCTCGAGGGGCCCACGAGATAGGGGGGCGCGCCCAGGGGGGTGGGCGCGCCCTCCTATCTCCTGGCCTCCTTGAGGATATTCTGACGTGAACTCCAAGTCTCCAGGATCATATTCTTCCAAAAAATCACGCTGCCGAAGGTTTCATTCCATTTGGACTCCGTTTGATATTCCTTTTCTTCGAAATACTGAAACAAGCAATAAAACAGCAATATGGGCTGGGCCTCCGGTTAATAGGTTAGTCCCAAAAGTAATATAAAAGTGTATAATAAAGCCCATAATCATTCAAAATAGATAATAAAATAGCATGAATGCTTCATAAATTATAGATACGTTGGAGACGTATTAGGAGGCATGTCGTCTTTTTCATGCAAACATTGCAGGTCCTCCCGTGCCTTAGTTGTATCTTTTGTCTTTCCATACACGCCCAAGAAGCCTAGCAGGTTCACGCAAAGGTTCTTCATCACGTGCATCACGTCGATCGAAGAGCGGACCTCTAGATCTTTCCAGTAGGGTAGGTCCCAAAATATAGATTTCTTCTTCCACATGGGTGCGTGTCCCGCAACGTCACTCGGAACAGATAGTCCGCCGGGACCCTTTCCGAAGATTACTTTTAAATCATTGACCATAGCAAGTACATGATCACCGTTACGCATGGCGGGATTCTTCCGATGATCTGCCTCACCATTGAAATGCTTGCCTTTCTTTCGACATTGATGGTTGGTCGGAATAAATCGACGATGGCCCAGGTACACATTCTTCATGCATTTGTCCAGGTATATACTTTCGGTGTCACCTAAACAGTGCGTGCATGTGTGCTATCCCTTGTTTGTCTGTCCTGAAAGGTTACTAAGAGCAGGCCAATCATTTATGGTTACAAACAGCAACCCGTGCAGGTCAAATTCCTCCTGTCTGTGCTCATCCCACACACGTACACCGTTTCCATTCCACAACTTTAAAAGTTCTTCAACTAATGGCCTTAGGTACACATCAATGTCGTTGTCGGGTTGCTTAGGGCCTTGTATGAGAACTAGCATCATAACGAACTTCCGCTTCATGCACATCCAAGGAGGAAGGTTATACATACATAGAGTCACGGGCCAGGTGATGTGATTGTTGCTCTGCTCCCCGAAAGAATTAATGCCATCCACGCTTAAACGAAATCATACATTCCTTGGGTCACATGCAAACTCATCCCAGTACTCTGTCTCGATTTTTCTCCACTGCGACCCGTCAGCGGGTGCTCTCAACTTCCCGTCTTTCTTACAGTCCTCACAGTGCCATCGCATCAACTTGGCATGCTCTTTGTTTCTGAACAGTCGTTTCAACCGTGGTATTATAGGAGCATACCACATCACCTTCGCAGGAACCCTCTTCCTGCGAGGCTCGCAGTCAACATCACCAGGGTCATCTCTTCTGATCTTATACCGCAATGCACCGCATACCGAGCGTGCGTTCAAATCCTTGTACGCACCGCGGTGGAGGATGCAGTCATTAGGGCATGCATGTATCTTCTGCACCTCCAATCCTAGAGGGCATATGACCTTTGATGTGTACGTACTGTCGGGCAATTCGTTATCCTTTGGAAGCTTTTTCTTCAATATTTTCAGTAGCTTCTCAAATCCTTTGTCAGGCACAGCATTCTCTGCCTTCCATTGTAGCAATTCCAATACAGTACCCAGCTTTGTGTTGCCATCTTTGCAATTGGGGTACAACCCTTTTTTGTGATCGTCTAACATGCGATCGAACTTTAGCTTCTCCTTTTGACTTACGCATTGCGTCTTTGCTTTGACAATGACCCGGCGGAGATCATCATCATCGGGCACATCATCTGGTTCCTCTTGATCTTCAGTAGCTTCCCCCGTTGCAGCATCATCGGGCACATCGTCAAGTTCCTCTAGATCTTCAGCAGCTCCCCCCGTTACAGCATCACCGTATTCAGGGGGCACATAGTTGGCATCGTCCTCTTCTTCTTCACCGTCTTCCATCATAACCCCTATTTCTCTGTGCCTCGTCCAAACATTATAGTGTGGCATGAAACCCTTGTAAAGCAGGTGGGTGTGAAGGATTTTCCGGTCAGAGTAAGACTTCGTATTCCCACATTTAGGGCATGGACAACACATAAAACCATTCTGCTTGTTTGCCTCAGCCACTTCGAGAAAATTATGCACGCCCTTAATGTATTCGGAGGTGTGTCTATCACCATACATCCATTGCCGGTTCATCTGCGTGCATTATATATAATTATGTGTGTCAAAAGTAAGAAAATTAGACAAGTATCTATCTAAAGTAAGAAAATCAGACAAGTATCTATCTAAAGTAAGAAAATCAGAAAGAAGATAAGAACAAGAGGCTCACCATGGTGGTCCCGGCGACGAGATCGGTGCGGGCGATCAACGGCGGTGAAAACGGGGACGGGGCATGACGGACCGTTAAATCTAGACAAATCTTGGGAAAAATGGAGCTCCGAGGTCGAGCTTCGAGAGGAGAAAGCTTAACTAGTGTGGCTCGGGCATTTCATCGAACACCTCATGTGCATAGGAGGTGAGCTAGAGCACCCAAATGCCCTCCCCTCGTCGGCCAGAAAAAACAGAGTGCTCTGCCGTGGCGATGGGTATATATAGGCAAATTATTTGTCCCGGTTCGTGCATAAACCGGGACAAAAGCCCCCCCCCCTTCTATACCGGTTCAAGGCACGAACCGGTACCAATGGATGTGGGCCAGGAGCACGGTCCATTGGTCCCGGTTCGTGCCTAGAACCGGGACAAATGGGTCCAAACGAACCGGGACCAATGCCCACGAGGCCCCGGTTGGCCCCCTGGGCTCATGAACCGGGTCTAATGCCCCCCATGGGCCCGGTTCATGAAGAACCGGGACTAATGGGCTGGCCAGGCCCGAACCAAAGCCCTGTTCTCTACTAGTGATAGATGTCATTCTAGGCATGAATTGGTTGGGTCCTCACCAAACCCTGATTGATTGTGCTGCTGAGACAATCCAGCTCACTCACCCTTCTGGCCGGACTGTCCAATACTCAGCCCGAACAAATCAGGATGCCGAGAATCTGATATATGTTCTAAATGCATTGAATGCTTCACCTCTTGAGGGAATAGAGAACATTCCAGTCATTCTTGATTTTGAAGCTATCTTTCCAGAAGAACTTCCAGGAATACCCCCTGCTAGAGCTGTTGAATTTGTCATAGACTTGAAACCGGGCACTACTCCTATTGCCAAGCTACCCTACAAGATGCCGCCTCATGAACTCCTTGAACTTAAGGAGGAAATTGACAAATCTCTTTGCAAGGGATTCATTCATCCTAGTTCCTCTGCTTGGGGAGCACCTTCTCTCTTTGTCAAGAAGAAGGATGGTATGAATCGTTTGGTCGAAGATTACCGACCTATCAACCAGGCAACAATTCAGAACAAGTATTCGCTTCCCAGAATCAATGATCTGTATGATCAACTTGCTGGCTCCTTAGTATTCTCTAAACTTGATTTGAGGTTGGGTTACCACCAGATCCGGGTTCATGAAGAGGATATCCCCAAGACCGCCTTCGTAACTCACTATGGTTCATACGAGTACACTGTCATGTCCTTCGGCTTTAGCAATGCTCCAGCGACTTTCTCTCGGCTGATGAAATATATATTCATGGAATACCTTGACAAGTTCGTCGTGGTTTATCTGGATGATATCCTTGTATACTCTAAGAACAAAGAAGAACATGTTGAACACCTTCGACTTGTTCTGGAAAAGCTTCAAGAGCATCAACTATATGCAAAGTATTCTAAATGTGAATTCTAGCTTCCTGAAGTAACCTATCTTGTGCATGTCATCTCCAAGGATAGTATTGCCGTCAAAGCCGAGCGAGTTCAGGCTATTCTCAATTGGACTCCTCCGAAGAATGTCAAGGAAGTCAGAAGTTTTCTCGGACTCGCCAGCTATTGTCGTCGATTTGTTGAGAACTTCTCCAAGATTGCCAAGCCCCTGACTGGTCTGCTTCACAAGGGTGTCAAGTTTGATTGGACAGAAAAGTGTCAGGAAAGTTTCCAGGCACTCAAAGACAAGCTGACTTCTGCCCCAGTGCTTGCTCCACCTGATACTAAGAAGGACTTCGTCATTTACTACGACGCTTCATGTCAAGGATTAGGCGGTGTTCTAATGCAAGAGCGCAGAGTGATTGCTTATGCCTCTCGTCAACTGCATCCTCATGAAGAGAACTACCCAGTTCATGACCTCGAGCTTGCTGCTGTCATACATGCACTTAAGCAATGGCGACATTACCTTCTTGGTAATCATTGTGAGATCTTCACCGACCACCAAAGTCTGAAGTACCTGTTTACTCAGTCAGATTTGAACCTCCGTCAGCGGAGATGAATGGAGACCGTAGCAGACTTTGATTTCAGTATTTCCTATACCCCAGGCAATGCTAATGTAATGGCTGATGCTTTGAGCTGCAAGTAATATTGCAACCACCTCCAAGTTGACCAAGTTCAGCCCTCACTTGTTGAAGAATTCAGAAAGCTGAACCTCCATATTGTTCCTCCTGGTGCACACGCTCCCCCTCCTCCGGAGTGCCGCAAAATGAACCTCCACGTTGTTCCGCGGGGTTCTCTCAATACCCTGGTTGCTAAACTAGATCTCGTGGATAGCATCAAGGAGCTGTAGAAATATGACTCTCAAGCCCACAATATTAGGCGCTACCTCACAGAAGGAGAGCCCTCATTCTTCACTATTACTGATGATGGCACTTTGTACTTCAAAGGCCGCCTAGTGGTGCCATGTAAGGAGAAAAACCTGGATATGACTAAGGAGGTAATGGAAGAAGCTCATGACACTCCATTGTCTATTCATCCCGATAGCACCAAGATGTACCCAAGACATTCGTCAAAGATTCTGGTGGTCAAACATGAAGCAAGACATTGCTCGCTATGTTGTTGAATGTGACGTTTGGCGTCGTATCAAGGCAGAACATCAAAGGCCTACTAGAACTCTGCAACCTATCTCTATTCCTGAATGGAAATGGGACCATGTTGAAATGGACTTCATCACTGGTTTTCCCAAGTCACACAAAGGTAATGATGCTATTCTTGTCGTCATTGACCGACTTTCTAAAGTTGCACACTTTCTGGCCATCAAAGAAATGATCACTGCTAGTCAGCTGGAAACTCTCTATATATCCAGAATTGTTTCACTTCATGGTATTCCGCTGGTAATCAGCTCAGACCGTGGCAGCTTATTCACTTCAAGATTCTGGGAAAGTTTCCAAGAAGCTATGGGAACTCATGTGTTATTCAGCACCGCTTTTCACCCTCGGTGTCAGGGACAAGTTGAACGTGTCAATCAAGTTCTCAAAGACATGCTTCCAGCTTGTGTTATTTCCTTCAGCAAGAAATTAGAGGAATCTCTCCCGTATGCCGAGTTCTCCTACAACAATAGCTATCAAGCTAGTCTGAAGATGGCCCCCTTCGAAGTGTTATATGGACGAAAGTGTCGAACCCCTTTGAACTGGTCAGAAAATGGGGAACGTCCACTCTTCGGTCCGGATATTATCCAACACGCTGAAGAACAAGTCCGCGTCATTTGCAAGAATCTCAAGACTGCTCAGTCACGTCAAAAGAGTCAGTATGACCGTCATCATAAGGACATGGCCTATCGACCTGGCGAAAAGACTTATCTCCGAGTCACAGCAATGAAGGGTGCTCACCGCTTCGGGATCGAGGGCAAGCTAGCTCATCGCTATATTGGTCCTTTCACTATTCTCGAGAGACGTGGAAAAGTGGCATACCAGTTGGAGCTTCCGTCGAACCTTTCTCAGGTTCATGATGGGTTCCATGTGTCACAACTCCGCCGCTGCTTCAAGACCCAATCCGAGCAGTGGATCATGAAGTGCTCGAGTTGCAACAGGACCTCTCCTATAAAGAGCATCCGGTCCGCATTCTCGACCAAGCTGAACACCGCATACGTCAGAAGGCGATCAAGTTCCTCAAGGTCCAGTGGTCGCATCACTCTGAAGACGAAGCCACTTGGGAACGCGAGGATCGCTTACGTGATGAATACCCCGCTTTGTTTCCTTCTACCTCCTAAATCTCGAGACGAGATTTCTTGTAGTGGAGGAGATTTGAAACACCCCCAGTCTCATGCTACAGTAATCCCCTGTTAATGGTGCCATGTCATCATGTTACTGTTGCTAATCTTCACTTCATCCAAATCACAATTCAAATTCAAATCCAATCTAAAGTCAAAAAAATCATATTTTTCAAAAATGAAATCTAAAATGTTCATCTTGTGGCAAATAATCCATAACAAATATTGGTGGTGAACCAACATTTTTGCAAAGTGTCTAAATGGCCTAAAATAGCTAAAACAGAAAGTTTTTAAAAGAAAAGGCAAAAGTTAAAGAAAAAAGGAAAAGGAAAAGCAAAGGGGTGGGAGAGCCCTTGGCTTTCCCATGGGCCTCGGCCCATCCCAGCAAGCCGGCCCAGCTCCCCGCACTGCGCCCTCTTCCTGTTCCTCGATCGCGCGCCGCTATAGGGCACGGTCGCCACCGAACCCCCTCGCCAGCGTCTAAGGGAGGATAAGGCCTCCACACCCCCGGATGCCTCGAGTCCTCCCCCTCACCTACCGCCACTCCCGCCTCTCCGTCCTCCTGCCCCTCCCTCTCCCCCAGATCCCCTTCTCTCCCTCCTCACCGAGCACCATCACCGCTGCCTTCCGTCATCTTCGCGACCACCGACGGCCCCGTGTCCGTTGGCCTTGTCCATGGGCCTCGCCACGGTCGGCCGCCTGTCTTGGTGCCACAAGGTGGAGACGTGGAGCCCCGCTGCCTCCATTCGCCATCGTCTGCATCTTTGATAGCCGTCAATCCCCTCCGATTCCGGCGACGCTCACTGCTGCTACTAACCTGTCGCCGGCTTTTCGTAGCCACTAGGTGAGCCTTCCCGTCCCTCTCTTCCCCCGCTAGCTGTCGCTGTCTGGCCATAGCTGCCGCTCTGCTTGCGCCTGAACACGTCACCGCCGACGAGCTCGTTGCCGTCATTGTGGCCATTGACACGCTCCCTCCCGTGCCTCCTAGCGCCGTCCCGGATGAGCGCCCGAACGCATCACCGCGGAGCTTGCCCCCGGCAAGGCTCCAGTGACCTTTTGGTCACGGGCTCAAGCCCGTTGCTCTCCCCACGCCGCGAAGATACTCCCCAGCCTCTCCATTTGCTCGCTAGCGCGTCGTAGCTCCGTTTTCGGCGAGCATCCGTGCACACCGCCGCCTCTACCGCTCGCCGGTGCTGATTCCGGCCAAGTCTGGCAATGCTACGGCCATCAGTGGACGTGACGCTGAGAGCACGTTCGAATGCGCCTAGCCCCGCTCCTCCCCGAGCCCTGTACGCATTTTTTGGCAAGATCCGAGTCGCGCCGCCGCATTTGGCGTCGCCGGCGTTGAGCCACCGGCCACCGCCAACGTGGCACACCTGGGGCCACCCCCGGGTCACTGCCAGCGGGCCCCACGGGCCCCATTGACTGGGTTGACCCAGTCAACATGCTGACTGGGCAGCCAGTGTCACTGACATGCGGGCCCCACAACATAATTATTTTACCTAAAACATTTTTATAATTAAAATCAATTAGTTAGATAAATGAGACACTCACAGGTGGGGTCCAGTAGTTAATTAACTCTATTTAGTTAAAATAAAACTCTACTAGCCCCTCTGTGATAGGTGGGACCTACTGTTCAGTTTGACCAGTCAGTGGGTGTGTTGACCTGCTGATGTCATGCTGACACTCTGCTGACATCATATTTCCTTTTCTGCTAATTTCAATAGATCTGTAAATGCTAAAATCTTTGTATAATCATAGATAATAAATCGTAGCTCAGATGAAAATGTTTTATACATGAAAGTTGCTCAGAACAACAAGACGAATCTGAACACGTGGCCCGTTCGTACGCCACACGTCCCTAGCATAACAAATGTTGAACTTTTCCCCTCTGGTTCATCTGTCTAACAGACGTCCGGAACCGGGAAAACTTTCCCAGATGTTTTCTCCCTTCGCCAGTATCGCCTAGCACCGCGTTCGACACCTCTAGCCCCGCTTATAATCATGTTATGCATATGTTTGCGTGTATTTACTGTTTCTTCTCCCTCTTCTCTCCGGTAGACCATGAGACCGCTGATGATGCCCCCGTGGTCGACTACGTCACCGACGACCCTCTTCCCTTTCAATGGAGCTTCCAGGCAAGCCCCCCCCCCCCTTTGATCATCCCGATATCGCCCATTCCATTCTCTGTTGCTTGCATTAGATTTTCCTACTGTAATTGATTGCTCCATTTCTGATGCATATCCTGCTTTTGTACCTGCTGTAGAACCTTACTTGCTTATCGTAAACTGCTTAGAATAGGTTGCTTAGTGATCCATCAGTGACCCCCACCTTGTCCTTGTTGCCCCTGCTTCATCATCGATGACTCGATCAACGTGATCGACGACCAGAACCCGACACCTCACATAACATCACACCCTTTTTGTTACTCGACTCTGCAGAGTTACCATCGAGTGCCGAGGGTGGTACCTCTTACATCACTCCTGGTGAGATCTCTGTAGTGTAGCTATTCGGTCGTGGTCATCGAGGGTGATTCCTCCTTTACCTCTTCCGATACGACTCTGTCGTGCAACCCCTCAAGTGTGAACCTCGAGAGTGGTTCCTCTTACGTTCACCTTGATGATTACATCGAGCGGAATACACCGAGGGTGATTCCTCGGGTTTTCCCCTTGATGTTTGGACACACAGTTACTTTGACTTTACTTGAGACCTTGGTGAAAGTTGGGCGGGCCCGGAGAGCACCCGCAAGATAATTACGTGGCACGCCGGGCATTCTAGGCCCTTGTCGTAAATCCATGAGACGGGAAGACTGGGTCACTTTCGATCATGAGTCTCTTCTCATCTCCGCAAGATAATAATACACTATGGTTTGCGTATTTGTTCTGAGTTGGACTCTCGCCTTTACGCACCAACCACCACTTGAGAATAGTTATGGGCCTCGACGTCGTGGCATCAGCCGAAGCTTTGTCAGACGTCCAGTTCAGCATTGTGGGCCTGTCAGGCCAGTGCCATCCAGTATGAGGTGGTGCTCGTCCCGGCTCGTCGCACAATGACCCGGAGTGGAACGGGCGATGGGCCCAGACCATGGAGTGCTTAGGATGTAGACCGGCGGGGACCTCTCTGCTGAGCCTAGGTAGGGCTACAACATATTGATCTTCCGAGGCGGGCATTGACCCAGAAAAGTGTGTCCGCTCAGAGTAATCAAGCGTGTTCGAAAAGGTGGTGCACCCCTGCAGGGAAGGTTATCTATTAATAGTCGTGTCCACGGTAACGGACGTTCAGACTTATATCCTGATCTTATACAACTACAAATGGATACTTGAGATATGTGGCTCCGGGATTGCTTTCTCGCAGGGAGTCGAGGAAGGATCTCTTGGCGTTAATGTTACAACATGTTTGTTAAATATTAAATTGCTATTCTTTACTCTTCTACATGCTGCAAGATGCTCGGAGCTGCTTGAAGATGCTAGTCTTTGATAGGCTAGGCCTTCCCCCTCTATTCTGGCATTCTGCAGTTCAGTCCACAGATACAAACCTTCCTTTTGATACCAATGCATACTTAGTATAGATCTGATGCTTGCGAGTACTTTGGATGAGTACTCACGGTTGCTTTGCTACCCCCTTTTCCTCCTTCTTTGTTCTTTCCGGTTGATGCAACCAGATGGTGGATCCCTGGAGCCAGATGCCACCGCCGACGGATAATGCTACGTGGAGACCGCCGATGACCAGGAGTAGTTAGGAGGTCCCAGGCAGGAGGCCTTGCCTCTTCGATCGTTGATGTTTGTGCTTGCCTTCTTAAGGCATCCTTGTTTAACTTATGTCTGTACTCAGATATTGTTGCTTCCGCTGACTCTTGTGTATCGAGCTTTTGTATTCGAGCCCTCGAGGCCCCTGGCTTGTAATATAAAGCTTGTATTATTTTAATTTGTGTCTAGAGTTGTGTTGTGATATCTTCCCGTGAGTCCCTAATCTTGATCGTATACATTTGTGTGTATGATTAGTGTGCGATTGAATCCGAGGCGTCACGATTAGGGTTAGAGGGGCTAGGGGGGGAACAAGCTTGCAGGGCGCCCCCCTTAGGGCATGCCAGGTGAGCTTTTGGCCCACCCGTAGCTCTTCTGGCCTCTTCCCGAAGCTTCGTGGGTATCTCATTTTAGTCATCATCCTTTGATTGGCATCAATCAAAATTATGTGTCAAAATTTTGAGAAAGCAAAATTTATTTTTTGTTTGATTAGTAGCATCAATAGTTGAGGGTTAGGCATAGGAATTTGCCTAACCCGCTAAAACTTATTTTTACCAAATGATCGGATTTTCTTGATTACAAACAAAAGCACATCAGACTTGATAAATAAATCAAAACAAACTTGAACACTGGATTTCTTGGGTTTTCCAGACAATCCACTGAGAACGACTAAGAAGACAGACTTGCAAAAGGTGGACTAAACTGCAAAGGTTTCGAAGAACGAAACATGTTGATTCTCACTGGAATTTTGTCCACCTTTGAAACCCAACCACTGTTTCGTCATCATGTTGGGTCTCTTTCGAGTTGGTATTTATCATCATGTTGTTGAGAAATCCTTTTTGAGTATAAAGAACGAAACATGAGAAGAACCATCAAATGTCAAAATGGCAGTAAAACGCATGGGGCCGCTTGACTGGGCCGGCCCATAATCCCTCGATGAAGTAGTACTGTAGCATCATATATATATTGCCTGGTTTTGGTTCCTTTCATTTCCTTTTTTTTTGAGAATCTCGCAAAGCTTTATTACTGAATCATAATGTTCATAGGTACAAAAAGAAGATCGCCGGGTTGGCCTAGCCAGGTGTGTCGGCCAAACCCTAAAGATAATGCATGCTTTGCGAGATTATGGGCCTCCGTATTGGAGGTCCTATACTCATGAGTAAACGAACATGAAATAAAGTTTGTTGCTCTAGCCTTGATTTCTTCGACAATGGCTCCAAAATCTGCTGAGCTTCCCTGTCTAATTGCATCTACCACCACCTTGCAATCGGAGGCCACCAGTAAATGGTTGATATATAGATCTTCTGAAAGTGCTAATGCCTCCCGAACAGCTAGTGCTTCTAGCACCTGTGGGTTGTGCAGTCCCCTGAAAACGAGAGCTGACGCTCCCATGAACAAACCCCTCTCATCCCTGCAAACCACACCAACTACGCCAAACGTGCCCGAGCGTGACACGGCCGCGTCCACATTGAGTTTGTAGTAATTTGTTGGTGGCGGAATCCACGTACGTGGTCGTGGTACTGCTACCCCATGTGCTTTCTCCTTCTTCTTCAAAAACTCTATATCTGATAAGTAAGCTTTGATGAAGTTTTCAGTGGCAAATGGAGTCTGGTATATATCTTCATGTATAGCTTTCCTCCATGCACTCCAAATCGCCCATAAAATAACAATCATCAACTGAAATTGCTCCGGTGGAAGAGACTCATTCATAGCAAACAGCCATATCCGTGCGTCAGGTTCCGAAGTTGCCAACATGTGCTCGACCATCTCGGCTTCTGAAAGTGCCCACACACACCTAGACACATTACAGTCTAGCAAGGAATGCCGCCACCTATCCTGCCCTCCACAGAGAGAGCAAGCACTCGTAGTGGCCATATTACGATGGTTTAGGACATCTCCCATAGGGAGTGAGTGTTGCGCCAATCGCCATGTGAAAAATCGCAGTTTCGGTGGCACTGGCATGTTCCATAGCGAGTTTCACCCCCTCATCTCATGTTCAGAGTTGGAAGGATCCTCCCTTTCCTCCAGCCATGCCTCGCGCCTGATCTTGATCTTGACAATCATCTTATAGGCTGACCGTACAGAAAAACGCCCCCTTGGATCATCATTCCATGCCCAGAAATCGTCCACATGCCGTGTACAGAGCGGGATTTGCAAGATCGCCTCCACGTCAATAGGTATGAACACTTGTCTAAGCAAGTCCTCTCGCCACGCAGCTCTAGTATGATCAATCAGATCAGAAACCAGTTGAGGCGGGTCAGCAACCAAAGAGGCCACCGGCTTCATCATTTCGTCCCTTGGGATCCAACTATGTTGCCATATGTTCGTGGTAGTCCCATCACCAATACGCCTGATAGCTCCTTGGGTGATAATATCTCTCCCATCAAGTATAGATCGCCACACCTGAGAAGGATGTGGACCTAGTTGAGCTTCAAGGACTGAACAATGTGGGAAATATGATGCTTTAAGGATTTGTACATTAAGAGAGGAGCCCTCAACACCGGTTACAGGCACTTCTACAAACCAGCGCAACCCTCCCCTCCATCCTAGGCTCAGCCCATTTACTTTCTTTTTTTTCGTTTCTTCAGACTTCAAAAAATGCGAGTACACGACAACCACCGGGACACCGCACCTTCTGTGCCAACTTCCACGATTTCCTTCTTTTGTTGTGCATCAAATTGTAAGGTTAAGAAAGGACTCTGGTTTCTCTTTTTCTTTTCGCTTTTGTTTAAGGGGTTTTTATTTGCTGTTTTTTATTTTCTTTTACATTTTTATTTTTAATTTCCACTTCCTTTTATTTTTTTCTTATTCGTGTTAATTTTTTAATGCGTGATTTTTTCCAAATTTCATGAACTTTTTTCTAATTTGAGAGCTTTTTTCTGTTTTTACCCAACTTTCTAGTGAGCTTTTTTCAAATTTCATGATTTAATTTTCCAATCAATGAATTATTTTCAGATCGGCGAACTTTTTTTCATAATCAATGAACATTTTGGAAAGAAAAAATTCAAAAACCAGTGAACTTTTTTCAAATCCATGAACTTATTTTCGAAGCCGATGAACTTTTTCAAATATTTGAACATTGTTTTTTTTAAATTGATGAAAATTTTCAAATCCATGAACTTTTTCCAAATTTATGAATCTGCTTTGTCAAAATCGATGATATTTTTTTTCAACTGGCTCATAAGGCGCCTTATGAACCAGGAGAGCTCCTTCGTTGGCAGCAACAACAGAACAAGAGTTCAAAATAACGAAAAAACAGTGGGGCAAATCAAAGAAAGAAAACAACAAGACCTTAATGTGGCACATGCTCAAATGCATAGACTTGCGGCAACAATCAACAGAGGCAGTGTGTGCGTGTGCGTGTGCGTGTGCGTGTGTGTGTGTGTGTGTGTGTGTGTGTGTGTTAAGCACAACAACTGCCGGAGTCACTGAGTAGGTGTGTGCCGTTGTTGGCGGGAACCGTGTTCCTTTCGTTGCCCTCAACTCATCAACAGCGTCCTTCTCCAATCACTCGCACCTGCAAAATTCGACCGGCCATTCCATTACGCATAATAATGTCCCTCCACTCACAGTCAGAGTAGATAATTCCTGGGCGACCAAGGTGTGCTTACGATGGATTTGGCACACTGCATCAGAATGAGGGGCAAGGCACTCCCTCCGTCCGAAAATACTTGTCATCAAAATGAATAAAAATGGATGTATCTAAAACTAAAGTACGTCTAGATACATCTTTTTTTATCCATTTTAATGACAAGTATTTCCGGACGGAGGAAGTATCAAGGAACAGTTGAAAGTTGAAACAGCATCCACCCAACAGCACCATTCTTGTGTGCCTGTTGCAGTGGCACAAGACTGCCTCAGTCAACCACACCTTTCCCCCAACTCAATCTGTTGCTTCCAAGGAGATTCATCTATCTACAAAACGGAGCAAACATCATACCTCAGATTAGCTACTGACAGTACATGCATGTCTGACTGAAATAGGTAAAAGATCGACCAGGGCGAGGCACTTACAGTTCCATCGCTAGTGACTAGTGAGGCAAGTTTCTTCCCATGTATAAACAGTTCAGCAGCAAGTAAGAGCAACTTCAACGCGCGTGCGTCCGCTTTTTGTCCGCCTGCCGACTCATTCCCGGCCCAATTTTGAGCCTCATTTGCGTCGGCGCGGACACGAAACGGACGCGCGCGGCGTTCGCCTCCTCCTCCCATTGGCCCGCTAGTCGGTGACACATTGGCCATCCTCTCTCACCCCAAGACCGACAGCAAACCCCCACCCATTTCCGGTGCCTTTGCCAGCAGCCGGTGCCGACACACCACTAATGCAGAACCGGGCTATAGCACCGGTTCGTAAGGGCCTTTAGTCCCAGTTCTGTAACCGGCACTAAAGTATGGAGTCTAAAGATCCCCCCTTTAGTACCGGTTCTGCACGAACCGGGGCCAAAGGCCCACCACGTGGCACGAGCCCGCGCGGTGATCTGGGGGACCTTTAGTACCGGTTGGTGTTTGGTACTAAAGGATATTTTTTTTTGAATTTTCTTTATTTTTTTCAAAAAAAAATGAATGTTTTTTTCCAATTTTCAAATTTCTGAATTATATGACGATTTTGTCTCTAATCACATCTCATCATTGCTCTAATCACCCCTCATCATTCCAAATTGTCTAACTTCCCGGCCGGTCACCCATCCTCTCACTACTCCAGCCTGAGCATGCGTAACTTCCGAGTTCTATTCCCCCTAGTTTTCAAGTCTGCGCGTGTTGTTTACCTGACAATAATAAGCTGTCAATCTTATTAACCCTCAAGAATTTAGCTTGAGCATGAAGTCACATGTTTCACCGTTTTAGTTTGAAACTATTATTCTAAAAAATAATAATTATTTAGGAACCGAGATATTTCTTGAATAAGTAGTTTGACCACAGTTTGACCAGATTTGACAATAGTTTGACCACAGTTTGACCAAAAGTAAAAAAACTAAAATAACTATTTATTAACACTAATATTTCTTGAATGATTAGTTTGACCACAATTTGACTAGATTTAACGAAAAAAAAATTAAAAAATTGAGCATATTTTTTTCTTTTAGAATTTGAGGATTCTAAAAAAAATGCAAATAGGCCGTAGGCGGTCAAAATCGGATGCGGATTTTCATGCTGATTTTTTTGATATATTATGCTTTTTTTTCGACATCGTATGCAAAAGATATGGCCGTTTTACATTTTCATAACACTTTTTTGCAAAACATGTCCAAATTAAGTTTTTTAGTTTTCCTAACTAGTAGTGTAGTAACATAACTACATCTCGAAGGATTTTAATTTTTGAAGTTTTTATCATTTTCTTTTGCTTTTTACAAAACTGAAAAGGCGATCCACATGGGGGAGTGTTAGAGTTTGAAAATGAGCTCTTTAGTCCCGGTTTGTGTCTCCAACCGGGACTATAGATCAAACCCCTTTAGTCCCAGTTCGTGGCCCAAACCGGTACTAAAGGTTAGCCCTGTAGTATCGGTTTGTGCCACGAATCAGGACTAAAGGGGCTCGTGGGGCCCCGGCTTGACACCAGCCTACCACCACCCCTTTAGTACGCACTAGTAGAAAAAGGGTCAAATGTGAGACACATTAGTCCCGGTTTATAATAGAACCGGCACTAATGTGTCCATTAGTGCCGGTTCCAACGGCTAGGCGGAAGGAGCTCTTTAGTACCGGTTCGTGGCGAACCTTTAGCACCGGTTTGTGCCACGAACCGATACTAAAGAAAGTGGTGGCAGGATGTTGTCAGAGTGGGGCCCTTCCAGCACCTTTAGTATCAGTTCGTGGCACGAACCGATACTAAAGGTCGTCCTATATAAATCCTTCGTCCACCCGCACTCTGTTCTTCCCCCTTTCCCCTCTCCCTCTCTTTTGTTCTTCCCTTCTTCCTCTCGAGTTCATCACAAAATTTGCCCCAAATTTGTCAAGATTTGCAGGCCCTCATCCATTCAAATGATCACCAAGGTTAGCAACTTTGTCCTTTCATCTCTCATTGCTAGATTAGCTCTTGCATTGGTTTATATAGTGATTAATTGTGGGTTTTAGTAATTTGGGAGGAATTATATGTGGTAGTATTTGATTTATATGCAATTTCAGGTCAAAATAACACTTAGTTTGCATATGTAGGTGTGGTTTACTTAGTGCCTTCTAAATCTCCGTCGTAACCACCGTCAATCACCCGCACCGTCCCGTCGCCGGCACCACCTTGTGGTGAGCCTCTTGTTCATGAAATTTTATATAAAAAAAATGATGTTTGTGTGATTTGGATATATAGGTACTCGTATAATAATTATCTTACCCGTACGTTGTTTGTTATACATAGTGCCATGGTTTTGATATCCGTCCCCGTCGGCCCTCGTCCTTGTTATGATTCGGATGTGGTATATTCTCTTTTAAAACTATTTGTTGCATTTCGTGTTTATGACAAATAATTATGCCCATCAAGTTAACATAGATATTTTTATCTAGGAGGTATGTGAACCAGAAATTCCAACCGACCCTATTGTCGAGAGGTTAAATTTAGTTGAAAGAGAAAACGAGTACTTGAAAGAAAAATTGAAAAGAATTGAGAGGGAGAAGATGGAATTGGAGTTGCATGTGGCCGATGTCGTCGATGATCACAAGATCAAGATGGAGAAAATGCGCTTGAAGATTAGAAAGATTAGAAAATATGCCATCGATAGTGAGGCTTGGTATCATTATGTTGTTGGACCAATTGTTACCTTAGTTGCGATCTTGATCGCATTTGTTGTTGCATTTAAATGATTTAGCTAGAGAGTTATTTGTTTGTTGCATTTAAGTGTTGTATGAACTTTATGTATGAACTTGTATTAATTTGGTCTATTCGGTGTTGTGTAATGAAGATGAGCCGGCAATGGATGTACGATGACCGATGCTCTCCCCAGTTCATTGAGGGCGTGCATACTTTTCTGCTTGCGGCTGAGGCAAACAAGCGGGCGGATGGTTTTATGCCTTGTCCATGTGCTGGCTGTAAGAATGATCGCAATTACTCTACGTCAAGAACCATTCACGTCCACCTGTTTGAGTCCGGTTTCATGCCCCACTATAATGTTTGGACCAAGCACGGAGAAAGAAGGGTTATGATGGAAGACAATGAAGAAGAAGAGGACGACGACAGCTATCCTGGCCATGGGTTCCCTGAATACGATGATACAACAATGGGGGAAGAAGCTGAGCCGGTAATGCGGGAAGAAGCTGAGCCGGCAATGCGGGAAGAAGCTGAAGAAGAGGCATCAAATGGGCCCGTTGATGATCTAGGTCGGGCCATTGCCGATGCAAAGAGAAACTGCGCAAGTGATTTGGAGAAGAAGAAGTTGCGGCGCATGTTAGAGGATCACAAAAAATTGTTGTACCCGAATTGCGTAGGTGACAAGAAAAAGTTGGGCACCACACTGGAATTGCTGCAATGGAAGGCAGAGAATGGTGTATCTGACAAGGGATTTGGAAAGTTGCTGGTAATGATAAAGGAGATGCTTCCAAAGGACAACGAATTGCCCTAGAGTACGTACGAAGCAAAGAAGGTTGTCTGCCCTCTAGGGTTAGAGGTGCAGAAGATACATGCATGCCCTAATGATTGCATCCTCTACCGTGGTGAGTACGAGGATTTGAACGCTTGCCCGGTATGTGGTGCATTGCGCTATAAGATCAGCCGTGATGAGCATGGTGATGTCGAGGGCGAGCGCCCCAGGAAGAAGATTCCTGCCATGGTGATGTGGTATTCTCCTATAATACCACGGTTGAAACGTTTGTTCCAAAACAAAAAGCATGCCAAGGCGATGCGATGGCACAGAGAAGACTGTAAGAAAGACGGAAAGTTGAGAGTACCCGCTGACGGGTCGCAGTGGAGAAAAATTGAAAGAAAGTATGGGAAGGAGTTTGCAGATGACGCAAGGAGCGTATGGTTTGGTCTAAGCGCAGATGGCATTAATCCTTTTGGGGAGCAGAGCAGCAACCATAGCACCTGGCCTGTGACTCTATGTTTGTATAACCTTCCTCCTTGGTTGTGCATGAAGCAGAAGTTCATTATGATGCCAGTGCTCATCCAAGGCCCTAAACAACCCGGCAACGACATTGATGTGTACCTAAGGCCATTAGTTGAAGAATTCTTACAACTGTGGAATGGAACAGGTGTACGTGCATGGGATGAGCACAAACAGGAAGAATTTGACCTAAAAGCATTGATGTTCGTGACCATCAATGATTGGCCTGCTCTCAGTAACCTTTCAGGACAGACAAACAAGGGATACCACGGATGCACGCACTGTTTGGATGATACCGACAGTATATATTTGAATAGTTGTAAGAAGAATGTGTACCTGGGACATCGTCGATTTCTTCCGAGCAGGCATCCCGTAAGAAAGAAAGGCAAGCATTTCAAAGGTGAGGCGGATCACCGGACGAAGCCTCGCCACCGTACTGGTGCTGATGTACATGATATGGTCAAGGATTTGAAGGTGATATTTGGAAAGGGTCCTGGCGGACAACCTGTTCCAAAGGACGCTGACGGACGCGCACCCATGTGGAAGAAGAAATCTATATTTTGGGACCTGCCATATTGGAAAGACCTAGAGGTCCGCTCCGCAATCGACGTGATGCACGTGATAAAGAATCTTTGTGTGACCCTGCTTGGCTTCTTGGGCGTGTATGGGAAGACAAAAGATACACCTGAGGCACGGGAGGACCAGCAACGTATGCACGGAGAAGACGGCATACATCAGGGTCATGCAAGCTACGCTCTTACCAAAGAAGAGAAGGAAATCTTCTTTGTATGCCTGCTCAGTATTAAGGTACCATCTGGCTTCTCGTCGAATATAAAGGGAATAATAAACATGGCAGAAAAAAAGTTCCAGAACCTAAAGTCTCATGACTGCCACGTGATTATGACGCAACTGCTTCCGGTTGCATTGAGGGGGCTTCTACCGGAAAACGTTCGATTAGCCATTGTGAAGCTATGTGCATTTCTCAATGCAATCTCTCAGAAGGTAATCGATCCAGAAATCATACCAAGGTTACAGAATGATTTGGTGCAATGTCTTGTCAGTTTTGAGTTGGTGTTCCCACCATCCTTCTTCAACATCATGACGCACGTCCTAATTCACCTATGCGAAGAGATTAACGTTTTGGGTCCTGTATTTCTACACAATATGTTCCCCTTTGAGAGGTTCATGGGAGTCTTAAAGAAATATGTTCATAACCGTGCTAGGCCAGAAGGAAGCATCTCCAAGGGCCATCAAAATGAGGAGGTCATTGAGTTTTGTATTGACTTTATTCCTGACCTTAAGCCGATTGGTGTTCCTGAATCGCGGCATAAGGGCAGACTGGATGGAAAAGGCACGCTAGGAGGGGAACAAATAATATGTATGGACGGACATTCTCTCACTGAAGCACACTACACAGTTCTACAGAATTCCGCCTTGGTGGCTCCGTATATGGATGAACACAAGAATTTGCTACGCTCCAAACACCCGGAGCGGTCTGATGACTGGATTACACGTGAACAAACCAGGAGTTTCGCCAGCTGGTTGCAGACACGTACCATGCATGACACCTCTATTGAAGATGACCTGTACTTGCTGTCCCAGTTACCATCTTCGAATATAATGACTTTCAAAGGGTACGAGATAAATGGTAATACATTTTACACGATCGCCCAAGATAAGAAGAGCACCAACCAAAACAGTGGTGTCCGCTTTGATGCAGAAACCAAGATGGGAAAGGAAACATATTATGGTTATATACATGACATATGGGAACTTGACTATCGATGTGGTTTAAAGGTCTCTTTGTTTCGGTGCAAATGGGTCAATATGACACGAGGCGGGGTAACGGAAGACCCGCAGTACGGAATGACAACAGTGGATCTCAACAATCTTGCGTATGCAAACGAACCATTCGTCCTAGCCAATGATGTGGCACAGGTTTTCTATGTGAAGGACATGTCTACCAAGCCAAGAAAAAGAAAAGATAAGGAAGCGAATGCATCGTACGATGAGCCAAAGCGGCACATAGTTCTTTCTGAGAAGAGATAAATCGTGTGAGTGGATGACAAGACAGACAAGTCAGAAGATTATGAAAAGTTTGATGAAATTGCTCCATTCACAGTGAATATTGACCCGAGCATCCCGTTAAATGATGAAGATTTTCCATGGTTACGGCGCAAAGGGACACACGCGAAGAAAAAGTTTCACACCCAAAGATCTGGGATGTGATCGGCTTCACTAGCTATCATCACTTTCTTCTGTGTTTCGCACCGAGACGGGAATCTCTGTAATAGTTAGGGTAGTTATGTGTTTTGGCATTTGAAACGCGAAGAAATTTTATGTGCAAACAAATTCACACTAATTTCAAATAATTCAAAATTTAAACTATTCAAATTTGAAATCTACGGGCACTAACAGAAAAAATAGCAGAAAAGAAAGAAAAACTATAGCTAAAAAGAAAAAACTATATAAAAAACTACTCAAAAATAAATAGAAGAAAATAAATATAGCAGAAAAGAAAAAACTACTCAGAAATAAATAGAAGAAAAAATAAAGAAGAAAAGAAAAAAAAATATTTGCTATTTTTCAATCGTTTACAAAATGACCGTGAAATTGAAAATCACTACAAAATGAACTCTGAAAATGTTGAATTTTGGCAAACTAGATGAAAAACTACTCAAAAATAAATAGAAGAAAATAAATATAACAGAAAAGAAAAAACTATACAAAAAACTACACAAAAATAAATAGAAGAAAATAAAGCAGAAAAGAAAAAAACTATAAAAAAATTGGGGCGCTGCCCTGTGGGCCTGATAGGCCACAGGTGTGTAATTACAGGCCTTAAAGGCCCAGCAGACTCACAGGGCAGCGCGCAGAGTTTAGGCCCACAAGCCTGCTAGGTATATAGAGGAGTTCGAAGTGGTAGCCGTGGCTGGGTTTATAAACCAGTGCGGCTGCCCTTCGCCCGACGAGGTGGGACTAAACTTTGGGGTGGCAGCGCGACCTCTTTAGTACCGGGTCGTGGCACAAACCGGTACTAAAGGGGGGGCCTTTAGTACCGGTTTGTGCCACCACCCGGTACTAAAGGGGGTCGCTTCCCGCCGCTTGGCCTGGCCAAAACAGGCCTTTAGTACCAGTTGGTGGCACAAACCGGTACTAAAGGCCCCTCCTATATAAACAACACTTGCGAAAATTTCATTCTCCCTCTGTTTCCCTCGTCTCCGTCGCCGTCGCCGCCCCCGTCCCCGTCGCCGCGCTCGTCTCCGTCGCCGCCCCCGTCCCGTCGCCGTCGTCGTCTCCGTCGCCGCCCCGGGCCCGCCCCCGTCCCCGTCGCCGCCCCCATCCCCGTCGCCGCCCTCGTATCCGTCGCCGCCCCCCGTCCCCGTCGCCGACGTCGCCTCTAACCTCTCTCCCTCGCCCCC
>NC_041383.1:32345133-32350928 GCF_002162155.2 Triticum dicoccoides
TTAATTAGTTTAGATTATTTAGATTATTATTGTTTTAGTTATCAAAAAAATTTATATGGAAATTAGTGTTTAATTAGGGTTTAATTAGTATGGAAATTTTTTATGTTTAATTAGTATATAATTTAGATTATTATTATTAGTATATAATTAGTGTTTAATTAGTATGGAAATTTTTTATATAATGTTGTTTTTCAGTTTTTTAATGGATGTATAGAAGTTGTGTTTTCTGTTTTTAGTGTTAGATGCTTAATTAGTATGAAATAGTATATAGATTTTTGATATAGTAGAAATGTTAGAAATTTTAGTTATCAAAATCCAATCATTAAAAAAATATTACTTTTTGCGGGCATATAGCTAGTATTTGTTCTCGACGATGCCCGGCCCGCATCCTCGCCGTCGACCCGTCCGCGACGACGTCCAGCCGACCCATGTCCGGGACTGGGCTCCGCCGGGCTGGCACTGGGAGGTGCTGCCTGGAGGGGCGTGCTGCTTGATGAGGAACCCGGCCCTGGGTCCCGTCGTCGACCCTGATCTCGTTTGGTGGCGTTCGCGTGGGCCAGTTTCGGTGCGGAGGGACCCGGCCCCGCTGGAGGTGGTACGTCGCCGTGTCAGGGAGGAGGACGAGCACGTCCATCGCTACATGGTTGCATTAGAGGGCGGCAGGTTCTCCAATACCTGGCAGTATCTTCGGGGATCTCACTTCAGCTATGATCCTGTGAGGGTTCCTTCTCTTTGGGTGTCCACCGCCCGCGCCGCAGGAACCGCGAGTGTCCTAGATTCTTCTGTAGTATTCGATCTTTCATTAGCTAGCCAGTGATGTACTATTCAATATTATATATTATTCGAGACGATGTATTCGAGATTATATCTATTATTCTAGACGAAGTATTCGAGATTATGTCTATTATTCGAGACGATGTAATTTGAATACTAAATTGTTTATATTTCTTTTGAATTAGTTAAATAAAAGCTATGACAGACAATACCGACAGAGAGGGAGAACAGACCATGTTCGATATGATACGCGGGCCAGATGATGATCAGAATGAAGAAGATTATGACGGCTCCGAATTTCTAAACAACACCGGAGAGGGTGATATGATATTCGATCGCGACGACCGAATTGATGAAGTCATGAACTATGATTATGACAATGACGAAGAACATGTTGATCCTGAAACAACAAAGACCGACGAGGTATATATATTTATATAAGCAGGTATCTGGTAATCATCACATGTTTTAAATGACTTGAAGATATATTAACGAATCGATCTTTGTTCTTTCAGCCATCCGGATAGAGAAAATCTTCAGGCAAAAGGACGAAACGAGGCCCGAACAAAAAGTTGAAGGAGGGCGTAAAGTACAATATCGAGGCAGTCAGACCTAATGGCGAACCATTAGCGCCTAAGAAGATTGCGGACAAGTTCGTTCGTCAGGGCGGAGTTCTTGTGAAGGACCAACTCCCGATCTCCCTTCAAGAATGGAGAGAGCCAGCAAAAGACAAAAGACAAAAAGGCAAAGAGAACGCTGCTCCACGTCCAGATGTTACTTTTGTCGACAATAACCAAAAAGATCTGCTTTGGGATACTCTCATGGAACATTTCACCCTACCATATCATTTCACAGAAGCAGATGTGCAGAAAGTCAAGGACGCTGCTCTTAGGAAGATGGCGGTTGCATTCAAGAACCACAAGAATCGTGAATGGGACAAGTACGTCAAGGGAGGAAGGAAGACTCCAGTATTCGAGGGAACACTAGAGAACCAACGTGCTCATTGGGACGATTTCGTGAAATTCAAGGATTCGGAATTAGCTAAGGAACGGTCGAGAATAAACAAGAAGAATGCCGAAAAAAGGATAAGTTCCATAAGCTGGGGCCAGGTGGCTATGCGGTGGCAATGCCTAAGTGGGATAAGTCTAAGAAAGAGATGGAGGATGCAGGTGCCACTCCGGTTACTAAGAGCTGGCCCCCCAGGGTCAGGACTTGGTTCTATGCGCATGGGGGGGAGTTGGACCCGAAGACAGGCAATGTTTCGACGAGGGCAAGTCTGAAGGGAGCCGACGATGCGATACTTGTTGCAATAGAAGAGGCACGATCGGGGGTGTTCGAGCCCAACAGAGAGAACGACGAGCTTACGCGTGCCCTGGGAAATCCTGAACACCCGGGAAGAACACGAGGCAAGGGCGCTATTCCGTGATATGAGGGGTTTTCAGACTGGAACACCGACTACAGAACCCGTGCGAGAAAGAAGATTGCGGAGGAGAAGAAGAGGAAGATGGAGGAGGAGCAGAGGAAGCGGGACTATGAACGCCTTCAAGGCCCAGAAGCAAGTCAAGCGGAATTGGTAGTCAAATTCCAGCGGCAGCAGGAGCAGATCGACTCACTTACCCAGCAAAGGGGGTCTCAGCAGCTGCAGCAGCTAGCGAATGATCCAGCATTGGATAGCACCGCCCCATCCATGCCGAGAAGCAGCGCGGGTTCCACCCCGGACGACGCAATGCTGGGTAGATACCCCGTGGATGACATCACGGAGAACACTAGCTGCGAGCTACACGTCAAAATTAAGAACATATCCATGAAGGTGGCGGACGCCGTTGCTTTTACAAATCCCCCCGAGGCAACCTTCCATTGCAAACCGATTCCAGCGGGCTATGCTCGTGTCTTGGTTGATGAGGTGGTGGACCCATATTCGGAGCTAGAGCTTGACATTCCTGGAGGTGACGACGAGCGCTTTCTCGGAGACGCCAACCATCGTATCATCCTATGGAAAAAGGATTGCATCATCTTTTGAAGGCCACCGACACCGCGTCAGCCGACTCCTCGTCGAAGTCCACCACCGAGTCAGCAGTCTCCCGCTCCTGCAAGTCCACCAAGTCCGGCAAAGTGTCAGGCCACTCCTCCTCCAAGTCCGGCAAAGTGTCAGGCCACTCCTCCTCCTCCAAGTCCGCCACAGCGTCAGACGTCCACTCCTCCTCCAAGTCCAGCACAACCTCAGGCCACTCCTCCTCCAAGTCCGGCACAGCTTCAGGCGGCCACTCCTCCTCGTCCAACTCAGCCCCGTCAACCGTCTCCGCCGCCTCAGCAATCGCAGAAGAGACACCCCGCAGCTATGGTGCGTAGCGGTACGAGTCGAGGTAGTACAGGAAGTACAGGCGGAGGCAAGCGATATAAATATGGTCCAAGCCTCACGCCTCTTCCGCATAGGGCTTATGACAGGTCCAAGGAGGAAATCGCAGCCATATCGAAGTCCGAGGTGGAAGCCCATTTTGCACCGAAACCGCCAATGCCGCCAAGGGAGAAAGTGCCTGAGGAAACGATTGACCACTTCATTCGTATGGCTCAACCACCAGCTCCCAAGCCTGTTGACACGGACTATGAGCGCCACATCAGGAAGTTAAATCGAGCACGTCTACGTAAGGAGGCGAGCTCGGGATCGAGCAAACAAGAAGCAGCTGTCAAAAAATGCAGAAAAACCATTCCCCAGCTGGGAGAACAGGTGGCACAATCGATCCCCTCGCTTGTTGTGCCAACAACACGTGACAGTACGCGCGCTCAATATTATTGTGGGCAAACAGTTTACGTTCCTGAGGTGGGCAATGTGGTAATAACGGAGGACCATATAATGCAGGCTGAAGTTCTCAAAATCACTGTTGGACAACTCCTCGAGATCGAGCCCATGCATGTGCTTAGAGAGGATGAAATAAAACGGAAATATGTCCGGGGCCAACCTTTGGTCGAGCCAGACAAGGTCAAGAACCTACCAACGAGAATGTATGAATTGCATCAATGGTACATGAACATTACCAAGATTTCCGATTGATTGTCCCTCATGGTGAATGTCAAGGAGGGGCATTACTACCATGAGAAAGCTGTGTCCATTGAGTATTCTGAACTGTTTCAGTTATACAATCAAGACGCACTCGACAAATCTATCGTCAGTTGCTATTGTCTGTAAGTGATTTCTTTCTGTAATTTAAGTCTCAAGCTAGCTGTAGTGATCCTTTTGATCAATCATTATCTGTAATATCCTCACTATATTCTTTTCTGTGGTATTATATGCAGGATGAAGATGTATGAAATGAGAAAAGGTGGACGCTATGGCATTGGGTTCATTGACCCAAACACCGTTAATGAATACACATGGAAAATAGATGCACGTCATCAAAAGGCCGTAGAGGACAGCATGCTAGAGTTCTTGAAGCGCCTCAAATACAATGAAGATATACTACTTCCTTACAACTTCCAGTGATTCACACTGTCTTGTACTACAAATTCTCTGTTTTTGCCTACTAGCTAGCTACATATTTTTGCTTACATATTCCCGCTTAATTAAGACATGCAAACGTGTGTGCATGCAGATTTCACTAGGTCTTGTGTATCATTAAAGTTGACGCCGGAACAGTTGAAATACTGGACTCACTACTCAAACGTGTTATACAATCAAGACGCACTCGACAAATCTATCGTCAGTTGCTATTGTCTGTAAGTGATTTCTTTCTGTAATTTAAGTCTCAAGCTAGCTGTAGTGATCCTTTTGATCAATCATTACCTGTAATTATCCTCACTATATTCTTTTCTGTGGTATTATATGCAGGATGAAGATGTATGAAATGAGAAAAGGTGGACGCTATGGCATTGGGTTCATTGACCCAGACACCGTTAATGAATACACATGGAAAATAGATGCACGTCATCAAAAGGCCGTAGAGGACAGCATGCTAGAGTTCTTGAAGCGCCTCAAATACAATGAAGATATACTACTTCCTTACAACTTCCAGTGAGTCACACTGTCTTGTACTACAAATTCTCTGTTTTTGCCTACTAGCTAGCTACATGTTTTTGCTTACATATTTCCGCTTAATTAAGACATGCAAACGTGTGTGCATGCAGATTTCACTGGGTCTTGTGTATCATTAAAGTTGACGCCGGAACAGTTGAAATACTGGACTCATTACTCAAAGAAAAAACTGACTATCACATCTTGTTTGGGATAGTCAACGGGTAATTTCAATCATTATTAACTATATATCTCGGCCTATTTAGTTCGTCATTTCATGATATGAACTATTTAATAACCCCTTTATTCATTTTCTTTGTCGGCGGGCAGGGCTTGGGCAAGGTTCATCAGCGTCACGGAAGGCGAATGGAAAGAAAAGCTTAAATGGGGAAGACCCAAGGTAAGTAATTAAGTAGTACTAGCTAGCTAGCTAGCTGCCATCTCTTTAATTATCATGCTTGATTAATTATTATCTAATCAAATTCCATTCTCGTAAAGGCCCTGAAGCAGGCGCAGGAGACTGATCTGTGTGCATTCTGTGTTTGCGAGAACATTCGCATGATGGCGTTCGAAAGGAGCAGATCTTAAAGACAGGAATGGGTACGCTTGTCAAAACACTATTCACAATTTTTACACCATTACCGATATCTAGTCACACAACTAATACACCTGCATATTGATCTCCTTCTTAACAGTTCAGAGAGGTGCGGGTGAAGCTCCTAGAAACGGAGCGCGTAGAAGCACTTCAAGAGGAAATAGCGGGATTTTTGCTCGACCAGGTCATAAATCCGAAGAAAGAATACTATTACCCGCTACCGCCCCCATGAAAACCACTTCCAATTGTCATCGTGCTCCGAAGGCACCAATTAGGCTAATGCCACTGGCTCCGAAGGCAACATGCATATGTAGGAGAAATTGTATATAGCTATACATGTGTGTATGTGTGAATTAATTAATATGATGGTTTGTGAGACATTGATGATATATATATGCATGATTGGTTCTACTAGAAATT
>NC_041383.1:32351393-32360342 GCF_002162155.2 Triticum dicoccoides
TGTGTGTGTGTGTGCATAACGTGTACAATGTGTAGTATCGTAAAATACCAGCAAACGAAAAAAAATTAAAATGGAAACACAAAATTAAATGAAAAGAAATCATAAAACTAAAAAAACCTTATAGTACCGGTTGGTCTTACCAACCGGTACTAAAGGGCTCCGGGCCCCTGGAGCTGGCTCGTGCCACGTGGTTTCCCTTTAGCACCGGTTCGTGCTGAACCGGTACTAAAGGGGGGGGCATTTAGTGCCAAAACTTTAGTGCCGGTTATGGAACCGGCACTAAAGGGCCTTACGAACCGGTGCTATTGCCCGGTTCTGCACTAGTGACGGTTCGTGGCACGAACCGGTACTAAAGGTTCAACACGAACCGGCATTAATGCATAGCCGTTCGAACCGGGACTAATGGTACCATTAATACCGGGCCAAAATTGAACCGAGACTAATGTGTCTCACATTAGGTCCTTTTTCTACTAGTGCACCTATGGCATATAGCACGGACCTTCTGACCAGGAGACGTCTTTGGGAGGAGCATAGAATTTGCTTCAGATAACACCTCATACCAAGCACTAGGTGATAGAATTTGCTTATCTGCATGCTTGCACCCTGAAAAGGGTTGAACAACAATGATGGGAGCAAAGATTGTCTGAATTTTTTCAAGGACCTCAATCATTTCAAAGCAGCAAAGATGCAAGGAAGCACAAGGTATACAGATTAAAAAAGTCCAGTTAACTTGTTTTGCCACTTTTAGAGGGCTAGAAGAAGTGTCAAGTACCCTTCCAAAGGCTACACAAGATCAGCTACGTGAATGCACCTGCAAGCACAAAATTCAGACTGTGAGCTACCACATTCAGACGTTAGATTTTTCCATAAAGAGTGCTCTTTGTTGAATCATAGTGTAGCATCAAGCAATACAATCTTAATGAGTACACACCCGGCCTCTGCATAACTAAAACGCACACAGCCAATGCAACACACACGCACACACAAACAATCACGCCAGCAAAAAGCAAAGTCATACAAGAAGCTATGCCTAAACGGATGGAGGAAAAGAAAACCCTGAAGCAAAAAACACAACGGTCGACGAAACACACCAGTGACCATCAGGCGCCAACCAATTCTTGACAACACAAGAACTACGAGAAAGTTTCTTCAAAATCGACGCCCCCGGAAAGGGAACGGCGTGCAAGCGCCGCCGTTGCCGGTCCAACCACCAAAGGTTAGAACATGGGTTTTCACCCTGAAGATCAAATCCGAGCAAAACTCTGAGCAATGCCTTCACTAGGGTAACGACGCAAAAACGACGTCATTGCTAGGTATAATGATTCAAGGTCGGACCTAGGGTTCTCACCCCGGAACTCGAGACTGGGTACACGAAAAGTACCATCCAATAATCGAAGTCATCTTATGTTGTCTCGTCCTCTTGCCTCGATCCCAATAGCTGCATATGCACACGGTTCTGGCGGTGAGCGATGCTCATGCCGGCACGAGCAAGCTGACGTGGCACGACGAAGCCGCTCGCTACCACCCGACGAAGTCTGATGGGGATGAAGAACAATGGCACTACCAAAATCCAAAATTTGGGACACTTCGGACGCCCGCACCATCCTCACAAAGTGACAGCCCGTAGCTGATCTGCATGAGACGACATCATCAGACATTGCCACTAACTCCGTCATCCTCGCCGTGCGCCCGAGCCCAAGTAGGCACCGCCTCCCATCCTGTGTTTTGAATTTCGGCCGAAAAAACAGGATTTTGGCCATCTCGGTCCGGGGTCAAATCTATCTTTCAGCCGAAATTGGTCAAATTTGATAAATTTTGGTCAAATCTTAGTCAAATTTCAACCAAATTTTGGTCAAATTTCGGCCGAAATTTTTGAAAATGGCCGAAATTCGGCCATCTCGGCCTGGGGCGAGAAAAGTCTCAAACCGAAAATCAAAACACAGCTCCCATCTGGCTACACCGGCGACGGCCGCGACAACTGCGCTAGGCCACCGCCTCAACCAGCTGGGCTGCCCCTGATGGACGCCAGAGTAGCTGGCCGTTCCAGTGTGGACGAATCTCCACTCCATGCTTGGGAAGAGGAAGCTGCTCACGAGCTCCTACCGAAGATTGACGGCACCGGGGAGTGGCTGCAACCAGTGGAGATGGCACCACTTAATGGTGTCCACTAGCGGGAGCAGCAGGCACTATGGTGCTGTTCTGACCACCCCCAGCCTTCCCGTTGGATCCAGCCGCGCGTGGACCGCTGGCGCCGCTGCAGCTAATGGCCTTCACAACCTGTAGGCTGTAGCCGCTGCCTGCACCCCTTAATGGCGTTCATGCATGAGGGACAGCAGCAGGCACTATGGTGGTGATCTGACCATCCCCAGGAATCCTTCCCGTTGGATCAAGCCGGGCGTGGATCGCCGGCACCACTGCAGCAACTCACCTTCACAGCCTAGATCTGGCCGGTGCCTGCATCTCGTCAAACGTTGCACGATGCCTCACGGGGACGGAGCCCCGCCGCCACCGTCAGCCGCGCGGACAAGCCCGCCGGCGCCGACTGCAGGAAAAGCGGATCCGGTCGCCGCCCGAGTCGCCCACGCGGACGACCCGGGGCAGTTGAAAAAAAATGTCAAACCTGTTACTGGTTGTTTTCGGACGTTAGATATAAGATTCAGACTATCCGTAACCAAAATCAAAATAGATTCCAGTAGTATCAATCTGTCTATCACATGAAGCATCAACCATGATGTGCGGCATTTCATTACTTTTTTTTAGACACATGTGGCATTTCGTTACTAAGAGCATCTCCAGCAGGTGCCCCTAAAATAGGGGCCAATCCCTACCTTTTCAGCCCCCAAAAAAGACCTTCTGAAGTAGCCGGAGCCCCCCACTGCTGCCCTTCCGTGCTGCACGGGCTGCCAGCGTGGGGAAGACCAGGTCCAGTTCGTCCCACACTGCAGCGCCGGGTGCGGCTCCTCCGGCGCCGCTGCGTCGTCTCCGTCTGGCAGCGCCGACTCCGGCTCCCGTGCCCAGCACCCGCCGGGTCTGATTTGCCCTCGTCGCGGCGGGTCGCCGCTCTGCCCCGTCGACCCACGACCAGCGGCTCCCTCGTCCTCCGCAACTTCACTACGCCCTGCACGGCCGCGCGCCTGCGTCCGTGGGCCGCTGCGCCCCGTTCCTCGCGCGATGGCCGCCTTCCGCAGCGCCTTCTGGCTCTGGCCGGCTCCTGCTCCGCATTGCTCCTGCGCCTCCGCCCCGGCCGACTTCCCCGCCCCGGCCTCGCCGCGCCGGCTCGCCTCACGCCCGCGTCGCCCCGCTCCGCGCTCTGTGTCGGCTCCCTTGCCACGCCCCTGGTCGGTCGGGTCGCGCGCCTCAGCTACTGGCTCTCGAGTCGAGCGCCGTGGCCGGCTGTGCCCCGCGCGCACCCGCCGGGTCCCAGGTCCAGCCGCCTGTTGTGACCGGTTCCTGGAGGAAAGAAGCAAAAGAAAAAAAGAAGGGTCCGGCTCCCCGCGTGGAGCCGGACAGAAAAAGAAGAGAAGAAGAGGCCGACTGCCCGCTTGCCGACTGGAGAAAAGTCAGGCTGGGTGCCCAGCCGGCTTGCACCAAAAAAAGAAGAAGAGGGAGGATCCGATTGTGCAGACTGCTGCCCAGCCGACTGCTCTAGTCGATCGCCCGCGTTGCCTCTCGGCCGGCTGGTTCGCCTGCCTGGCCGACCGACGAGCCGGTCCGGCTGCACACAGCCGGCTGACGAGAAAAAGAGAAGAAGAAAAAATAGTCATCGAGAGATCCGACCCGACTGCCCAGCAGTCGGCCCGAATCTCGGGGGCTACACCCAGCGGGTGCACTGACGCGCCCCCGCGAGGAAAGAAGACAAAGTCGTTGCCGGAAGATCCGGCCCGACTGCTCAGAAGTCGGCCCGAATCTCGAGGGCTACACCCAGTGGGTGCGCTGACGCGTCCCCATGGAAGATAGCAGACAAAAAAGGAGTTTTTGTAAAAAAAGGAGTTTTTGTCGGGCTGCCAGCAGCCGGCAGAAGAGAAGAAAGAAGAAAAAGGGCGCTGCCAGACGCCCCAACGCATGGCCGGCTGTGCCAAGCCGGCTCGGCCGTGTCCCGCGCCGCTGCCTGGCCGGCTGAGCCTGACCGGCCGGGACCTCCCTTCGAGCACCCGGAGGCTCGAAGACCACACCCAGCGGGTGCGCCGCCACGCGCCGCCAGCACCGCGCCGCGCCGGCTGTCTTCGTCAACCTCCGCCTCGTCTACATGAAAATCAATGTGAGCTCTTCAACCGCATATTTTTGCACCGCGCAAACATGGATAACCTCGAGCGATGCTGGGGGGATATCTTCGCATTTTATTACAGTTGCATCACTGTTCACCCCAGCGCCAGCCAGATTTGGCCCAGGGGCTAGCCGCATTACCTGAGACGTTAGTTTCCGCAGCCAGCTTAGTAGTGTGCGCGCTACCAAAGGCTCATTCTTAGTCACAGACCGCAGAGCAGCTGTCCGGCTAGCAAGAGTGAACACTGGAGGCCACCCACGTGAATAACGTCCGGGAAGAAAAACGGTTCGGGCAACCCGGTCATTTCTTTTACGAGTATCTTCTCGGTCGAATCTGCTCCCAGATTCTGAGTACTATACACTCCACTTCGCGGCCCACTCTTAGCCACAGACCGCAGAGCGGCTGTCCGGCAAGCAAGAGCACAAGCCAAAGAGCGGCGGGAACATGAAAAGATTGAAGGGGGCTCGGACAAAACCGAGTCGGCACCCTCCGCATAAAACTTGCAATGCTAAAAGCAAACATTTGATATATCTGCGCGGACTAACTTTGTCTTTTGCATGATCATTTCCGGGGGAACCCTTCCTCCTCACTCGGGGGCTCGGAGACTACACCCAGCGAGTGCGCTTGCGTGCCCCCGCCAGAAGCAAACAGCGCCGGCTGCGGTCCGCAGCCGGCCGACATCGACATCTTGTACATCAACACCCGCAAAAAAACCTCCGCCCAACTTTGCCAAGTTGCCCGGAGGCTTCGTGGCTACTGTTGGAGTAATCGACCATGGTACCCCGAAGACGGCGATACAATAAATCAAGACATCGGGGCTAGCAAAGCCCCTCAGTCCGACTGCCCGGCCTCTCCGGCCGGCTCCTCGTCCGACTGCTCTGCCCGGCCGGCTGCCAACTGCTGACTGCACTGACCAGCCGACTGCCGACTGCGCCAACCAGCCGGCTGCCGACTGCAACCCGACCCGACACCGACAAGACACCGACGAGACGGTCGTACCCGAGCACTATTCACGTGTCACCCCAGCCATCATGTATAGTCTCACTTGTCCCCTGACACTATTTATGAAATGATCCAGGGGACAAGCATGACACCCCACCATGCCTTGCCCATCCCACCACTTAGCTTACTTTCTAAGCTAGCCATGCCTATATATATGGGCACACATCCATCCATCCAGGATGGACTCACGCACACACACACACACAAGCAAGCTAGCTAGCAAGAGAGATAACTAGCCACCCACACACCCACGCATGAGCACCCAAGCTCACTCACGGCCACACATGGCCACTAGTTCATACGGCCACCCGGCCATAGGCACGCATGTCCGAGATACAGCTCCAGGAGCACTTTGTACTGCCGGATGTCACTAGTAGAAAAACCCCTATTAGTCCCGGTTCGTAAGGGCCTTTAGTCCCGGTTCTTGAACCGGGACTAAAGGGTCGTTACTAATGCCTCCACCCTTTAGTCCCGGTTCTAGCACGAACCGGGACAGATGGGCCTCCACGTGGCCACTTCGAGCAGCCCAGGCAAGGGGACCTTTGGTCCCGGTTGGTGACATGAACCGGGACCAAAAGGCTTCCACGTGTCAGCAGCTGAGGTTTTTCTTTTTAAAAAAAAAGTGGCTGGTTTAGGGGTTTTGGGGGTTAATTTTAGGTTGTTATTAGCTAGCTAATAGAGAGAAGTGTCCTCTCTTATATCTTCGTCCTTGGTTTACCAACGCTAACTACTGCTATGTTCATTTCACCCGCTGATATATAATAACTCATGCATGCTCGCATCATACATCATCATATATAATAACAAGTCCTACTAATCATGCATCATCATACAACTTCTACTCGTTATTAATAACAAGTCATACGATCATCATCCTCAGTCATCGAACCCAACCCTACATAATTGTTCTTAGCACATGATCATCAGTATCAGGTAGGACCTAAACACCCTTAAGGTAAAATAGCATAAAACAATATAGACCCTGACTCTCCATTATGAAGAATGGAGATCATCTTGTCTCCAATTCTTGCGCTTCGCCTCCTTTTGCTTGCAAGAAGATTCTTACGACTGTCCATACATTTTTTCCATTCTTTGATTGTCATGTCTCCACCTCTTTTAGAAATCCGGTATGGACAACTGAGATTCGTAGGACGACCTGGTTGTATGTTCAAAACATCAAGGCGACCGTGCGTATACATCAGATGAGGCACACAATCATTCGGGATTATCTGTCGAAAAACACGGTAATAACTTCATAGTTAGAAATGATGTACTAGTTTTAGAAGTATTTAAAAAGATGCAGGGATATCGTAATAGTAAAAAATCTTATCAGGGTATCTCCATGGTAGTTACCGTAGTTCAACACGTGCACTAGTGGAACTATATATTGACCATAATGTTGAGGAGTTTGATTGTAGACATTGTAATTCTCAAGATCAGTACAAAATATGATCAGATGATTTTTCACCTTATAAGTCAATCCGGAGCCATCGGTATAGTGGGTTTTGTCTACCATTTTCTGCACATTCTTTGAAGAATGAAAATAAGCTATCAATGGAAACAAGCTGTCAATTATTTTGAAATAAACAATATAAATTACTTAATAACTATGTTAAGCTCACATGGGGGAAGAATTGGAGGTGTATCCACAAGGACCCAAATGCCCATATTGTCTTGCTGAATTGTAGGATCACCAAGATCCATGGTGACAAGCATACTCTCATCAAAACCATACATCTTGCAAAGTGCTTCTCAATTTTTGCAACCAAAATGGGTTATACTCTCAGCATTGTACAACTTTACTTGAAAATTCACACCATGATGGGTCCTTAGGAGAATTTTTTTGGTATTCATACTTTCATGGTCTTCAAAACCCATCCTCTCCAAGACATAGCATCTTGCATAGCATGGGATAAGCTAGTCGAATTGGAAAAGATGAAAAATACATGTTAAAATAGTTGAAGTCGTGCTTAATTACGAAAAAAACTATTGTCGTCGCTGTGTACCGTATGAACATCGAAGGTCTCCTCGAGCTTAATGCTGAAGCGCCGATCTTCTCCAGCTCAATGAACCTGTCGCACATACCTCGTTCGTCGTGGCACCAGTCGCACTCCCCCGGCCGGTCTTCGTCGTCCGAGTACGACATTTCTGGCCTAAGTTCATAATTCAAATATTAAATATATGTACTAAAAAATCTAAATTAGATCATTATTATTAATCACGGGTTGACTATCGGTGATGGTACATAGCTCCTCCTTTCATTACCGAGTGCATTATTACAACAAATTGTCTAGCACACAGGAATGAAGGAGAAGCTACCCCCACGACGGCGTGGATGATGGAGGGGGCTCCTAGATTTCTGCATAGAGTGCTCTTCAATTTTAGCATTTAAAGTAGGAGTACTTTTCTAATATGAGTATTCAATAAGCAAAACCAAATCGTAAAATAAAGTAGTATTCAAATTAGCATGCATTCAATTATAACCAAAAGTACATCATCTCTTGTGTCCGTACATCGTCGAATACTCCTCGAATACTATCATACATATAGCATCGGTAATTAATACAGCTAGAACCGTAGCGACCGACGGGTATCGACACGGGTGGTGGACACCCAAAGATAAGGAACGATCACAGGATCATAGCTCCAGTGAGATCCCTGAAGAACCTGCCAGATATTGTCGAACCTGCCCTCCAACGCAACCATGTAGCGACGGACGTGCTCGTCCTCCTCGCTGACACGATGACGTACCACCTCTGCGGTGTTCGGAAGCCTCGGCACCATCACTGGCTCACGCGACCGCCACCAAATAAGGATCGGGTCAACAACCGGCTGCCTCCTTACCAACCTACGTCCCCCAGAAGGTAGCACCTTCCAATACCAGCCCGGCGGAGCCCAATCCCGAACATGGCCCTGATCAAGCAGGCCTCCACCGCCGAGTCGACGATGACGAGGATGCGGGATAGGCATCATCGACGTCGATGCGGGAACTACTTCTATATATAGTTAAATAAAGTAGTTTTATTAATTGAATCAACTAGTTCAACTAGTAAGCACTTACTATAAATAAATAAAGTAGTACTTATTAAAAATAAACTACTTCTACATATAGTAAAATAAATTGGTTTATTAAAACAACTAGCTAGTTCAACTATATATGAAGCACTTACTATAAATAAAATAAAGTAGTACTTACTAAAAATAAACTAGTTTAACTACAGTTTTATTATTTTCTAACTAATTTTTCTATACATACAACAATAAATTGACAAAGAAAATACTATGAACAAAAAAATCATTAAAATTCTATGAACAAAATTACAACAGAAAGAAAATCATAAAAATTCTATGAACAAAAAAAATCATAAAATTTTTACATCTAAATTACTTACACATTATGAAAAAAAAATTGACATCTAAATTACAACAGAAAAAAATCATCAAAACTTGACATCTAAATTACAACAGAAAAAATCATAAAAAAATCTAACACAATATGAACAAATTAATTGCACAATATGAAAAAAAATCTAACAGAAAAATCTATGAACTACACATCTAAATTACTACACATCTAACAAAAAATCAATGAACTACAAAAAATCTAACAAAATCTAACTCACGGCGACGGTGTCGGGGACGGCGACAGCGACGGCGGGGTGCGGCGCGCGGCGGCGCGGCGA
>NC_041383.1:32360845-32361701 GCF_002162155.2 Triticum dicoccoides
GGGGCGGCGACGGTGTCGGTCGGGGCGGGGCGGCGTCGGCGAGGTGAGCCAGAGACGGACGGGAAGCCTTGCGGCGTCGGGGCGGGGAAGAACGAACTGAACGAAATTTTTGCGAGTGCCAGATATATAGGCAGATCATTGGTCCCGGTTCGTGATATAAACCGGGACTAATGCAATCTTTAGTCCCGGTTGGTGGCACCAACCGGGACCAAAGGACTCTTTTCAGCAGCCCAAAGGGCGGGAAGCAGAGACCTTTGGTCCCGGTTGGTGCCGCAAACCGGGACAAAAGAGAGGCATTGGTTCCGGTTGGTGCCACCAACCGGTACCAATGCACCACTTTAGTCCCGGTTCGAGCCAGCAACCAGGACTAAAGGCCTTGCGCTAGCACGATGTAGTGGGATATTTAGTCCCACCTCGCTAGCTGAGGAGCGGCCGCACCTGTTTATAAGTGCAACTCTGCCCTCCCATTTGAACTCCTCACTATTGCAGGCCTACTGGGCTGTCTGCGGGCCTGAATCCTGGCCCAATAAGGTTTCTAGTCGTATTCAGGCCGTGGTGGCCCAGTAGGTGGCAATTTTTTTTATTTTTTCCCTTTTTTGTTTTCTTTTTTGCTTTATTTATTTTATGATAATTCTTTTTGCTATTAAAGTTTGTAACAAAATTCTAATTAATTATTTATTTTCTTTTATGATAATTGTTTTTGCTTTTAATGTTTTGAACAGAATTCTAATTACTTATTTATTTTCTTTTATGATAAATCTTTTTGCTATTAAAGTTTGTAACAACATTCTAATTACTTATTTATTTTCTTTTATGATAATTCTTTTTGCTATTAAAGTTTGTAACAAAATTCTAA
>NC_041383.1:32361814-32362951 GCF_002162155.2 Triticum dicoccoides
TATTTTCTTTTATGATAATTTTTTTTGCTTTTAATGTTTTGAACAGAATTCTAATTACTTATTTGTTTTCTTTTATGATAATTCTTTTTGCTATTAAAGTTTGTAACAAAATTCTAATTACTTATTTATTTTCTTTTAGATAATTCTTTTTGCTTTTAATGTTTTGAACAGAATTATAATTACTTATTTATTTTCTTTTATGATAATTATTTTTGCTATTAAAGTTTGTAACAAAATTTTATATAATTTTAGTTTCAATAACATTAGAGGTTTATAAAAGCTTTTTAATTGATTCCTTCGGTACCAGTTCTAAGGCTATTACAAAGGCATTTTATTTGGTATAGGTTTTAAGGCGACCTTTTAGTACCGTTTCGTGGCATGAAGTGGTAAAAGAGTTTTTTAGTTGATTCTTGCTGCAGCTGTTTTTTAGTCCCATCTCGCCAAGCAAGAGGAACTCGCAGCGGTTTATAAGCCCTGAGTGCATAGACGATGCAGAAGAGGCTCAATGCTAACCTGCATGTTGCTTAGCTTCAAACCTTGAGGAATAGGGTAGACTGCACGGAGCTATGTGCAGTGCAGTTTATACTATTCCGAAAGGCTTGAAGCTAATTAACAAGCACTGCGCCTCTTCTTTATTTTTAATAACTTATTACAACTCAAAAAAAACAGAAAAAATAAATAGAGCAGAAAAGAAAAAAACTATATAAAAAACTACTCAACGAGGACCAACCCTTCGGTCCCGGTTGGTGGCCCGAACCGGGACTAAAGGGCTGCCTTTGGTCTCGGTTCAAGCCACCAACCGGGACCAATGGTGGTGGGCCAGGAGCGAGGCCCATTGGTCCCGGTTCGTCCCGCCAACCGGGACCAAAAGGTTCAGACGAACCGGGACCAATGGCCCACGTGGCCCGGCCGGCCCCCGGGGCTCACGAACCGGGTCCAATGCCACCATTGGTCCCGGTTCTGGACTGAACCGGGACTAATGGGCTGACCCGGCCTGGACCATTGCCCCCTTTTTTACTAGTGTGTACACCTCAGATACATACTTAGACATGCAGCAGTAGGAGTATTATCTCTCCGGAGAGCTCCGAAGCTGGGTAAATCACCGCGTGCTACTCGCATACCCGCTCTCGGGCCTAT
>NC_041383.1:32363116-32371064 GCF_002162155.2 Triticum dicoccoides
CATGACATAAAGCCAACAAATCTTCCAGTTTTTGTTTTGCAGAAAAATCTTCCAGGATTATTATGACTGCATGGGTAAGGAAGAAATGCGAGTATTATTACTTTGGCCCTGTTCTGCCGGCCAGGGGCAGAATAAATTTACGATACTACTAATACTGAATGAACAAAATACTAACCGTCTGTACTGCACACATTGAGTACTTGATGTACTCAATCATCACGGAAATTTAATTCTGGGCGACGTACCAAATAAAGCGATCACATACGTACCAAGCTGCAGGCTACGCTTCTGCTAGCCTAGCTAATGTGTCACTCTGCTTCTTCTTCCTTAATTTGCATGGCTCCAGCGGACGTGGATTTTTAGAACAGCTGCACCCCGGCCCTTGTATCCTGATTGTCCAATATTGCTTTAAGATCTGTGCAACACAACTAACTTTTCGTATGAAAATTTCTCTTTTTTGTTTCTCTCACATAAAAGATGTCTTGAAGTTCAAACCTTTGCAGCGTGGCAAAGCTTTCCATCTAGAATCTAGGATAAATCTTTCAGAATTTTTTGTCAAACATAAATATACAAAAAATGATTTTTTACATTAAAAAAATCGTTTTTGTATATTTATATTTGACAAAAAAATCTATAAGATTTATCCTAGATTCTAGATAGAAAACTTTGCTACACTGCAAAGGTTTGAACTTCAAAATATGTTTTATGTGAGAGAAACAAAAAAGAAAAATGTGTTTGCACGAATCGCGATGCGTAGAATGGATGGCTAGATAGAGAGGGCCCCGGTGCAGCTGTGCTATTTTATATTTTCGTGGCTCCAGCAAGCATATTGCATCTCTATAGATCTGCATAACTCCCTACTCCATGGACTTCTTGCAAGCGAATTCTGGAATGTTTGGATGTCAGTTCATCCATAGCTACAGTATCTTGCAGAGTTTCACATCACTGGGGCCAATTTACCTCACATGAATCAATGTTCTGCAGTGTTTCAGGTGCACACATGGCTGGAGCCACCGAGTACTGAGTGTGGCACTCCTTGCATACCACCATGATTATGGGATAAACCATGTTTTGTTTGGCGCCATGAACTGTTCAGAGGCATCTAAATCTTCTACGGCTACTCGCACCTGCAAATCCGACCAGCCATTCCATTAGTATACATAACGTCCCTCTACTCAGAGCAGACACGCATAATCTCCTTCTGACCTAGCATGCTCTTTTCTTGTACTGAACCTAAACGTTCAGAACACACATTATTGGGGACGTTGAGCAATTGGTGTAAACTTTGTGACATATCTCATCCTCTCATCCTAGCTAGTAAAAGCTGACAAACATGGTAACAGTTCAGTATAACTAGTAAGGAAAGGTGCGCCTTGCTGCGTCGTTATAACTTGAGGCGTAAATATCGATGCTGATAGAATGTTTCATCAGATGATGACAATGATAGTTTATATATATAGCACGTCTAAGATGTTCATCACTTCAAAAGAGAAACTTCAGGTTTATCCCAAGTACAGGAAGATGAGCAAGCAGCTCCAGGGTTTTATACCCATTACAACCAGTGAAAGGTAACTTTAACACTAAAATAAAGCAGGTGAACAAGGAGACAGTAAAAGGTAATTCAAATAGCGACAGGCGACAGCTCCAGTCTTCCGCACGTGCACTGATATTTTATGTACGTGCACCATTAAATTGTGTCAAACAAAACAAATGCAAGATCACCCGGGGTCAGTAGGATGTAGACTGAACTGAAAAACTGCAAACCGTATCTGTTGCAAGTATACCTGGGATCAGTAGAATGTAGACTCGATGACAATTCATTGTTTTCCATAATTATGCCAAGATGATCCTTTGATCCCTAAAACTGAACTTTCCAGGTATAGCATCAAGTCTTCATGAGTTTTGGACAAAATGTAAACACAGGTGGCTAGAAAGCCTACCAAGTACCAAACAAACACCTGAACAACAAGTACACAGAAATTAGGAATGCAGGAACACCTGGTACTGATGGCAACATAGCAGTGTATGAAAAAAAAACTATCACCTTAGTGTAACTAGCTTGACACAAAGTCTCACTTATTCCATACCTAAGCCATACTAATATTTTGATCGTGACACCCAAAATAGGCAAGTAGACTACCAAGTATTACTAGCATAGTTTTAAATAGCGCGCTAAGCCTCTTAGCGGCGGACCTTTTCTAAATGCTATAGCATGCTATAGCGAAGCTATAGCGAGCTATTTAAAATGTTTGTTCATTTGTTTGGATCAAAGTCACTTAGCGCAAGACCTTCTGTAAATGCTATAGCGTGCTATAGCGGAGCTATAGCGGGCTATTTAAAACAGTGATTACTAGGCGACAATAATCCAAGTTTAAATGCAAAATATGAAGAAGCAAACCAAATGGTGATCACATATTATGTCAGTAATTACATTTAGGGAAGAGAAGAGAGACTTGCAGAAGGCATTGGCAGATAATTAGGTTGGTTTTCTCAGACTTGTGTAAAGACAAGGGCGTTCATAGAGTTGATATGGTACAGCAGGAGCGAAGTTACAGTTTAGATGTACTCGCCAGATTTATGTACAGGAAGGAAGATGGTGGCCACAAGATCCTCATGTCATGCATGTGGCAGATGTGTTTGTATGGAAAAGGAAGAGCTCCACAAGGCTAAAAGAATGTACAGGGGAACTACCAAGGCATTGTGCTGCACAGTGGATGGGAACAAATGAAGTATATGTCTGTGTTACCTTCGATCAGTCTACATTCTGATTATGGGGACGGTTCCCACCAACCCCCTGCACTGCTGTATTAGCTCCTTGTTGGAGAATCTGACATCTAGCTCTTGTAGTGATTTGGGGAACCCATTGATGGGCAATGACGAGACCGCTTGACAGGCGTAGATTGATAATCTCTTGAGGCTCGTAAGGTTGCTCAGCCCTGCAGGGAGTTGCTGAAGGAAGTTGCATCTCTGAAACTCAAGTTGCTGGATGGAGGAGAGGAGCAGAAGAGCGTCCTCTTCCTCCTTGCTGAAGCGCTCTCCAACTCCTTGAGACCAAAGTTTCAGCTCGGTGAGGGAGGAAGAGAGGATGCCGCAGATGGGTGCAGCAAGAAGTCCTCCTTCCACGTGATCCGTGCAAAGTTTCTGCAGTGTGGATGAAACAAGCCATGTCTGCTGCTCTTCTCCTCCTTCAGCGTCCTCCAAAGCGCATATGGGATTGGGATCCCAACCATCAAAGAACCTTCGGCTGCCAAGGACTGTTAATTCGTTCAGCTTGCCGCCGGTGGTAAGGAGAAACTGCAAGCCCTGACATTTCAGATCCTCTCTGCATCTGATCCAGTAAGGGAAGAGAGGTTTGAGAGGGGCTCCAGTCTCCAGGCCTTCCACACCCCAAAGCTGCAGGAACTGCAGGGAGGATGGAAAAATGTGACGGGTAAACAAGAAGGTGGATATAAACTTTGGGGTATTCATTATGCATAATCTCTGGAGGGATCACAAGGCTTGGAGCATTGGTGGGTCCACTAGGACCAGCTCTGGGCAGCCAAAGAACTCCAATTCCTGTAGCGAGTCACATAGATCAGCTGGGAAGGCCAGCATCCCACCATCCTCTTCCTCTGCTGCTGCTTCCGATGTTGTTTGTTGCACATTCAGGCCCACCCACCACCAGTTGTTTTATGCTTTTACACTCTATTATTTTCAATTTGGAGAGATTTGGGAGGTGGGGGAGGAGCTCTGTCAATTCCTCCCCACTATTACCATTTAAGTCCCATATCCGCATATGCTCAACAGGGAGCTGCCATTCCACATCAGCTTGACCTCCTAGTGGTCCAACCAAACAATCTGAATGCTGTACAAACAATATCTTTAGCGAGGTTAGCATCAGAAGGTGCTTCAACTCCAGAGGTGGGCACCTCTCGAGTACCAAGTGCTCAAGACCTGTTTCTTTATCAAACATTAACACTTGGTCTAAGGTATGCATATCATCCTCTCCAAGAATTTCCAATACAGCTCTATCAAATAATTTTGAGTACTCAAACGCATTTAGCATCTCTACACATTTCATCATGACAGAATGCAGACTTCCGATCCAGGAGATGGGAATCACTGGCAAGAATTCAGGACAGTCACGTAACTCAAGCACTTGTAGCTTGGGGAACCAATCAGTGGAAATAATGTGGTCTGAGAAAGGCAAACCCAACAGTTTCGGGCACTTCCTAATAATCAGAACTTGCAAAAGAGGGAACATATGAGCATCTAATGGCAACAAGTCTCCATCAATGGAAGACTCTTGTTCAGCTGGGTAAACCCATTTTTCAAAACTTCCTAGGCCAATGAGTTTAAGCTTTGTTAGCATGCAAAAGCTATTCTCTATGATAAACTTCTTCAGTCTGGCAATATGCTTCAATTTTAGTTCACGAAGATCCCACGCCTTCCCTAAAGAAGGGAAAACTTCCCAAGAAACACCATCAAGATATAGAGATTGTAGAGCTTCAACAAAAAACTCATCACCCAACCATTTTGGACAAGAAGGGCCTTCGTGCCCTCTAATGCACAATACTTGAAGATCTCCATGAGGTTGAAGGCTCTCAAGAACCGCTGCTTCCACGCCAGGCTCAACACTAGATCGCCTATGATCCCAGCACAATGTTAACCTCCTCAAGTATTTTTTCTCCATCATTTTTGCTTGTGCTTCTTCTTCTTTAGTATGTATCTTCTCAAGGTTGGAGATGCCAAGCTCTCTTAACTTGGTCAAGTGCTCTAGTTGCTTTGGTTCAAATCCTTCACTTTTCTTATTGACTTGAAATACCTTCAATTCTTCTAAGAGTTTAAGTTTTCCCACATTATAAATATCAGAATGAAGCCGATAAACACTTGGGACATAAAAATGGCACAATTTGGCAAGGTTGCTCATGTCTTCAGGCAAATCACGACTTCCATACTACAACTCAAGGTATAGAATCCTTAGATGATAAAATTTAGGGATGTTAATTGGTAAATGCATCTTGTTATCCTTTGTCCATAGACATAGGTATCATAGGTGGACAAGTCCTGAAAAGTTATGTAACACAGACTCCACTAGATGCATCATGTTGGGCAAATAAAGAACACAAAGAGCATTTGCTTCCCCAAAAAAATCACCAAATATCTTGCTAAAACTTTCATCCATTTTTCCAAATAACATCAATGTTTGCAAATGTTCAACCACCAATGTTTTCTTAATTTCCTCCAATGAAATCTTTAATTTTTCACCACACGCTGCATCAGATTCACCTATGTCCTCTATGAGTATAGATAAGTGATGGGTGGATGGTTGAATTTCTGTGGATCCAACATTAGGGAGACGTAAACTATGAGAATCATGAGATGCAACCTTCAATGCCAAATCATGCAATTGGTCATGCATAACATACCGCTGATCACCATCAATTTCCTCCTCTCTGAAAAATCCATGGATGAATAACTCATTTAAATTGCTGAGACCTACATCTTCAAATGTTTGGTTTTGACAACCAGGTATCAAAATATCTAGTCCGATCCACAGGCTAATGAGCTCATGGCTTCTGAAATGGTAATCTTCGGGAAACAATGCAGAATAGGAAAAACATTGTTGTAGATGAAAAAAGGAGAAAGTCGTAGCTACGCTTCAGGGCAGACATAACATCATTGTTATCAGTCTGTTTCTCCCATTCTTTACTGTTTAGGACTGTTCTCAAGCTAGGATATGTCCTTAGTAACCTACCAACGGTCTTTGCTGCAAGAGGGGATCCCTTTAGTTTATTCATTATCTTATCTCCGATCTCATGCAAAATAGGTTTATTCCTAGGATATTGCTCATCGTCAAAGATAAATGCAAGGAATAACTTCTCAAACTCTCCATGTTCTAAGTTGTTCAGCTCTTTTGGAGGATCTGTTGTTTTAACTTGTTCTGCTATGTTTTTAAGCCGAGTTGTGACTAGAATCACAGAACCCTTTTCTTGTGATTGACCGAGTGTCAACCATAATATTCGCCAGTCATCCCCATTACTGATCTGCCATATATCATCCAATACAAGTAAGAACCTTTTGCATTTTAATCTTTGTTCAATCGGCTCTTCAGTTGTACTACACTGTTTTTCACTTTCAACTCCAGGGGTATATCTTTGAACCTGTTCCACCACCTTATCCAGATTGAAATTGAATGACACACATATCCAAATCTTGACTGAAAAATGATTCTGGACTTGTTGGTTGTGATATATGTGTTGTATCAGAGCTGTTTTCCCGATTCCCCCTGGACCAACAACTGGAAGCACGGTTAGACCCTTGTCACAATATTGATCCTTGGTGATATCATGTATGATGCTATTCATGACCGTCCCTCCCATATAGTTTTGGCTCTGTGCTCTTAGCTCTGGTGATGGGACGACTCTGGGTGATGTCTAGGAGAATTCTAGGCCACAACCTTGTAGAATCTTGTTAACCTCATTGCGCAAAGCTGCAGTTTTTCTACAATGGCCATCATCTTTTGAGAGAAATGAACCATATTAAACTCAAGTTGCGGAATATCTTGCGCATTATCACGATCATCATCACCAACATGTGTATGTGTAGAAGAGGAGCAAGGGAGGAGTATACTGAGCTTGGGCATGTATCTGCTGCGCTTCTGATTGGTGTTTGGGGCCGAAGAGGAATCGCCGCATGTCCTCTGTTTGCGCTTAGGATGCTGCCAAGGGCAAAAGTTGGTCGATTTGCCAACAACTTTGGCGGTGTGACGGACATTGAGTGTGAGGTCGTGGACGCCACCTTTGCCATGCTGGTCTGCTGCTTCGTATGTATTGTAGAGCTTGCTGTGGATGCAGAAGTAGTCCAACTCATCCAGCAAGTCTTCGGCATTGTGCGCCAAATCCAGCATCTTCTGCAGCAGCATCTCCATGGCTGGCCCACTAAGTTCCTTGAGGGCAGCCTGCTCGAGCGTGGCCTTTACGAGCAGCAGTTCCGTGCTGAGGGCCTCGATGTTGGGACCAAAGTTCCTGGTGGCCGCCCAAGCCCCTAGCACGCCATCCGCGGGGCCTAGTGCCTTGGTCACCACCCATTGTGCCGTGGCTAGGGCCACAAACATCCTCTGACATCCTCTGATGCAGGGATGGACAACCTGCATCGATCCAGGAACCAAAGGAAATACAATCAGTCATAGATATATGCTTGTATTAATTTGCTGTCACCAATCAAAAGTATCACGTCCTAGAGGAGCTCTTACTTATTCCGGGCTACGGCATGGATCCGTACTTGGTCATTACTCACTCCTACGACCTCTAGGGAGCAGCTAGCTACTGGGTGCAACCGATGGGAGATGAAAGCACGGGTTTTTTTCAACCGGTTTGGATGGCGATCACTGCATAGGATAGGTCCTTAGTGGATCCTCGTTCAGCCGGATGCGGCTTTAAGACTTGTACTCTTTTTTTTCCTTTGCTTCTTTTGTGAGCAGTACTTTGCACTTCAGACTTTGTTACTCTTGGTTTTTTAATAAAATGGCCGCATGCATCTACCCGATGCAGAGGCCGGGGATGACCTCCTTTTCAAAAAAAAGAAAGAGGAGCTCTTACTTGTACAAGCTAGTTACAAATTAAAGGACGGGAATAGGTACTCCCTCCGTCCGGAAATACTTGTCATCAAAATGAATAAAAGGAGATGTATCTAGATGTATATTAGTTCTAGATACATCCTTTTTTATTCATTTTAGTTCTAGATACATCCTTTTTTATTCATTTTGATGACAAGTATTTTCAGACGGAGGGAGTACATACGTTGATGCGTGCGCACGAGATGCGGGTCTTCCAGTGATGGATGCCACCTGCCTTGGCCTTGCTAACTGCAAAAGGGTCGTGCTGCAGGAGACACCTTACACACACACGCGCGCACACACACAGAGCGTGTGTGTGTGTCAGAGAGAGAGAGAGAGAGAGAGAGAGAG
>NC_041383.1:32371201-32389216 GCF_002162155.2 Triticum dicoccoides
AGTGTGTTTTAAAGGATGGCGGAGTTTCAAGTTTCCATCTCCTGCATACTTTGTTGTCCTCTCATTCTCATTGCTGGACAGGGCGGGCAGAAGTTTTGTCAGAGGGAAGAAGAATACTAGCGACGGTTGGTGACAATGGGAAGACAACAGGAAGCGCATGGAGATAGGTTGCTTCTTGGCTACATCGTCGAGCGTACAGAAGGTTCCAAAGTTGAATTGTACCACATGAAGTTATCTGTACAAAATTACACATGGATAAAGGGCACTAACTTAGTGAAGAATTTATCTTCATCTATTTGATTTTTAAGGAACTCATTCTAATTTATGTTGGCTTAAGGACTGCAGGTACCTAGCTAGGCAGGGGGGAATGTGTGAGCTAATGGACCCAACTGGCCCCACAATTCCACATTTAGCTAATTATATTGCTACTGAACTGCCGGCCTTCATCTGGTTTGCTGGTGAATGCATGAATATATATCTACTCAACAGGATACCACCAAATCGTGGAGGGGAGGGCAGGGGTTTTACTACTGGTAGCAGGTCTTCGTGGATGGTTGGAAATATGAGCAAATTCTTACGAGATTTAATCCGAATAAACAGAAGATAAATCATGACTACAGTAGCAGGGATTGAACTAATCATGCAAACTAGCATAGCAGATGAACAGATCACATCTAAGGCTCATACTAGAAACATGAATCATACCACGATCTCGAACAGGAAGGATAGAATCACGTACGGTGCAGCGGGAGCAGCACCGCCGGCGTTGACGTTGTCGCCCATGTCGTCGAGGATGAGGTTGCCGAGGTCGGGGAAGAAGTCGTCGTCCGCAAAGTCGTCGCTGCCAGCAGTCGCGCGGGTGCGCTCCCCAAAAATCTGATCGCCCCTCTCCCGTACAGGATCACGAGAGGCGGGGTTCCGGAGGCCTGCTGTCCCTTCTCCCGGTGCATGCCGAAAGGAGGATGGAGAAGACTTGCTTGGCGGCGCAATGATCTGGAACGGTGGTGAGAAACCATACGAAGCGGCCGCGGCTACGGTAGACGTCTGCTTGACTATATAGTGCGGGCCGGGTAGGTCGTGGGAGTAAACCGCACGTCCGAGTCGTCACGATCCAAAAGAATCGAAAACGGTTCAGTAATTAATGCATCCGTTAATTATTAATTAATGACTCATTAATTTTTCCCGAGCAGCAAAAATATAGATAACGTGCATAGCTCTGTAGATCTCCTCTTCTCATGCTCATACAAGTGGTAGAAGAGCTCTCCTTATAAAGAGGTGCAACTCTCTCTGAACTTATGAGGTGGGACTAACTTTAGCCTAACTCACTCCACTCACATGTGTGCATGAATGGGCCAAGAGAATTTCAGAATTTTAGTTGGGCTTTGGGCCAAAAGCCCACTAGTAAATTCCAACAATCCCCCACAAAGTCTCATTGGCACATTTCACCATTTGGTTCCAAAACATTGTTCATATACCGGTGCTTAGTGGAGAATGTGAAGTTGAACTTTCACTTAGAGATTTATGCTACACTAGATCATAACTTGAATAGTGGACTATGCCTTGAACTATAAGTTTTCTGGGAGACTAGTTTCACACAAATTCTTGACTGATACTGGGCTGCCGCAAGGCTTCCCCGCGGGTGGAGCGTATACGTCATACTCCAGGGCCTTTCTTGAATTTATTAGAGAACACCCAATTCTCACAGACTGCAACGTTAACAGTCAATTCATATAGGTGTGTTCCTCAGGAGATGCTCTGCAGGACAACATCTCTGCTTACTCAAATAAGCCACTTGGAACACATTAAGATAAATATCAACCTGCCATGCAGATCAAGAGAGTATTGCATCTTCACGGAGTGGGATAATTAAAATAGGGATACTCTCCTCTCAGCTAACCAACAGCTTGTCTCCTTCTTCTACTTCACGGGATCTCCGATCACATAGAGTGGGTTACCACTATGGACAACTCATGCGGTGGGTCTCAGACCCATCTCCATCGATGCATTATCTATCACATTACGTGATAGACCCTTTGTGAAGGGATCTGCCAAGTTTTTCGACGTTTGGATATAATCCAACGTAATAACTCCGGAGTTCCTCAATTTTCTGACAGATTTTAGTCTCCTCTTCACATGCCTTGAGGACTTCATATTGTCCTTAGAATTGTTTATCTTGACGATCACAGTTCATCATGATAGGGGGTATTGGTTTTTCAACCATAGGTAAGTCCATCAATAGCTCACGAAGCCACTCTACTTCAACAGTGGCAGTGTTTAATGCCGTGAGTTCTGCTTCCATAGTTGACCTTGTTAAGATGGTCTGCTTGCAAGACTTCCAAGAAACAGTGCCACCACCAAGTGTAAAAACATAACCACTTGTGGCCTTAATCTCATCAACATCAGATATCCAGTTTGAGTCATTATAACCCTCCAGTACCCTTGGATACCCGGTGTAGTGAATCCCATAGCTCGCGGTGCCTTTCAAATAGCGCATAACTCTCTCAAGCGCACACCAATGATCATCTCCTGGTTTTGACACAAACCGACTCAGCTTACTCACAGCAAAAGAGATGTCAGGCCTCGTGGCACTCGCCAAATACATAAGCGAGCCAATAATCTGAGAATACCTCAGTTGATCTCTAGCAATCTGTCGATTCTTTCGAAGCAACACACTAGCATCATATGGAGTTGGAGAAGGCGTGCAATTGCTATACCCAAAATGACTCAAGACCTTTTCCACATAGTGAGACTGAAGCAGTGTGATCCCACCATTCTCATCTCTCAACAACTTGATGTTCAAGATAACATCAGCTACTCCTAGATCCTTCATCTCAAAACAGCGAGATAGGAAATCCTTAACCTCCTTGATTAGATCAAGTTTGGTTCCAAAGATCAGTATGTCATCGACGTACAGACAAAGAATAACTCCTTCGCCCCCACCATGGTGATAATACACACACTTGTCACCATCATTTACTAAAAAGCCGGCAGCAGTTAATGTTCTTTCGAACTTATCATGCCACTCCTTAGGATCTTGTTTAAGGCCATATAAAGACTTTAATAACTTGCACACCTTTCCTTCTTGACCAGGTACTACAAAACCATCTGGCTGATCCATGTAAATTTCCTCCTTCAACTCTCCATTGAGGAAAGCCGTCTTAATGTCCATTTGATGAATGCGAAGATCATGTGAGGCAGCCAGTGATAGTAGCACCTGAATTATGGTCAGTCTAGCCACGGGTGAGTAAGTATCAAAGAAGTCTTCACCTTCTTTCTGGGTATAACCCTTAGCCACAAGGCGTACCTTGTACTTTTCAATCATACCATCAGGTCTAAGCTTCTTCTTGAACACCCACTTACATCCTACAGGTTTACACCCATAAGGACAGTCAGTGATCTCCCAGGTTCCATTAGCTAATATGGAATCCATCTCACTACGAACAGCTTCCTTCCAGTAGTCAGCATCAGGAGATGCATAGGCTTCTGAAATAGTCCTGGGTGTGTCATCCACAAGGTACGCAATGAAATCATCACCAAAGGACTTTGCAGTCCTCTGTCTCTTAGTCCTTACAGGAGTTCCATTGTCACCCTCAACAGGATTCTCAATGTGTTCCATCGCAATGGTGGGTTCAGGAATTACAGTGAGTTCCTCACTAGATGGAGTAGGTATCTCCTGATTTGATGAACTCGACATATCCTTCATAGGAAATATGTCCTCAAAGAAAGTTGCATCATTAGATTCCATAATCATACCAACATGCATGTCGGATACCTCAGATTTTATTATCAAAAATCTATAGCTAATGCTATGAAAAGCATAGCCCAGAAGAACACAATCCACGGTTTTTGGTCCAAGTTTGCGCTTCTTGGGAATTGGTATATTGACTTTCACCAAACAACCCCAAAAACGTAGGTAAGAGAGTTTCAACCTTTTGCTTTCCCATTCCTCAAATGGAGTCATGGTCTTATGCTTTGTGAGAACTCGGTTTAGGACATGACACGCAGTCATTAGCGCCTCCCCCCACCATTCCTTGGAAAGACCCGGTGAGTCTAACATGGCGTTAACCAAATCAGTTAGAGTTTGGTTCTTTCTTTCGGCCACCCCATTTGACTAAGGTGAGTAGGGAGGTGTCCTCTCATGGATTATACCATGTTCCGCACAAAACAGATCAAATTCATGGATTATACCGTGCCTTTCACAGAAGCAAAACCGTGAATCTCGCGAAAAAAGACAGAAAACGCGTTTTTTTCGTTTCCGAGGAGGCACGCCCGTGCCTCTGACGAAATGACAACTGTGCCTCTCAGAAAATACGTTTCTTTTTCCGTTTCCGAGGAGGCACGCCCATGCCTCTGACGAAATGACAGCCGTGCCTCTCGCGGAAGCAAAACCGTGACTCTCGCGAAAGTAAAAAAACTTGTTTTTTTTCGTTTCCGAGGAGGCATGACTGTGACTCTCGCGAAAGCACAACCATGCCTCTCGCGGAAGCAAAACTGTAACTCTCGCGAAAGAAAAAATAAATAGAAAACACGTTTTTTTCGTTTTCGAGAGGCACGGCCATGACTCTCGCGAAAGCACAACCGTGCCTCTCGCGGAGGCAAAACCGTGACTCTCGCGAAAGAAAAAAAACAGAACACGCATTTTTTTCGTTTCCGAGAGGCACGGCCGTGACTCTCGCCAAAGCAAAATCGTGCCTCTCGCGGAAGCAAAACCGTGACTCTCGCGAAAGAAAAGAAAAAGGAAAATGCATATTTTTGCGCAAAACTTTTTTTCCTGAAATTGTTTTTTTGGTAGAAGAGCTAGGGAAGACCGGTGAAAAACCAAAACATCGAAAGAAACCCAGAAAAACCCGTTTAAAAAGCCGAAAACGTGTGCGGAAAAATAAATAAATATAATCCGGAGGGAGCATCCAGAGCGCGACATGTGGCGAATGGTTGAAGTGTGCCATGTGGCGCTGATCGTTGTGAGGCTCCTGATGGAGCGCTCGTTAATTAGTTGCTCCCATGATTTGGCATCAATATTCTCGACTTCAATTCCATAGAGCTTGCGCTTCTTTTCGTCCCTGAATTTGTTTTCGTTGCTCTTTAGATTTTTTTTCCATTGGATTTTCTTTTCTTTTTTGCTTTTACTTTATCTGTTTTCATTTACATGTTATTTTCTCTTTTTTGATATTTTTAAACAAAAATGATCAAAATCACCCGATTGATTTCTCACGGGCGTAAACCGCCTTCGACGCGTGACATGCATCCCCTGTGGGCTGGCTCACCCATCCTTATCTCTTTCCTCCGGAAGCTTGAGCCACTCGTTCCTTTTCCTCCTTTTCTTCTTCCTTCGAGCACACAGCAAAACACACCAGCACCATTGCCCATTGATGTAGATCGGTGTCGGCACGGCTCATGTTGCTACAACGCCTGTCCCACATGTCCAACGCACCACACCCCGGTTGCAAACTGTCGTCGCTCGCGTCGCTGCACCGCTGCTGCAAACCACCGTCGCCATTTGCAAACCTGCTTTTCCTGGGGGCGACGCTTTGCTGCAACCCTAAACCGCCGCTCACCTCGTGCTGCTCTAGGCTATGCTAAGAGGGCGTTGTTGCCATGGCCAGCGGCGGAGCTGTGTTGCAGCAGGCGATGCGCGACGACGTTGCGGCTACGTCGACGGCGGAACTGCGTTGGAGCAGGAGCTGCTGCCATGGCCGACGGCAGAGACTGCGCTGCAGCATGCGATGGTATGACGACGCTGCTGCACGACAATGACGAACCTGCGTTGCAGCAGTAGAGAGCTCTGAGTTGCTGCCACGGTCGGCGACAGAGTTGCATCGTAGCAGGCGATGCTGCAATGAAGCTTCGCTGGGGCGTCAATGGAGCTTCACCGAAGCTCCAATGTAGCTTCATCGGGCGTCGTCGGTGCTGTGTCCAAGCTTTATCGTCGCCCTCGGTGTTGCTATTGAGAAACACTCGGTGGCTCCCGGTACTACAATGCAGCGGTAGCCGGCGACTCTTGGAACTGCAATGCAGAGGTAACCGACGCAAGGTGCCACCGGGGGTTGCTGCATTGCTCTGCATCAGATAGTGTTGCTCTTCATCGGGTGGATGGGGATTAGAGAAGAAAGCATCATGAGGATGGGGATTAGAGAAGAAAGGCACTTTGTTGCCGCGATTGACCATCAGCGCCAGATCGAACGGCTGACTAGGTGGATAGAAATCATCCGCCTAATTTGTAGCAGCCGCCTTTAAATATTCATGATTCTTATATAAGGTACCCAAATTAATTAAAAGCGTTCAACATTGTTTTTGAAAAAATGTTCATAGATTTAAGAAAATCACATTTAATTTCTTTTTTTGTAAATTTCAACAAATCTTTAGTTTCTTAAAATCCCATTTTTCGAAAAGCAATGTAACCTTTTTATGGAAAAAATTCACAGTTTTTCTTTAAGAAAATCATACCGACTAAAAACAAGAGTAATCGAAGAAAACAATTGTTGAACAACGTGATGCCATGTCTGATGCCCCATATATATCACGATCAGCCCATATACGGTGGTCTGTGCGACACTCCTCCAATATGCACCAGGGCTATGTCTCGCCTCTGGCACAAGGCTAGTGGACCAACCTAGTACTATAGCTCCACTGAGCGGATTTTTTATGTTTTTATAGGTCGGTTTTAGAAGCTTCCACTGGGTTTATCATTATATGTTGTCAGGCATTTTTGTTTTTGTTTTTCTCCTTTTGCTTATTTTTTCCATTTTTTAAATACATGTCGACTTTTTTAATACATGTTCTACATTTTTGTATACACGTGGAACTTGTTTTGACAGCCGTTCAACTTTTTTTAATATATGATATAACTTCTTCAAATACATGTTTGAACATTTTTTGAATACATGCAAAAGAAAATTTAATGCACGTTGAACATTTTTTAATGGTATAAAACATTTTTTAAAATTACGTGAACATTTGTTTCACTATATAAACATTCTTTCAAAATGTCACGAATTAATTCTTGAAGCATGTGAACATTTATTAACTACCAGAAACATTTTGTTTATATTTTATGAAAAAATATATTTTGAAGGGTATGAATCACTTTTTTAATATTAAACATACATTTTAAAAATAAAAATAAAAGCCATAAACATTTTTTTGAAAGACATGAACATTTTAAAATATACTCGCTGCGGAGGTGCATAGCAAGTGTTCGCCGAAATGTATTAACCAAATTTAAGTTTGCTCCGTTATATATAAATGATCGGCTAGGTTCACCCAAAACTTAGTATATACGTTGCTGGTCCTCCCGTGTCTCCGGTGTATCTTTTGTCTTTCCATACACGTCCAAGAAGCCAAGCAGGGTCACGTAAAGATTCTTCGTCACGTGCATCACGTGGATTGCAGAGCGAACCTTTAGGTCTTTCCAATAGGGCAGATCCCAAAATATAGATTTCTTCTTCCACATGGGTGCGCGTCCGTTAGCGTCCTTCGGAACAGGTTGTCCGGCAGGCCCCTTTCCAAAGATTACCTTCAAATCCTTGACCATATCCTGTACATCAGCACCAGTACAGTGGCGAGGCTTCGTCCGATGTCCACCTCACCTTTGAAATGCTTGTCTTTCTTTCTTGCGGGATGCCTGCTCGGAAGAAATCGACGATGTCCCAGATACACATTCTTCCTACAACTATCCAAATATATACTGTCGGTATCATCCAAACAGTGCGTGCATCCGCGGTATCCCTTGTTTGACTGTCCTGAAAGATTACTTAGAACAAACCAATCATTGATGGTCACGAACAGCAACGCCTTTAGGTCAAATTCTTTCTATTTGTGCTCATCCCACACACGTATACATTTTCCATTCCACAGTTGTAATAGTTTTTCAACTAATGGCCTTAGGTACACATCAATGTCGTTGCCGGGTTGCTTAGGGCCTTGGATGAGCACTGGCATCATAATGAACTTCCGCTTCATGCACAATTGAGGAAGGTTATACAAACATAGAGTCACATGCCACGTGCTATGGTTGCTGCTCTGCTCCCCAAAAGAATTAATGCCATCTGCGCTTAGACCAAACCATACATTCCTTGGGTCACCTGCAAACTCTTCCTTGTACTTTCCCCAACAGGTGGACGTGAATGGTTCTTGAGTTAGAGTAATTGTAATCATTCTTACAGCCAGCACATGGACAAGTCATAAAACCTTCTGCCCGCTTGTTTGCCTGAGCCGCAATAAGAAAAGTATGCACGTCATCAACGAACTGGGGAGAGCATCGGTCATCGTACATCCATTGCCGGCGCATCTTCATTACACACCACCAAATAGACCAAATTAATACAAGTTCATACATAAAGTTTATACAACACTTAAATGCAACATACAAATAACTCTCTAGCTAAAGCATTTAAATGCAACAACAAATGCGATCAAGATCGTAATTAAGGTAAATGTTTAGAAAACGTGCAATTGTAGAAAAAAAAGATGTGCAATTGTGTTTTTAGTAAAAAAAAAGTGCAATCCGTGGTGGCCTAAATTACATTTTTTTAGAGGTAATATCACTGATAGTCACACAACTTGCATCGAATGTACAGTTTGATACTAGATCTTTCAAAATACGGTTTTCTAGTCATGTAACTTGTCATTTGGTGCAAATATGATCACTCCGGCTCTCCGCGCACGTATCCGTTGTTGATGCGGCATGCACGGGCACACTGTCAGCGATCTACGCAATTTCGTAGTGATGCGCACGCGGAATTTTTGCATAGGATCCCCCGAATCATTTTTATTTGCTCAAAACAGTCCCTGCAACGGGCGGGAAGAGACAGCCCGTGTATATTTTTGCAGAACGGCTCCCTGGTGACTTCTCTGTGTCGCGTTTCTCCTAGGTAGGGTTCATGTGGTAGGGCGATCACCATTGATTCATTCACTTATGTACGCATTGTGAGTAATTGAGCTTTGCCATACGCATTACATTCTGAAGGTCTAGTTCCCCTGTTTCCCAATTCGAGCTAGGGTTTTTGTGGAGGTTAAAGGAGGTGGTTTATCAATTTGTTCACAGTTTAGGGTTTATGAATCGTTAGATGGCATACTCCAAATCCTCTTCCATTTGTGAGATGTTTACTGAATTTTTGTGACAATGTGTACCGAATATGCTTGCAAATCCAGTTAACTGAATATGCTGCACATTATGTGAGTGAAAGTGTTAACTGAAACTGTTACCTGCGCATTATGTGATGTATTGACAAGTGATAATAATCTGTTGTATTGTGACTTAACTGCTTACTTAACTGAACATGTTCTCTGCTGCAGTATTAACCGTATTTTGGCACTTAATGGTAAATGAATTTGTGCACTGAACATGTGTATTTTGGCTCGTGCATGTGTGGCATGCCACGCCAGCGGCGGCTACGCACACGGACAGCCAAAGTGACCGTATGTGCACCAAACGAAAAGTTAGATGACCAGAAAATTCGTATTTTAAAAGATCTAGCACTAAACTGCACATCTCACACAAGTTGTGTGACTCCCAGTGATATTACCTCTTTTTTTTACAAAGATAAGAAGGAATATTCTCATTCTGCTGCCCCATAGCAAACTAGATCGATGCTGAGCACAAATCTCTATGAAATTTCACATGCTTGCAGAGTTGCACATGCACTAGCTAGCCATTGGATGCTACACAGCTAGTTGAACATTTTAGAATTAACAAATCGTTGTCATGGAACAGCTCCCTTGTTAAAGGTAGCACACATGTGACATTAACAAAGTGTATCAGACAATTGATTCCACAACCAAAAATATTGATGATGAACGGTTCCATTTTTCGAGGAAAAGTCCTGTCAACTGGTTTCACAATGTTTCTCTTGAGCAAGTTATGCTATACGAGCTCACTGCTTTATTATGGCCCGGAATTCCATTTGCTGGGACAAAAACAGACCAGATAAAGGGGCTAAAATATTAGCCCCATGCCTCTGAAACTTATAACAGCATATAAATATGAGTTTTGCATGTCCCTTCAGCACTCTGCCAGCAAGATGAGAGCATCACCATTGCGATTTAAGTTCAGAGAGCTAACAATAAGGCCATCAGAATAGGTTCTTCTGAAAGTTTTTGGTGAAGCAACTGAAAACTGAAAAACAGAGGATGACAAACGTTATGACATGACAGATGAACAGAGCCCACTACAGTGCCCTACTTCCAAAGAAAGTATGCCAAGCACAAATACCTGATCCTCCTGATCTTGCTAGGAATCCGGTTGGCCAGTGTAATGTTTCAGGCCAGCAAAGATCTTCCCGGCGAAGTATGGTAGCAAACCCAGGCTGCTGTTACCTTGCCTTGTTTTGTTTTCAACCTGTTGCTGCTGCAGCAGTGGCTGCAGAAGAAGCCATGGACACACTGAATTTGATGCCACCTCCAGCACCTTGCCATTGACAGGACACTTTGCCAGACTCATCTTTTCAAGCAAACAGACCCAGTTAATCCATGTCCACTGCATTCACTGAAACGCGATGTCACTGCAGCAGAAGAAACAGTAATGTGAACGGCACGATGTTTTTTCTCACTCCACCAAAAAGCCACACACGCCACATTAGAATGTACTGTATCAGACAACTGACTCTATAATAGATGATGAACTTTCTCATTTATGGGCATTTAACATCAAGAGATCAAAACTAGAGTGAGAACAAAGGGGGCTACAAAGAGAAAGTGAAGACTTTTCTGTTTCAGTCACTATATTGCAAAGAAAATATTAACTACCAACTCTGGTGCGGTAGTGTTTATGCCACACAACCGTATCATTGGTTACCAAATAATCAACCTACCATGCAAGAACCAACAGAAGTGTATATCACTATGAAACTGCAAAAGGGAACACATGATCATCATAAGTGAATCCACAATCTGACAAAAAAGGTTGAGCTGCTCAGATGTTCTTGCTCAGGTTAAGATTTCAGCCGGAAAGCTCCAGGGACGTTCAGGTACACTGGTCATAACCTGTACTCGATTGAGTAGAATTAGTAATCAACGATGCTCAACTAACATTCAGATACACTGGTCATGGCAAAGGCCACTAGTCAACTAGTAGAATAGATTACACACGAGCGTTAACCTTTGTTGCATCTCCTTTTATCAAGCGGAGGTGCTCTATCATAAGCCAGAGCACAGTCGTCAACTCACCGCCGCTGTTCAGGTTCCTGGCGTGCGCCTCCCTGCTGCACCGGTTGGCTGCATAGGCCATGAAGTCGGTCCACACGTCTAGCAGCACAACCACTGCATCTTCGTCCCTACGGCGCAGTATCCGAGCAATCTTGCGTGCGTACATGAGCCGAGGAGTTTCGTAGTAGTTGAAATTCTCCTCGTGTGGCAGCTCCAGTATGATCCCGGCAAGCTCCTTCTCGAGCTTAGAAGGATTTAAGCAGCGGCGGTGATGGCGTGGTCCGAACAATCTCTTGAGCGCGGTGAAGATGTTGCCTCGAGAACCAACTAGGCGTTCTTTACACAAGTCGTCCAGATTGGTGCAGGTTTTCTTGTACAGCCAGTTCTGAGGAAGGCCTGGTAGCATGTCGGGGCGATCCACCAGGAGGAACATCATGTAGTTGGACAGTGCCCTGACAGCCTCCACACGGCCGTCAGCTGCATCATGGCCGCTTGGCTGCCCTGCAGCGAGGATCAAGTCGGTGGCGATGTGCCAGCTGATGATGCTCTCGTGGAAGTCAACTCCATGCCAGTCCTCCAACTCCATGTACAGCCCAGGGTACTTCTTCTCACTCAGCGCCATTTTACCCCAATTATACCTGAGCATGCCCATTGTGTTTATATCACCCGTTGAGACTATGTCGTCCACCTGCTGTGCACGCTCCTTGACCTTCTCTGGGACCTCAACAGTCCATGAGTAGTACCTTCTCTCAAACGACTCGCTGAGCCCCACCATCTTGAAAAGACTGCCGAGCTGGTGACCGGTCGAATCCATCTCTCCGGTGCGAAACTGCAACATGTTGTGCTGTCCCATGGTGCCTGACCATCTCCTTGAGTTCCGTGTAATTATCGCCTTTCCAGGCCAAGACCGGCGGAGAGATCCAAGTCTCTGACGAAGCCAGTGCCACCTTCCACTGCACAGAGCTGCATGCCGAAGCCAATTACATCGTGTAGCACACAAGAAGGCAAACACCCAGCTTGATCCAAGTGCACCTACAAGGGATTTTGTCTCCAGGACCAAGGCAACAACCAACAAGGTGTATGTGACGACAACATCGGCTTGGCTGTCACCATCTTTGCCGCTCAACTGGAACAGCACAAGAGAGGCGGTAATGGCAAGAGGCGACACGGCACGGATGCAGTAGCCAAACCAAGAGTGGATCACACTTGCCTTCGTGTAGAGGATGTCGTACATAAGGGAGAGCTCCATCTCCATCACCGTCCACATGCGCTCACGGTCTTTCATGAGGCCCTGGATTGTTGTGTTGTCCAAAGAATCCAGCTCACTCAGGCTATCTGGATCCACCATCATCACGGAATCAACTATCCCACGCTTGCAGATATGAAACAGGGAGTGAGCAAGCTGCAGGAGTTCAGCGTTGGAGTTGTCGTAGCCGTGTTGATGCTCGGTGTAAAATTTTTGGTGATGCTTGTCACGTGGTAACACCTTGAGAGAGCTCCGGAGCCTGCTGAAGTTGGCGAACCAGAGCGCACATGTCCTCTCCCCATACTTGGCAACGCCGAGACCGAATATCAAGATGGCAGCCAGCATGAGCAAGATCCCACTGCCGATGATATGCTTGTAGAAGACATGTCCAGCTCCCAGGACCTGCACCAAAAGGCTCAGAAAGTGGCGTTTCCAGAGCTTGCTATCCTCGAGGGCATAGGCGGTAATGTTGTCCGGGCCGCCAAGGTGCAGCAGGAGGAACGGAGCCCAGAAGGCGACTAGGTGGTGCTCTTGCGGCGTGCTGCTGAAGAAGAGCTGCCCGGCAGCGTACGTCGCCGTCATGTCGGACAGCTGGTACGCCAGCCAGAGGAAGAACCTCTGCATAGCTGAGCTGGCTTTGCGACGACGCACCTTGGCGAAGAGATGGAGGATGACCTGGAAGCCGAGGCTCAAGAGAACCAGGATCCGGGTTCCCCACTCATTCCATAAGTCCAAAGGCCCTCGAGCCATTGTTGAGAGCTTGATCCTGGAATGCAACAAGTATACACAGATAAAATCAGTAGCGACAATTAAACAAGGTGAAAGCACAGCCTAATTGCACAGTAGTGAACTAGGAGATCACAAAGTGGCAGTGTAATACCTCCCAACTCTGAAGAAAGTGAGCACCAGCACTGCAGAGTATGACACTGCTACCTCTAGAGTAACTACGGACAGAGCAACTGATCGAGTAGTAGTACACTATCAAGTAAACATAAATGCCATTCTGATTGTCATGTTGCAGGAGCTACCCAACGAGTGCCAACTAGCTGTACACTTTTAACAAGTAGCTAGCGCAAGGAACAAACAAATTAAGAATACTGATCACAGTTGGGAATCGCATCTGAAGGTACGTGCCAGATCCATCCATCAGACCAGCTCATCATTTGTCAGCTTGTCCATACTAAATTTGGAAGGAAAAGGCGAACTAGGTCGATAAATACAGTCTGAAGCATGTTCCTACTTGAGATGTCTCATGATGTTTTTTATTGTTGAGACCATGCAGTGTGCAAGCTTACATTCAATCAACCAACAATACTATACTCCCAGCGCATGTGATGGCAACCAGGAGTTAAGTTAGTTAACAGCCTGTCCGGGTCGAGCCACGGCATGGAAGCGACGAGGGTGAATCCCCCTTTGCGGCCTGGAGCAGGAGCAACGCGCGGCACTAACAGGGAATTGGGGATTGATTCGTGTTGACAGGCACTGAACACTTAGATTTACCACAATGTTTTTGCTACTAGTACTAAAATATATGCTTGTTAGACGGGCGAAAATAAGCGGCATGGACAATCGATATCGAAATGCATATGTATGTACAAGTGGAGTGAAATGTGACAGTGGCAATACCTGTAACAGCAGGTGCTAGCTGTACCGAAGTCCAAGCAGGAAGTAGCAGCAGAGAGAGATGGCGGCAATTAGGACAGTGCTTGGCTGGTCCGTTCTTAAGTACCAGAATTCCAAATTGGAACAGTATGTACGTTTTTTTTCTTTATTACAAAGACAAAAAAAAGCAAGGGATATGCATAGAAGAAAACAACTACTTTTGAGCCTCCAACCATACTTAACTAGAAATAATGTCACAGTGGCTTAATTAATTAAGACACTCACTATTGCTACATATCTACCTACTCAGTAGTCAGTACCCAAGACAGCTCCAACAGCACTTGGTTAAGAATATGTCTCATGGGAAATATAATCTCATCAGCATAACCTTCCCAATTGCCTCCAAAGAAAACCACTCATGTGTCTTGTATCTCTAGAATCTTGTACCTCTATTTTTAGTGTTTCACTGCCAAATATTAAGAATTCACGCCTGCAAAAAACAACAAAAATTAGGAATCTGCCATCGGAAGTTATTTCTCAATGAACAACCTTGTCCTCCTCCAGTTTCTTTTTATTTCTAGACTAGTTCCTGTTCAGCACTTCTGTTCCCAACAGAGGGGCCCGACCAACAATACGATATGCACAGAAATATAATTATTCACTCTGGGGCGGCATGGTTAGGATATAATGCTAGTAGATCATGGCAATGCCTGTTGTAGGAGGAGGCGGATGGCACTACAAAGTGGAGTGTAGCAGGTATGAGCTTTCTTGCGCAAAAGGTCTACATGTGCATGCCTGCTTGGATGGATGCCTTGAAAAGCGATTGACAAGTTGTTAGGCTGAACCTACCGATGTGCTGGGCTAAATTTGCAGCTTAGACCACATTTGCATTTCCAGGTTTCGACTAGATTAAGGAAAGTGCCACATACACAGCAAGATCCCGGGTTCGTGCCTTCCCCAAACGAGTACTTTTTTTTTCTTGGAAAATAACTGAAACCAGTTCAGATTGAAATACTGAAATCATGGCTGTCATGAGCGTTTGCTATTATTGAGAGCATGCATGGGCCGACCAACAATATTATACTCCCTCCGTCTCAAAATAAATGTCTCAACTTTGTATTAACTTTAGTACAAAGTTGTACTAAGCTTGAGACATTTATTTTGAGCCGGAGGGAGTATCTATCAATGTTTTAAATAGCCGGCTATAGCTCCGCTATAGCTCGGCTATAGCCTTTTCAGCAGGGTGGCGCTAAATGGTCGCCTTTATAAATAGCCCGCTATATCCCGTTATAACTTCGCTATAGCTGTTTTTGGAGGCCCGCTGCTATTTCCTATAGCCCGCTATTTAAAACATTGGTATCTATTTAATATTAAGGTTCTATCCATTATCCAATCAACTAATACTTTAATAATACATCATCCAACGCCTGCTTTATGAGGAGGTGGATGCCAAGTGCAAAGCTTTATTGTCAGGATCTGTACCTGAAACCTGAAGAATCAACAGTTAACTCTGAAGAATGTAAGACACAGCCTGTTTTGTTACAGCACCATGTACAGTTTACATATTCGCGCCGCTGGGCTATCTCGCTGCTATTGGGGATGCATCCGATGGCTACCAGTTTCCTAAACATCTCGGTTAACATTTTCGACAACAGCTTTACTGCAATTTAGATTTACTTTTACCATATTCTTTTGCCTCTGGATGTAAGCTTAATGGGTTGGGTGCAGCACTGGGCATCCCTCCTTGTATTCAGTTAAATCCTGGCCGCCCCTTGTACGGGTTGGGCCTCAACTTTGCTCTGTGATCTTCTAATCCATCTCTCTAAATCACTCCCAAACTTATCTATTTTCTTTGCCTAAAAAAAACTTTTCTCTGTGCTCTGAAAATAACTCCCAAAGTTATCTATTTTCTCTGTGTTATTGTCTGAATCCTGCAACTAGCCTCTGAAATTCAGTTGCAAAAATACGGAACTGAAACCATCTCAGATTCATTACCGAAAAGGGAGAACTCACAGGGAACACCGCGTCGCGGGGCAAGTACCATCGTTCGCGCCTCCCCACCCTCCGTGCGCTGCACTGCGGCGACGACGACCGCCGTCGGCGACCAGCCGACCACAGGCTCCGCGAGGCACAAGGCCGCAGCAGCGGCCAGCGGAAGGAGGGCAAGGGATGGTCCGTGGCCGCCGCCATGGGTAGGTGTCCCTGCAGCCTCGTGGTTGGAGGACGAACCAACGAGATTGGGGATTGGTTTTTAGGCTGGTTGTAAGGGCATCTCCAGCCGTTGGCCCCCCAGGACGCATAGAAATCGCCCCCTGGGGCGAGCCAGCGATACACTCGGTGCTGGGGCGGTTTTGCGCCCGGTCGTCGCCCCAGCTCGCCCTCAGGCGCTAAAATTGACCCACTTTGCAGCCCAATTTCGGCGAATAAACGGCCCATATGGGCGAGAATAGGCCCATATTCGGCATGGTTTCGCCGTGTCTCGGCGTTCAATTATCAACACAATTATTCCTTATCACATATTTTATCACAGAAAAATCAAATACTTCAACAAAATACTACAACAACAAATAGTTCAATACAAATTATATAGTTCAACAAATAAAAACTCGTATTTCATCACGCGGCGTCCCCCTTGAGCCTCCATAGGTGCTCAATCAGATCTTTCTGCAGTTGATGATGCACCTGTGGGTCTCGGATCTCCTGACGCATACTGAGATAGGCAGTCCAAGTTGCCGGTAGCTGGTGATCAACTTCGGCTAGAGGACCCTGCCTGTAGTATGGTTCAGTGTCAAACACTGGGTCTTCTTGCTCGCTCTCGATGATCATGTTGTGCAAGATGACACAGCAAGTCATGATATCCCACATTTGATCTTTCGACCAAGTCTGAGCGGGGTACCGAACAACATCGAATCGAGATTGGAGCACACCAAATGCCCGCTCGACATCCTTCCTGCAAGCCTCCTGAACCTTCGCAAACCAGGCGTTCTTGCCTCCTGCCACAGGGTTTGAGATTGTCTTTACAAATGTCGACCATCTCGGATAGATGCCGTCAGCTAGATAGTACCCCTTGTTGTATTGGTGCCCATTGATCTCGAAGTTCACCGGAGGAGAATGACCCTCAACGAGCTTGGCAAAAACAGGAGAGCACTGCAACACGTTGATGTCATTGTGAGTTCCTGGCATACCAAAGAAGGAGTGTCAAATCCAGAGGTCCCGTGTGGCTACCGCCTCAAGCACCACACTGCAACCGCCTTTGGCGCCTTTGTACATCCCCTGCCAACCAAATGGGCAGTTATTCCATTGCCAATGCATGCAGTCGATGCTTCCAAGCATCCCAGGAAATCCTCTTGTTGCATTCTGGGCTAGGATCCGAGCAGTGTCTTTCGCATTGGATGTTCTCAAGTATTGTGGCCCAAACACTGCCACCACTGCCCGACAGAACTTGTAGAAACACTCTATGCTGGTGGACTCGGCCATGCGCCCATAGTCGTCGAGTGAATCACTGGGAGCTCCATATGCAAGCATCCTCATCGCTGTCGTGCACTTCTGGATGGAGGTGAATCCAAGAGCGCCAGTGCAATCCATCTTGCACTTGAAGTAGTTGTCGAACTCCCAGATGGAATTCACAATCCTAAGGAAGAGCTTTCGGCTCATCCGATAACGGCGCCGAAATGTTCTCTCGCCATGAAGTGGAGCATCGGCGAAGTAGTCGGAGTAGAGCATGCAGTAGCCTTGCAGACGATGCCGGTTCTTTGCTTTCACCTGCCCCGGCACCGAGCCACCTCGACGCGGCTTTTCATTGATCGCCAGCAGCTGGGCGAGGGCGGCGAGCACCATCAGATGCTCTTCTTCCTGGACGTTGGCCGCGGCTTCCTCCTCCAGCAGCGCGGCGAGCTCTTCCTCCGCGGCCGGAAACGGCGGCAGGAAACGACCAGCTGCTGCGAGAGGGGCTGCCGCGGCGAAGCGCTGCTATTTTCCGGCGGGGAATGGCTATCTAGCGGAGTAGGCCGGCGTCCGTCGCCGGG